>NC_080799.1:11673478-11979728 GCF_028018385.1 Neofelis nebulosa | reverse complement strand
AAAGCAGAGAGAAGGACTCTGAATATTTAGGCAATGAAAAAAAAATCTATTTACCACTCCCTGATCATTTATAATTCTGGGCCAGGTACCTTACGAAGGGTTTTTTGTTTGCTTCCTTGCTTGTTTTTAAACAGACCATTCACTGAATCTTTACCACGAGGCTATGAGGTAGGAGAGGTACCAAACCCTGTGAGAGTGATTTTAGGAACGAGGGAGGCAGGAAGGGGTTCGGAAACTTGTCTCAGCTGGCGGTGTCACCTGTAAAGTGAGATGCCTGCGCTCTTGAGCCTGCGCTGGTCCTTCACTGTCCTGCCCTCTGCTTCTCAAACTTCATATGAAGCTGAATTACCCGGAGATCTTGGTAAAAAATGCAGATTTGGATTTGGGTGTCGGTTAAAGTGGAGATCCGTGAGCTAAGCACTCCCACGGTTCTGACGAGCTTCTGGATGGTCTGGATAGTGGTGGCCCGGGGGTGGGGGTGGGGGTGGGGGGGAGGATCACACTGATTAGGGAGGGGATCTAGAAGATGAAATCCAGCTCGTATTTGTTGCCCGGGTTCAGGTGACCCAGGTTGGCTCCCAGCTTCCAGGCCTGCCTTTTCTTGTTACCCAGCACCCCATGTGGGTTGTAATCCACAGCCAGTTCAGGCCGTCGCGCAGCTGGGCTCTAGCCCGTCGCTGTTATGTACTCTCATGGGTCTATGCCTTTACCCTGCCCCTTCCGCATGAAAGGGTCTCCTTCCTCGGGATGTCACAGCGGTAAATGCTTTCCTGACCTTTTTCAATTCAGCGTCAGCTGTCGCTTCCTCTTAGAGTGCCATGAACACGCTCTCGTTTTCAGCCCTTAGGTTTAGGGCTGTACTTGGTCTGAACTTCTGGATCTCCCTCCAGATGGTGGGCTAGTCAAGGGCTATTGCGGTGCTCTGTTTGTCTGCATATCCTTAACACCCAGCAAGTGCTCATCCCATACGGGGTCCTCAATCCGTGTTTGTAGAGCGATGGGTAAATGACAAGTGATTGGCGAGGGGCACCTGGGTAGGCATCTGACTCTTGGTTTCGGCTCAGGTCGTGATCTCAGGGCTGGTGGGTTGGGGCCCCACCTGTACTGACAGGGAGGAGTCTGCTTAGGATTCTTTCTCTCTCCCTTTTTCCCTGCCCCTCCCCCATTCACACTCTAGAGCACTCTCTCTGTGTCAAAATAAATAAATAAACTAAAAAAAATATGATTGGCTATAGGAGTGAACAGAGAAGGCAAAGATGCGAGGCCACGCTTTTTAGGCTATAACAGTAATCTGCAAACTCTGTGGATTTTTAGAAGGGGAGCTCCCTTGTAAACATTTGGGCATGAATCATATGCATACGTGTGTAACACATCTTACTGTATTTATACCTTACATACACTTTATTTGATATTATTGTATTGTATTTCAAGTTTTTTTTTTTTTTAATTCATTTTGAGAGAAAGCTCTCTAAAGCTCTCTAGAGCATGAGCCAGGGAGGGACAGCGAGAAAGAGAGAGAGAATCCCAAGCAAGCGTCTTAATGTCCGCGCAGAGCTGACCCGGGGCTCAAACTCACGAATCGTGAGATCATGACCTGCGCCGAAATCGAGAGTAGGACCCTCAACCAACAGTGTCCCTTACGTACATTTTAAAACAAACATAGGGTCGCCTGGGTAGTTCAGGCCGGTTAGGCGTCCGACTTCGACTCAGGTCATGATCTCACAGTTCGTGGGTTTGAGCCCCGCGTCGGGCTCTTTGCTGACAGCTCAGAGCCTGGAGCCTGCTTTTGTTTCTGTGTGTGTGTGTGTGTGTGTGTGTGTGTGTGTGTGTTTCTCTCTCTGCCAATCCCCCACTCACGCTCTCTCACTCTCTCCCTCTCTCAAAAATAAATACACATTAAAAAGTTTTTAAAAAATAAAACAGAAATATATTAAGCAAGGATGATCTAAAAATAAAAGAAATAAAACATTTAATAGTTTATTAGCGCCCAACAGTGGAAGGTCTTGTAGGCTCTAGGGTAAGGAGTGTGCACCCACCTCAGAGACCCCCGGGCCAGATGGTAAGTGAAGTCACTGCATTTACTAAGGGGTAGAACGCACTTTAATGGTGCACCCATGAGTGTGAATCAGATGAAATAAATAAGGAGAGAAGAAGCAGGTCCAGGTAAGTATAGGATCCCCAGGGCCCGGGCCTTTCCATTCCTCTGGAGACAGAGCCAAAAATTATACAGGGTGACCTCAAACCCAACCCAAGAAATCCCTGCGGTTTGATAACAACATGCCTCCTCCGCTCTGGGCCGGTGACTGGATCGTGACACTAAAACTGGAGGGACGCGAGGCCCCAGGGGCCCAAGAGGATAATTCAAGACTCACCGCCAATACACGCTGGCTGAAAATTAAAACACTTTATTTAGCATCAGATAATTTGAAACCGGAGTTTAATGGTCTTCGATAGGGAGAAAGAGGTCCCTTGCTCATTTCACTTTGTTACTGAAATTAAACATTTAAGCCTTTAAGGCACTCATGTCCTTGTTGGAGGAGGAGGAAAGCCTATCCAGGGCAAGGGGCCACCCAAGAGTAGAGGCGGGAGCATTTGATTCGGCTGCTGAGGATGTGAGGCCAGGGTGTGCGGACCCACTCCCTTTGAGCACAGCTCCTGCTGGGATGGTACCTACTTAACTCCTGGCAAGCCACAGCTCAGTCTGGCAAGGCCGTAATTCTCCGTGGAGGGTCTGTGGGTGTCAATGCCCTTGGAGGTTAACTATGGCCTCCGAGAAGCTCTATGATATAGACACCATACGTGGGACTCCAGCCTCCACATTTACACCTTGATTTGAGTGTGGGTCACTGCAGGAATCTTCCCAGAGGTGCCCCGGGGGTTAGTCTCCACTCACTGCCCCTCCTGTACTGTGGTGTCATTGATCCTTAGCTCTCGCCTGATGAGAGCCTTCTGAAACAGATCAGAAGCTGCTAGAACTCTCGTGGTTCAGCTGCAAGAGTCCCTCTTGAACCCGCTCCACACCTTGCCCCCACTCACCTGGAAGAGCTGTGCCAGGCGGGTCTGAGGCTCAGGTATCATTTTCTCTGTCTCTCTTCTCTCTCACCAGCTATGTTGCAGACATTGGACACTGTCCTTCACGTTACCCCCTTTCTCTTCCCAACTCCTAGCCGTCAATTAAAAAAAAATATATATATGTATATGTATATGTATATGTGTGTGTATATATATATAATATTGAAATATATATCATTGAGAAATCATTGAAAAAATTATATACTATTGTAAAATATATATATCATTGAGAACTATATACGAGATATGCCAATAGTTTATACATACATATATATAATATCAAAATATATATCATTGAGAAATCATTGTAAAAATTATATATTATTGTAAAATATATATATCAAGAACTATATACAAGATATGCCAATAGTTTATATATACATATATATAATATTGAAATATTTATCATTGAGAAATCATTGTAAAAATTATATATTATTGTAAAATATATATATCAAGAACTATATATGAGATATGCCAATAGTTTATATATACATATATATATAATATCGAAATATATATCATTGAGAAATCATTGAAAAAATTATATACTATTGTAAAATATATATATCATTGAGAACTATATATGAGATATTGCAATAGTTTATATATACATATATATAATATCGAAATATATATCATTGAGAAATCATTGTAAAAATTATATACAATTGTAAAATATATATATCATTGAGAACTATATATGAGATATGCCAATAGTTTATATATACATATATATAATATTGAAATATATATCATTGAGAAATCATTGTAAAAATTATATATTATTGTAAAATATATATATCAAGAACTATATACGAGATATGCCAATAGTTTATATATACATATATATAATGAAATATATATCATTGAGAAATCATTGAAAAAATTATATACTATTGTAAAATATATATATCATTGAGAACTATATACGAGATATTGCAATAGTTTATATATACATATATATAATATCGAAATATGTATCATTGAGAAATCATTGTAAAAATTATATACTATTGTAAAATATATACATCATTGAGAACTATATACGAGATATGCCAATAGTTTATATATATATATATATATATATATATATATACACACACGTATGTGTGTATATTTGTCAATGAGAATGTCTTCTGAACTCTACAAAGGAGGTTTTGAGTTGTAATTAGATATAGTTCATTGTGCCAGTTAACTCTTACTGGTTTTCCCTTTCTCACTCAAGGTGACACCTCGTCTCTAACTTAGATGCCCCACTTCTGAGCCCCAACAGTCCCTCAACAGACTGTGCTGCTAACAGCTGAGTGAGTGTTTGGTTAAGATAAAGAAGCCTCATGCCAGATGGCGTGGGGCCAGATTCTGCCCAAGCTGTGCACCTTTGGGCAAACTACCTGACTGCCTCTTCTACTTTTGGCCTCAGTTTTTTTTTTTTCATCTGTAAAATGGGGATAATAAAAATGTCTTCCTTCCAAAACTATTGCAAGGATTAAACGAGGTACGTATTTAAGGTGCTCAGAACAGTACCCGATAGGGCGTGAGCACTATAGGAAATGTTGGCTAATGTTATAATGATTGATTTGCTTTGTTGCCTCTCTGATCCGAGCTGCCCGTCAGTTTTTAAGGTAGGGTCTATATCTTATATATCTTTGTTTTTCCGTTTTGTGCCCAGCACTGGCATAGGATAGATTTACGAGAAATGCTTGTGGAATGGATCAGTGAAACCACAGATGGTTTAGGAAAGGAGCCTGAAACAAAATCTTATTCTTTCCTTGTAGAGTGAAAGATACGCTATAAGTAAATTTTACGTACTTACCTGCCAGCCCCTTACACAATTCTGATGGGTAATCAATACTGCTCCCCCCTATATTTCTAACGTCTATCTCATTACAGATTGTGCAAGCTCACTTTGCTGATGAGGTGTCAATAAATCCCGTCTAAGCGGTAGAACGGTTTTTTTGAGAGAGGGCAGGGGGGAGGGGCCGAGGGAGAGGGAAAGAGAGAATCTTACAAGCAGGCTCCACGCCCCATGCGGAGCTCGACGTGGGGCTCGACCTTGCCACTGGGAGGTCCTGACAGCCGAAATCAGGAGTCAGATGCTTAACCGGCAGATCCACCCAGGCACCCTCTGTAGAACATTTTAGATGGAACCCCCGTGAGTGATTCTTAAAGCAAAAGTGAAATGCCCGCCTTCCCGTCTCTACAGCATCCCCTAATTCGGACCCTCATCTGGTAGGTGGGTTCCATTCTTCAGATTCCTGCAGGCTCTTGTCCTGCTGGGGGGGTTGGGAACACGCGGCTGTGCCACAGACCTGCTCGTCTACGTTTCCTTTCCGGCTTACTTGTTTTGCTTCCTCTTTCCATGTGTCTCTGTTATCCATGGCTGGTAATGTTTCCTCTAATGTCTTCACGCTTCCCCACTTCTTACTTAAAACGAAAGGTGCCGAACAGCCTGGCCAAGTCTGTAAGCTAGAGAGCTGCCTGGGCCTCATTTTCCTGAAAGATTATACGTTTAGTGCTTCAGAGGCCATAAAAGTCTACGATGGTGTGAGAAAAACCTTCGGTCTGCCAAGAGTCCCTCCCAAAGGAAAAAAAAATAATTAAAGCTTAGAGTTTATTTTTTATTGTAAAGTTTGGTGACAGTGATATTTTGTATCAATGAACTCCAAGTTAAATTACTTATGCACAATCTATCAAATGGAAAGGTTCATCGTCTGAGCTAAAGTCAGTTCATTGTGATTATCTAATTCTGCTTAAAGAACATGATTAGGTACATTTTAATAGCAGTATCCAGAGGCCTGACTATAAGCTTATATTTCTCATTAACAAAGCTTCATGCTTGGCTAGCAGGCCTTGCACTGGGATCGGCTGCCGTAAGAAAACACTGCTTTTGGATCTGTTAAATCATCAAGACAGCACAATCTTAATTAGACATTTAAGCTAAAATGAGTGTTTGAACATTGAGGCTTCCTTTAACTCTTTCTTAATTTTTTCCCCCCCATAAAACACAGACGTGTCATTTCCTGCTGGAGTCAACACAAAAAGGCTTTGAGACAGGAGCTGGGGGCGGGGTAATTTCACTCCTTCAACCTGCCTGCTATCTGCAAAACCACTGATCAAAAGCAACAGATTGAATTGACTATTAGCACCTGATTGCTCACTGAGCAGGTTTCCATCTTGTCCATCCATCCACCGGCCATCTCTCTTTTCTGTCTGGTTCTACGGATGCAGGCCGCTGCTTAAGGCACCCTGGAAGATGGCCCAAGCACAGTTTTAAAGACAAAACAGACCCCACGGACTGCATGAAAGCCTCGCTCCTTTTCGTCCATTCAGTAAATGTCCTAAGTCGTCACAGAACTCATTGATCCAAGAGCAAGCCATCTCTCCTTTTCATTTTGCTCTGATAGAGACAAGTGACACAAACACGGGGACATACTCCAAACCAGATTTCTTTTCTCAGTATTTCAGATGGGCTTTAACAGCTACACTGCATTCCCAAATCTAGAAAAATTTATGGACGCACGGCTTTGCCAAATGTCTCCAAACTTAAATTTCTTTTCGCATTCTCTACTCTTGTCTTGCTTACTAACTAATTTAACTATTTCTGTGAACGATTCTTATTAACAATTTAACGAATATCTCAGCCAAATGCTTAAATGATGGGTCTCTACGAAACTGTATGCATGTGGAGGGGGGGAAATGGCAGAGGTTGGAAAGAGATACGTGGTTTCTCTGATCACAATTGTACAAGATGTGAAAGCAGTGAATGTGGAGCTTACACTCTTTTTTTTTTTTTTTTTAATGTTTGTTTATTTACGTAGAGAGTGGAAGCAAAAGAGGGGCACGGAGGGAAAGAGGGAGAGGGAGAGAATCCCAAGCAGGCTTCCCGTTGTCAGCACAGAGCCCAACGCGGGGCTCAGACTCACGAACCGTGAGATCATGACCTGAGACTAGATCAAGAGTCAGGCGCCGAACCCACTGAGCCACCCAGGCACCCAAAAGCCTATATTCATGCCGAAGGGGACACTTGTGAGGATCAAGACAGAGACCTATAAAAGCAAGCCAATTCTTTCTAATGAACCCCACGAAGACTTGTAATTTGAAGTCACTAGGTGCCTTCTGCCCACCACCCCCCCCCCCCACCCGCCCAGTGTGCTGGGAGAGAATCGTGCTCCCCACACTGCAGACAGCAGAACCATATTCCCCGGAGAAACTAAGCTAGAGATGTTCCAGGATTGGAAGCATCTGTTACAGAGGCCAGCATCTGGAGAATTAAGTAAACCTCTTCAAATAAATCCAGTCGTTATCTTTCAACAGTCTTCATGATGCTGGCAGCCAGGCATCCTGGCTCCACACAGCAGCATAGAAGCTCTTTCTCCGGAGAAAATTTAATCTCCTCAGAGAAAAGATACACAAATACCAATATGGCAATGGAGGGTGTTTCCAGCAAAAGTATCAGCTGGCCACTCAATAGTAAAGTCGACCCGTTGAAAAGCCTCATCTGTGCTTGCGGAAATTCCGATTCACTCTCCAATGTCTCCTTAAATATGAACAGATGGTCAAGGAGCAATCGACTTTTAGGGGAAAGTTTCATATATGCAAAGGAGCGCACTGGAGAAAATAAAGCGTTGGGCGAAAAAAACGCAGGAAGCAGAAGTGAACTCCAAAATGAGTATACCTGATATCACCAATGAGTGACTGAGCCACTCAGGTGCCCCGCGTGTCCCCTCTCTTAATGATCCCATGTGTGGCCAGTAAGAGTCCAGAGTCCAAGATAAGTACCCTTGAAACTATGTCATGATGATCTAAAAAGGAACCTTTAGACAATCCAGAATAAGCTCTTGGAAATTAAACATACAGATAAAGACTTGGGTGGGAAACAAAATATGAGAGAATGAGATAACCAGTTAGGAGAGAGAACATTCGAGGAGGTCAAGGAACATAGGATAAAGGAAAACGTGCAAAGGGAACGATCAAGGAAATAACGTAGAAACATTTCCAGACTGGAAGGACACGTAAGGCAAATCGTCATGAGAATTCAGGACAAAGGGACTCAAAGGAATCTTGTGAAAAGCTTTCCAGAAAGCAAATCAAAGGACCAAGAATAAACAAAGGCATCCACCTTCAAACGTGGAACACTGGAAATTCAAAGACAACGGCACTATGCCTTCACAAACAGCATCGAAAAGTATATTCTAACCTAGAATTCTACATGCAGCCAAATTATTATCATTCAGCTATGAATAACAAGGTCTTTAACACAAGAGCGCGCTAAAGGATTTCCAGGACAGCCAAGGTTAGGTCCATAAAGACAGTGGTACGGGACGTCTAAAGAGAAATCAGTTCAGCCTGGAGCTGGAGGGGGCTCCAGAGGGGCCATCCCCAGAAGATGAATGAAAACAGAGAGATCGTCAGATGGTAAAGACTTGTTTTGAGAGACATGTCTCAGAGGGGAGGCGTGGTAAGAGCTTAGGCTCCTGAGTTTGATCTCGCGGTTTGTGAGTTCGAGCCCCGCGTCGGGCTCTGTGCTGTCAGCTCGGAGCCTGGAGCCCGCTTCGGATTCTGTGTCTCCCTCTCTCTCTGCCCCTCCCCTGCTCATGCTCTGTCTGTCTCTGTCTCTCAAAAATAAATAAATGTAAAAAAAATTTTAGAAAATATAGGTGAAAGTGCTGGAAAACGGTTGCTTCCGTGGGATGGGAGAGGGATCTGATATCTTTAAGGAAGGTCTTTTAGTTTTGTGTGACTTTAAGGCCATGCGTTATTTTTTTTAGAATATTTTGAAAATCTGAAAATAACAGCAAATGAGGGTATATCTCATCGAATTTGGCAGGCCTAATTGGTGCTTCGAGAACATTGGCCACATTCACTCTGCAGTTTCAGCCTCCTGCCTCCCACGTGACCAGATACACTTGGGGTCTATGTACCCGAATTTAAGAAGCGTGGACTAGGCTTGGTCATGGTGGGAAAAGATACAGTTTCCATTAGGTTTTCCCCACTCTCGTCTTCTGAGACCCTCCCTCCATGCTCAGATGGTTTCATGTCCCCAATCTCTCTCTCTCTCTCTTTTTTTTAAATGTTTGCTTATTTATTTAGAGACAGAGTACAAGCGGGGGAGGGGCAGAGAGAGAGAGAGAGAGAGAGGGAGAGAGAGAATCCCAAGCAGGCTCCACAATGTGGGGAGCCCGATGCGGGGCTCCCACTCACGAACCGCGAGATCGTGACCTGAGCCGAAGTCAAGAGTCGGACCCTCGGCCGCCTGAGCCCCTCATGTCCCCTCTCTTAATGATTCCACGTGTGGCCAGTAAGAGTCCAGAGGCCAGAGACCTTTGTCGGTACTGACCGTGAAAGCAAGGCTCAGGGACCGTCAGCGATTTGCTGATGTCCCACAGCAATCGATGGTTTCCAAGCTGGCCATTTGGGCCGGTTGCTATGATGCTTTATTATAATCCAAGCCGGAGAGAGGTAGGTCTATTTATATGTCCTTTCAATTTTTTCTCAGCTAGAGGCTGAGCCCACAGAGAGGCTATTGAGCACCAGCTGTCTACGGTTTATATTGTTAATTCATTCAACTCCATGCCTTATCCTCTCCGGAAATCACCGCCATCCCGCTCACCGGCAAACAATAACTCTGGGGCGCTTGGTGCGGCGGTGGCTAACAATATCAATTACCCAGTTTTCTGCCAATTCCTATTAGACTTTTTCTAACTGGAAAATGTACACCGCGTTATTGAATTAAAAACAGCGGAAGGCTTTGGGGAGTTTCAACTAATTAGCCGGCGTTTGTAAACCCCTTTGTCGAAGATAATTTGTTTACATGGCGGATGCCAACCTTTTCACGATGGGGGTCTGCACGGGCCACAGAAGGTGCCACGGTGGCCACACTTGGCTGGGCCCGGCAAGGCCAACGTGGCGAAACTCATTTTTCTTTGTTACCGATTCTCCACCTTTTCGTAAGCTTGTCCCCGCCCCCTCTTCCCTGCCGTTGACTCCTCTTAGACCTCCTTGTCTTTCAGAAGTCATGATCGGGTTTTTCAACGCTAAGACACTCTACTGGTGATACCACGTATGGCCCATAATCATTTATTATCCGACCTGTGGGTACTCGTCACGTTAATAACTGCACGGCTCCGGGGAAATACAGCTGAATTTGCCCTGGTAAAGGGGAATGGAGAAGACCGACGTCCCTTTTGGCTACAGTGGACCTGCTGGTGTGGTTCTCTCTAATGAAGACTAAGAAAGGAACTGGGTCAAAATGTAAATTGTGATCCTTTGTGGTCTTTTGACACAGGCTGCTTAAGTGCAGCTTTCTTGACGAGGGCAGTTGGCACACCGCGTATTTTCTAAGAGTGATGCGAAGAAATAATATCCGTTCTTGTGACAGCCGTACGTATTTTAACGAACTGAGTACTTTAGTTCAGATTTAAGGACCGGCTTGCCAAATAACCTCAGCAAGGGCAGAAAAGTGTAGCCGGCACCAAGTTATTTCCTGAGCTGACGCCTGCTCAGATGTTTTAAATCCGAAAGAAAAGGTGGGTTGATAAATAATTGAATGTGTGGATGAAATTTTTAATCCCTTCTCCTTTCTAGGTCCGATGAGTAAATTGTCACCTTGGAGTTACAAATTAATATCCATGGCAAGTATTTTAATTTTTTTTTTTTTTTTTTTTTTGAGAGACAGACAGACAGAGCATGAGCGGGAGGGGCAGAGAGAGAGGGAGACAGAATCCAAAGCAGACTCTGGTCTCTGAACGGTCAGCACAGAGCTCGACGCAGGGCTCGAACCCACGAACCGCGCGAGCTTGTGACCTGAGCCAAAGTCGGACACTTAACTGACTGAGCCACTCAGGCTCCTCGTGGCAAGTATTTTAAAGCACTATATTCGTATTTACAGGTATGTTGTCGGCATGCACTTAGAGGTTGCTCTTCGTATTACCTTCTAAGGCAGCATCTGAAGTAAAAGAGGCCATCCCTCCCTCATGGTATTTCTACCCCGCGTTCTTTGCTCTGTGCGGAAGGTAATTAAAGTCTCCCTTGGCCTTCTGTAAAATGGTGGGGGGGCAGGACTTGGAGGTCTTTAGTTAAAATTCAAGGAAGGTTCTGTTCTCACTTCCTCCTGATTGTGTCCAGGGAGGATATTTTTCACTTAATTTCCACATATTTGTGCTGATGTGCAAAGAAGTTCTCTCACTGAGGCTCATGTCGATGGCCTGCTTTCTAGGCATTACATCACGGAATTCTGCATCATCCCTAATGGGCAGTGCGGCAGGATTTCTTTCTGCTGAAAGGGACAAAACACAACTCGAAGTGATTGGAGGAAAAAGGCATGTATGGCTCCCAGAGTAGAAAAGTCTAGATTTGGCTTCATACTTGCTGGAATCAGGTGCTCAAAGGGATTGGCCTCACCGCAAATCTCAGCTGTACTTTCCTTGGTGTTGACCGGATTTCACGTAGGATTTCCTCGAAGGGGCAAATAACCCACAGGCACACAAAACGTGGCCCGAGTCCTCCCTTGAGCTGGGGTTTTGTCTGCGATGTGTTCTGCAATCTCTTCAGAACTTGGGACCGTGCTTGGCACATAGTAGATACTCAAAAATACTTATGAAATGAATGAAAAATGGTCCTCCTTGGTTCTCATGCCCAATCTTAGAGCCTGGGGTTGGAGTCAGGTCTAGCTGATTCATGCGGCTAAATGAGGGGTGGGTGGTTCATTTGGTTGGCTCAGGTCATGATCTCACGGTTTGTGAGTTCGAGCCCCACATCGGGCTCTGTGCTGACAGCTTAGAGCTTGGAACCTGCATCGGATTCTGTGTCTCCCTCTCTCTGCCCCTCCCCTGTTCATGCTCTGTCTCTCTCTGTCTCTCAATAATAAATAAACGTTAAAAAATTTTTTAAAAAGGGGTGCTATAAGCTGAATGATGGTGTTTCCCCAAAATTCATATGTTGAAACGTATTCCTCCATTGTGATGGTATCTGAAGGTGGGGCCCTTGGGAGGTGACTAGTTTCGTGAATTAATCTCAGGAGTGGGATTCGTGTCCTTATAAAAGAGGCCCTCAGAGAGCTCCCTTCCACCATGTGAGGGGGGCTAACAGTGAAAAGGTGGCCATTTATGGACCAGGAAGAGGGTCCTCATCAGTCAGTGAATCTGCCAGCACCCTGACCCTGGACTTCCCAACCTCCAGAACCGGGAGAAATAGATTCCTGTCGTTCATAAGCCACCTAGTCTATGGCCTTTTGTTAGAGCAGCCGTTTCACGTTGGCCAAAACTGGACTCACATCGTGGGAGTGCAAGTTTCCCCAGGAACTGTTGCCAGAATCGAGGAAAATAAATGCTGAACTGGAAAAGCCTAATAGATGGCCACGTCGCCGTGGCCAACAATAGCGTTCCATATGGAACGGTGAGAGAGTGATGTAATAATTGGTCGCATGGGATCCTGGGACTTCATTTGCTTTTGCATATGCATTGTTAGGTAAAGGAGGGACGGTGCCTCAAAGGAATATTAAGATGCCGTCGCCAAAGAAAGCGGAAAAGAGACAGTGAGGCGAAACAACAACGTCACTCCAGAGAACATCACCAGGAGCGCCAAAAGATTTAATTCAGGGGGCGCAGAGCTGAAGGGCGACCACGTGATTGGGGCGGTAACTGGATGAAAAGCAATCTCTCCTTGTGAATCGGGCAAGTTTTGAGTATTTGGGAACGTGACAGGAGTCATCTTCAGTTCCTGTGCGGGGAGCACAACGCAATGAGGGCACAGGAGGAAGCACGAATCCCCACCCAGAGCCTCTGGGTGCCGCCACATTTCCTGGTCTTCCTTGCGATTGGACGGGTCACGTGACTCATTCTGGCCAACGGAATACGAGTGTGTCGCGCAAGGCCAAGATGGGTCCATAATTGGTCGGTCTTCTTTATGCGCTCTGGTCTAATGTCACCCCACCTGCCTACGGTAGGATGCCAGGGAGACCGTGGAGTCACAAAATAGAGCCACCAGGCGAAAACAACCGAGCGCCTAAATCAGTACTTCAAAGACCACCATATTCTTTTCGTGAGACCGAGATACGGGTGAGAAATAAAACGTGTTTGTGTTCAGCCACAGAGAATTTGGGGATCCTTTGAGTCAGCGGCTAGCCACAGGTCTTGAATAATCTGCAGCATAAAGGCGGAAGCAGGGAGACAGGGTTTGAGGGGCTTCTGCAATCACGCAGACTGGAGGCGAGGGTGGCTTGGAACAAGATGGCAGCAGACGTGATCGGAAGAATGTGTGGATTTTGAATATGTTATGAAGACAGAGCACAAGGACTCAACAGAGGATTCGATGGCGGGGGGGGGGGGGGGGAGTATAAGAGAAAGAGAAACCTCCGTGATCACTTGAAGATTCTTAGCCTGAACAATACCAAGGATGGAGTTGACATTTACTTAACTGGAGAAAACTGTGAGGAAAGCAAGACCATGGGAAGAAGGAAACAAAGACATCATGAGTTCTGTTGCAGACATCAAGTTTTGTGATATATTCAGCTGGGCATTGAAGTAGGGAGATCAAGGGGACAGATGGACAAACGTCTGGAGTTCGGGGATGTCTGGGCGGGAGATACTCACGAGTTGTCAGTGATTGGAGGTATTTTCCGCCCCAAGAGCAGATGAGATCACCACGGAAACGATCACACATAGAGAAGGAAAGCAGGTATTAGGAATGAACTCTGACAGTGGACATGTGCAGATGGAGAAGAGTAGCAACAAGCGTGGGGGACCTAGAAGTTGGAGCTAAAATGGGTAGAAGCTAACTAGACATTCTAGAAAGTTCTAGAAGCACGAGCGACTGAGAAGTTGGAGCTAAAACCAGGTAGAAACAGACTTGTGAGAGAACGTTCTCGAAGCATGAGCGACTCGGAAGTTGGAGCTACAACGGGTGGCAGCAGACTCATGAGAGAACGTTCTAGAAGCCAAAAGGAGGAAGTAAAGATTCATGTCAGATGCTGCTGATAGGTCAGGTGAGAAAGGGAATGAGCGCTGACCCCTGGACCCAGCAATTGTGGAGACCACGAATGTCCCAAACAAGAGCCGGTCCAGTGACAATTGGGGGGGGGGGAGGGGACAAAAGCCTTGTGTTGGCTGCATTAAAGAGAAAACGCTTGGGGAGGAGAGAATTCGGAAAGGATGTACATAAACAACTTTTCTCAAGGACTCAGCTAGCCAGTGAAGTGCCCCCTGATTTTATTCGGTGGGAAGAGGCAATGGTTCTTTTCTTTTGCTACAGACATCCCTGTCTACGCCTCTGTTGTGTGTCTCTGGATGAGCACCTCTCCCCCACCCTGGATGAGCACCTCTCCCCCACCCTGGGCCCTGTCCCACCCCTGCATCTCCTCCTTTATCCCTTCACCGTCTTCATTAGCACCCATGCTAATTGTTCATTAATGACTCCATCTGGTCCTACACCACCGGCCTGCAGAGGACCTCTTACCTGTCAGACACCGTGCTGCATCCGGGCCCATCGTGGCAGGTAAAACAGCCTACGGACCGGAACAGGGTCGTTAAACCTTTCGGCTTGTGACTCCCCTGAGACAATTTCGGAAAAAAAAAAAAAAAATGCGATGGCTCTGTCACCCAGACTTCAAATTTAAAACGAGATGTTTGTGTTCTCAACGTCTTCCGGAGGAAGGAAGGAGAGAGGAGGCTCAGCAAACACCGTCTGGGGGACCACCATACCCCACGTCCAAATACATTAAACCTACAGGCTTTTTGTTACACACAAGGAGTTTGTCATGGTCCTCAGGGAAGAGGGGCCTTCCGGAACCAAAGCCAGGGACAGGAGACCTTGCAATAGGGCAGCACAGCCCGTGCGGACCAGCCTGGTGGTTCTGATTCAGCAAATTTCAAAAAAACCAATTGAAACGAATGTGGATTCGAAAATCTCCCCAGCGAGAGCCGCTGCGGATTAATCCGGGTGGGGAGACTTTCACTTTCTAAACTCTCTTCAATTATTGACCTGCCCTACTGACTTATTGTGGATAAGCTGTTTCTTTATCATCTTTGGCCCATGTTTAAATTCATATCTAAATATTTTCATCACGAGTATACCCGCGTGCAAAAGGCATTATTTCCAGTGAACGGTAACATTGTCATTTAGAAAATAAAACCATTACGGGGCACCTGGCTGCTTAGCCAGGGGAGCATGTGACTCTTGATCTCAGGGTCAAGCCCCACCCTGGGCATGGAGCCTACTTAAAAAAAATAATAATAAGTAAATAAAATACAGCAATCACTACTTTCTTTTAAAAGTGTCCAATAGATGGGATGCCTGGGTGGCTCGGTCGGGCTCGGTCGATTCTTGGTTTCTGCTCAGGTCATGATCTCACGGTTTGTGAGTTTGAGCCCTGCATCTGGCTCTGCACTGACAGTTCAGAGCCTGCTTGGGATTCTCTCTCTCTCCTTCTCTCTCTGCCTCTCTGTCTCTCTTTCTCAAAATAAATAAAGAAACTTAAAAAATAAAAATAGAATGAAAGTATCCAGTGGAATCTACATATCGTAACACTGAAACATGACATCATCTATTTTTTTTATTTTTTTATTTTTTAATGTTTATTTTTGAGAGAGACAGAGACGGAACACGAACAGGGGAGGGGCAGAGAGAGAGAGGGAGGCACCGAATCCAAAGCAGGCTCCAGGCTCCGAGCTGTCAGCACACAGCCCGACGCAGGGCTCGAACCCACAGACCGTGAGATCATGACCTGAGACGAAGTCGGACACTCAACCGACTTAAGCCGCCCAGGTGCCCCTGCAACATCTGTTTTTAAAATGTGCAAACAAACCCTCCTTTAGCGGTGAGAACTTTTAAGATTTCCCTTACTAAGCCTGTATTTCCAATCTGATCTCTATCCCCCATGCAGGATTTTATCCTAATATAATAGTTTGGGCTTGAAAGACTTTTATTGGTTCTCTTACTATCTTTCGCTGCAGCAAAAATTCGTACTGTAAATGCCCTCCAGCCAAAGGCCAATCAGAACGTGCCTGTAATTGAACAAATCAGGTTTATTCATTGAAGCAAGGGAGAGCACACACCACGGGGAACCATTGGACATCCGAGGACGAGGGTGCTTGATAGGGTTTATTACACGACTTGAACTTTAAGTAATTGGGGGAACGCTTAGGGTAGCTTGGCTTCACTCTGGATTGGATGCTCTCGGAAGTGGGGGCAATTTTATGATGGGTTATCTTAATTTTATGTGGATGGTGGTGTGCAAGGTAAAGGCTTCTAATGGTACGGAATCCCCTTACCTGGGACTTTGTGCTTTCTTGGCCCCTTCTTTTAGGCAAGGACAGATGAAGTCAGACCGCAGGATATTAATTCGCGACATGAGATTCTGCTGCTCGCGGTCAAGAGGGTGTCTCCTGAACCTTGTCTGTAGTCAGACTAGGGTCAGTCCATTTTCTCTGTTGTAAAATGAGTTGTTGAACCCTCTGATGGGCCAGTGGCTGCCCAGGAACATTTAGGACTCTGGACCCGATACCTCGGCCAACTGTAACCCAGGCAGTTCCCGGAAAGCCCGTGATTATTAGTCCTTGTAATAGGTCTCAAAGCAAGAGGCCTAGACCGTAAACCCCAGGCAAGGAAAACATATCCCAGCATCCAGCAGGGCCTGTGTTTAGAGACTCAGGCGGTTTCTTCTTTTCCCCCAGTCTTGAAATTTGCCCTGTAGTATTTACACAGGGGCCTCAAGCTTAGAGGAAATCAGACGCTGCGTGATTGTCCATGGTAAGTCTGGCTAATGAATTTAGACTCATTTATTGGGTACCCAGGGAAGATGCTGTGTTATTTACGACATCTGCTGGGGTCCATGACAAGTTTCAGGTCACTGTGGGAACTGCAATCAGGAGGGTCTGCATGAAGAGGGCATCAGTCTGGCCTCCCGGAGTGCCCTGTGTTTACCTCATGCTGGAGGTTCCTGAGAGGGGTGGTTGTTTTAAATATCTCGTAGTCTCCAGTAATTACCCCCAAACTCATAGGTACATTAGAGTGAAGCAGGCAGGTAGGAGCCTGATAATTGCTTCTGAAGTACAGTCCCAGTGGGGCACCCACTCTTTTGGGAATATAAGTATCATTTATCACAACAGGAACGAATCAATTCGGTGTCCATTTTCCAAGGGTTCCCGTTGTGCTCA
Source organism: Neofelis nebulosa (assembly GCF_028018385.1). Classification (NCBI taxonomy): domain Eukaryota; kingdom Metazoa; phylum Chordata; class Mammalia; order Carnivora; family Felidae; genus Neofelis; species Neofelis nebulosa. The sequence continues at coordinate 11,962,503 of NC_080799.1, read as the reverse complement.
GGAAATCCTTGTGGGTTTTAAATCATTTAAGTCAAGGATTAACCCAAACCATTTACCTCTTATGATATGTGTATATACCGTATATATATATATACGGTATATACACCATATATATATATATATATATATATATATATATATATATATATTTGTTCTTTTATCATTTTCAAGTTAGTAGGTTTCGCTAAGGGCAGTTAACGTAGGCATCTACACTGATCTAATTTCTGTGTGAGGCCTAAATGCCAATGGCAAATTCAGCTCTGTAGAGCAGAATGTCTTGGCAATTTCTAGTTGTTTTTTTTTTTTAAAGCATGATCCATCAATAAATAGATATACATCAGAAACACAAAAAAGTCTCTAGAAGGTTCGAAAAAGGCATGAATACTTCCCCAAAGAGGTTTCCTTACTCCAGACAAAAGAGAAAACTAGAAAATCAGGAACTGTCTCTTTTTAAATAAATGAGCACTCCTATCACATCGTTTTAATAATTTTGATAACAAAAAAATAAATGAAGAAATGTAAATATATAATATCATCGAAAGGCAATTGCTATAAAACTGTTACAATTGCTCAACAAAAACAATTTGGTAATCTACTGTCATTTAAAAGGTCAGGAAAAATTATGTTTAATGACCAGTGTTTTTGGGGGGGCCTGGGTGGCTCAGTCTGTTGAGTGTCCGGCTTCCGCTCAGGTCACGATCTCACACTCGTGGGTTCGAGCCCCGCATCGGGTTCTGTGCTGACAGCTCAGGGCCTGGAGCTTCGGATTCTGTGTCTCCCTCTCTCTCTGCCCCTCCCCCGCTCGTGCTCTGTCTCTCAAAAATAAATCAAATATATAAAAGAAACCTCAATGACCAGTGTTTTGTACTTGTTTCTTAATTAAAAACTGTCTTAGCATCCAAAGATTGTTTGTTAATTAATTCAAAGATTTGTCTAAAGTCTTAAAATTAGTTATGGTTCTGAAAAATATAACTTGGCTAATACACTAAGTCCTTATGATTTGTGGTATTGCGAGAGTTGCATAAAATTAAACCCTTTAAAGACACATCCATCATCATCATTTCATTTTTACGAACGTAATTTGATGTGTATAAATTTTTAATTTTAAACAAGCTATGGAGACAGTGGTAACCGAAGTAACTCGTAAAACCAACGTAGGCAGTTTAGAAAGTTGAAATAGGAGACATTTAATTCTGTACTTACACCAGTAAAATTTTGTGCTAGAAGGTATTTTTACAGGGTCAACTCATGTTTAAAGACTGACTCATGCCCCAAAGTCTTGTTTTATCTTAGAGCTAAAGCCATTTTTCCCCTAACCTCATAGCTGTAATAGCAAAGGCTATTATATAAATATACTTTGGGGGGTCCACAAAGAAAAACACCGCATAATCACTTCTTTCTTTTTAGACATTGTTGGGTGTTTATCTGGACTAGATATTCCTGGAGTGCTGACTTAGCAACTGAGCAGTGTTTTGTTTTAAATCTTTAACCTCGGGGCGCCTGGGTGGCGCAGTCGGTTAGGCGTCCGACTTCAGCCAGGTCACGATCTCGCGGTCCGTGAGTTCGAGCCCCGCGTCAGGCTCTGGGCTGATGGCTCGGAGCCTGGAGCCTGTTTCCGATTCTGTGTCTCCCTCTCTCTCTGCCCCTCCCCCGTTCATGCTCTGTCTCTCTCTGTCCCAAAAATAAATAAAAAATGTTGAAAAAAAAAAAAATTTAAAAAAAAAAAAAAAAAAAAAAATCTTTAACCTCTCTTTCCCCGAGAGAGAGGGAAAGAAGGAGAGAGAGAGAGAGAGATGTACAGTGAGAGAGAAAGAGAGAGAGAGAGAGAGAAAGAGATAGAAACAGAGAGGGACAGAGACAAAGAGAGACAGAGAGACAGACACCAACAAGAGGAAGCAAGCTCCAGGCAAATACAAAATTATCATTATAAAATGCTAATCATGTCTTCTCTACAGAGAGAGGACAGTAAGTCTAGATGCAAAAGAAAACCCGGAGTTTGCTGTGTGTGTTCAAAGAGGGTGGCATGCATCTGGGTTTGATGTAACTTCTGGGCACGGGACAGTTTTCTCAGCCCAAGCAATCAGCCAGTCGGCAGTCACGAACTCCCAAGTGCTAAAATGGCGGAGGCATGACTTCTGGGTTAAACAAAAGGCTCCCTCTTTTAGACAACCAAGACAGATAATCCCCTCTCGAGGATTTCTTGTTCGAAGCTACCTTCCAAATGAATACTCTTCTTCCCGCCCAAAGCTCCCCAAAGTGGTCACTGCCATGTTGAGCGGTCCCTGGTGAAACGGCACAGTTTACGACGGAGCCACACAAGTTAGCGTTACAGCGAGAAAGCGAGAGGAAGTGGGTTTGGTCTGGGAGAGGCATGGTGTAGACGGGAGAGAGAGAGAGAGACACAGCGTGGATGGGAGGGAGGCACAGAATGGACAGGGGAGAGGCACAGTGGACAGAGAGGAGAGGTAACAGTGTAGATGGGAGAAAGACACAGTGTAGACAGAGGAGGGTGCCGGGTAGACACAAGGAGGCACAGCGTAGGTGGGAAAAAACAGGGTGTAGATGGGAGAGAGACATAACATAGACAGTGGGGAAGCAGAGCGTAGATATAGGGGAGATAACAGTGTAAACGGGGTAGGGGTGCAGTGTAGATGGAGGAGAGCCTCAGAGCTTCTGGAATCCATCAGAAGGGGCTGATTTAGCTTTGTGGCTCTGGGTCCTGGCCAAAGGCAGTCCTCACCCAGCCATCATCAGGAAGCAGACCAAAACTCCTGATTCTCAGAAGACGAAAATAAACACAGTTCTCAGAAGCACCAACACAGACCTGAAGGAATGTCCTTATCTGGTTTGAGAATGGTGATCCAGATCAAAGTTGGTCTGAAACAAGATGCCAAGTGCCAGGGAACACAGTGAAGTCCTCAGTCCCCGGGACCAGCCTGGGGACAGATTGATCAGCCCCGTTCCCAACTTTTGCTCGGGGATGGCCAATGCCGTGCGTCAATCCAGCCAGGTCACAATCCAGTCCCTGGTTATGCGGTCGAACGTTAACCTGGATATTGCTATGAAGAGGTTTTGTAGATACGATCCCAGCCCATAATCAGTTGTTTTAAGTGAAGGAGGTTATTCGCCATAATCTGAATGGGCCCGATTTAAGCAGTTGAAGAGTCTCAAAAACAGAGCTGAGGCTTCTCCGAAGAAGAATTTTCTGTGGATACAAGCTTCAGCATGTGCTGAGAGTTCCAGCCTGCTTCCTGATGGCCTGCACTCCGGACTTTGGACTTGCCTCACCGATTCATTGCAATAAATCTATTATAGACAGGTCCTACTTGTTCTATTTCTGGTCGAACCCTCACTAATACATCTCCCGGTAGCCACTTCCTGTCAGAGACAAGCAAGGCTCTCTAAGACTCTAGGCAAGCAGACAGACCAGGAGCAGGTGTTAGAAGACTGGAGAACAATTTCATCAAAGTGCAGGGTAAATATGATCAAATACACAAGCTAAACCCCGGAATGCTGGGATATTTAACAAAATATCAGAGCTCGATGTGGCATGAACTTATCTCTCGGTCATGTACGCGGGGGCGGGGGGCACCTCAAACACGTTAGAGACGCAGCAGGTCTCGGATGTGAATGCCAGCAGCGGGTCCACGGTTTCCATCCAGGACAGTGAGGACTGGGGCTGGATCTTGGGGGCACCTCCTTTTCTGTCAGTGCCCCCCAGCCGAACACCACAGGGGTACGCTTATAGGTCTGGCTCGTTGCAGGAAGGGAGCATGTACCCCATGGGGAAACGTTGGGTGCCTCTGTAAGATGGTGGAAAGGATTTAATACGGGATTTGGACTCCGGTTAGGTAACGGGCGGGAGCTATGCCAAGCAGACTTCCCTCTAGCTCGAATGCTGTCGGGAAGTGGGGCCAAGTCCATGATTGGCCGTCTTCATAATTCTTCTCTGGAAGTCTCCTTTTATGGAAACCTCACCTAGAAGAGAAGAGCGGGGCTAACGTAATAATCGGAAAAGAGGCACCAGTCACTCCTATTAGCTGGGAGAGGGTGATGTGTGGTACTGTCACTGTGTCCACGATAACTTTGGGCTATCGACCCTGTCCCCCAAAAGTCTTAATTCCCAATGTGATGGTATGGGAAGGCGAGGTCTCTGGGAGGTGATTAGGTCGTGCGGGTGGAGCCCTCCTGAATGGGATCTGTGCCCTTCTAGAAGCGCCTCCACAGAGCTCCCTAGCCCCATCTGCCACGTGAGGACAAGGTGAGAAGATAGTCCTCGCGGAGCCCGGAAGCGGGTCCCCACCAGACACTGGATCCGCCAGTGCCTTGATCTTGAGCTTACCAGAATCCAGAACTGTGAGATGGGAAAAGGATGTTTGCCATTTAAGCCACCCATTCTGCAGTATTTTCAGTCTAGAAAATACTAGACTGTATTTCGTCTGTGCTTAGATACGATTCTGAAATTTTTGTGTTTTGTTTGTTTGTTGTGGCTGTTTCGTCTCTCTGCGTCATAGTCACAGAGCACAGAGCATCAGACACCAGTCGGATGCTGGCTGATGTCTGTGGATTGCTGATGTCCCCCAGGAGGACACCGTGGTCTGGCTGTGAGCTCCGGGACGGTCCTTGGACCGGTTCTCGGACAACGCCAAGGTCTGTTCCTAGACGATGTCGGAAGCTTCCCTTTTCCTTTGGTGTATGAATTGAAATTGGTTTTGATTTTTTATGGTCCAAGATTTATTTTGTCTAATGTGAACTGAGCTACAAATACTGTAATTATTATTATATCCTATTTACCCAGACAATAGAAATATATAGCATATTGTGATCACTTCCAAACATAAAGATTTTAATGGAAATCACATCTTGATGAGATAGAAAGGAAAGTTTTCATGTAGGTCATGTATTTATGAATAAATATTGCTTATTCCTTCAACGAAAATAGTTTGATACATTATTTATTCACTTTCAATTTTTATTTATTGAGATGCTGAGAAAACTCATGTCCTTAAATGAGTCCATGGGAGCAGAATTTTAAAAACAACAACAAAAAAGGACAACTCAATTTTTTCGGGTTCTCTGCAAAGCAGGCATTTTGATATACTATCAAAAACTAATTTTAATGATCTGCCTGTTCACAATGTAATGGAGTCCTCAAATTGAAAGAAAAGAATCAGCAACTACAGAACTTGCAAAAGGACTTGTTTTTCCGTTGTTAGAGCTTGTCCTTTTCCAATCTCGAGACCAACGTTTTAAATTCTCCTTTGTTCAAAACCCCAGAAGTTTCCCCACCCGCCCCCCCCCTAAAGAAATGCAGTTTTGTGGGAAGGGTGATGGGTGAGATGTGTGTCTGCCTTTTGCACAATGTGAGCAAGGTGACTTTTTAGGGGAAAGTGAGGACAGAAACCACGTCACCTCCACTGCAGGTGAATTCCCAGTTAAAAGAGTTTGTTGTTGTTGTTGTTGTTGTTGTTGTTGTTTTAACAAAGAATATAAATGTATGATGAGAATCTGGATGTTGATTCTCTGAAGCTATGCGAGCTAAACACCCGTTGGCAAGTCTATTGCTGTCCTCAAGACGACCTGTGTTTTACTTTGAAGACTCATCAGTGACCCATATATTGCTTTCCTGGGAAGGTCTGCACCAATACGATAGGATCATTATGGACCATGGTCATTTTATTGTTTGGCAACGTTACCCTTATGCCTTGGATAGCACCTAAAATACTGTCTCTACACATAGGAGTTTCTCTGCAAATATTAGCTATAGTGGAAGAATCCATTGTATTGTTTTAGGTGAGGAAACCCAATTAAAAATGGCGGCCATCGTATACCATGGAGTACCAGGGCTTGGCAATTAAGAGGTAGCCAACAATTATCGAGTGAATAATACCATTTATCATTCATGGAGTACGTATACGGGCCTGGCACTTAACATACCTGTGTGTCCGGATACATGCACACATCGCCTTACAAGATACATATCGTTATCTCCATTTAATCAGTGTCCCGAAAGAAGTTTCTCAAGCCATAGAGCTAATAGATGGTTGTGCCAATGTTCTAATTCAGTTCCAAAGCACCTGTTGTTTTCCTTACCTCTTCGTCATGCCTGGACTGACATCCTGGTTCTCCTGGAGAACACAACAATTTCTTTAAAAAAAAAAAAAAAAAAGGCGTCTCTGTTTCCTAACATTGAAAAGGAGGAAGAAGGGGCAGCTGGGTGGCTCAGTCAGATGAGCATCTGACTCTTGGTTTCGGCTCGGGTCATGACCCCAGGGTGGAGGGATTGAGCCCCACATCAGGGACCCTGCTAAGCTTGGAGACCACTTAAGATTCTCTCTCTCCCCCCCCCACCCCTCCCCCATATATGTGCATGCGCACACGCTCTCTCCCTCTCTCTCAAATAATAATAATAATAATAATAATAATAAATATTTTTTTAAAAAAGGAGGAAGAGACGGTCTCTCTTGCACTTGTGAGATGAATGTGCAAAATACCAACATGCATAGAACTCTTGGCATATTTAATAAATGCTGCTCTCCTCTCCATCTGAAGGGAGATTTGAAAGGAAGTAGACATAAATCCGTCGAACTCAGAACTGATACATTTGGCTTTTGACTGGACTGGGTGACATTTTTTGGTGCACCAAAACATTTTCCAATTGACCAAGTCTCAACCCAACCTCACCAGCTACTTGGCTATTTTGAAAGCCCTTCTTAATGCAAGACCACTTTAACACCATTCACGAAAGATGGATTCAATCCAAGCTGCAAAGATTAGAAACACTCCACAATTTTCTATCATTTTAAGAAGGAGAACACAACCTGAAAATGGAATATAATTGGGGCTTAGAAGCATCTCTGGGCTGCCTGTTTTAGTCTCCTTTCCTCAGGAAGTATTCATATTTGATCTCTCAGTGCTCGAATGGGAATTAGAACCACTCACTTTGCCTTTGAAACAGGCAAAGGGTATCAGCGTGGATGTCAGGCACGCTGTTGAACCACATCAAACCACTGATCTGATCTTTAACAGCGAACAGCCCCCGGCCTGTTTAAAGGCAGAGGAAATTCTGCAACATGAAGACAAAAACGAAGGCAAGCTGATTCCGTTCTCTGAAGAATTTCTTGCCTCCAAATTCAGTCCTCGTGGATCTGTTACTTTTATTTCCTCTTGTTGTACATTTGGTGAAGCAGTATTGAAACTCTGGGAATTTATATATCCCAATGTATACAAACAGATCTTAAAGCAAAAGCGAACACAGGGAGGAAAAAAGGTGGGGGGGGGGAGGGGGGGACGGCGCCTGGGTGGCTCAGTCTGTTAAGCATCTGACTTTTGGCTCAGGTCACGATCTCATAGTTTGTGAGTTCAAGCCCCACATTGGGCTCTGTGCTGACCGTGCAGAGCCTGCCTGGGATGCTCTCTCTCTCTCTCTCTGTCTCTGTCTCTGTCTCTGTCTCTCTCTCTCTCATTCAAAATAAACTAAAAAAAAAAAAAAAAAAAAAAAAAAGCAAATACAGGATCTCAGAGGCGGTACGCATCCAATGAAGCAAGTTGGCGTTACATGGAAGTCTGGACCTCAGAAGGATTTGGGAAAAGTCTTTTCCCTTTTCCCTCCCTACCCAAGTGTTGAAAGGCTGTTAGGAGGCAGAGCGACAATCTGGAGAACCTCCAAAGTCTTCTTCTGTTAGCTTAGCCACCTGCAGGGTTTTGTTCTTTGCCCGGGTGTGGCAGAATCCCCTCCCAAAGGAATTTGAAAAAAAAAAAGGAATGTCCCCTCCCTAAGGAATGTTACAACAAACAAACAAGCAAAGCAAACCCTCAAGGCAACCTGGCTATAAGCTTGCTAGACTTTCCTCAGGACCTTGTAACTTCAGACCATTTCGTCAGACTGCATGTTTGTGTGTTACCCTATATGGGAGACAAAAAATATCTCTATATATCTGACTATGCCACGTGGTGTTCAGGTCTCAGTTCTTCGGGTAGGAACCCACCTGAACGGTGCCAGTGCCCGCAGGAATAAAGTTGCTTCCTGGAAAGAAAAGCCTCAGGCTCATGACCCTCTGTGTGAGAATCCTGCTACACCGGGAAGGTTAAAAGACGCAGCAGTGGTGACAGGGGGGGAAAAATAGAATAGGTATGCATTCCTCTTCTGGGTCTTGGCTGGCATTCAATTCCAAATTCCTCTTTTGAGGTTGCAGACGGGCCCTGTGTGTGCTGCAGGAGGGAAGGGTACCAGGAATGCAATGCCGTGAGCAGCACAGACTTTCTGTTGTGGAAACACTTAGATCGTTTCCTGGATGGTGCCCCCACCGCACTGCAGGATTTTTGGGTCTCTTCCCATTGGACGCCATTGTGGATGGAGCTGGCTTCCTTATGCTGTCATCAGGGCAGATGTCTTTCTGCCACATGAAATCCCAACTCTAAATCCTCCTGATGACTCACAGACAACAAGTGACCAAAGCACTGTGGCCATCAGCCTATATGCCATAATCGTTTCCTACCGCTGCTCTAGCAAATTATCACAGATTATCTTAAAGCGTCTCCGGGCAGATTTATTCTCTTCCAGTTCTGGAAGCCAGAAAGTTAAAACGGGTCAGCAGGGCTGGTTCCTTCTGCAGACTTAAGAGGAGGAGAATCCATTTCTTTGCCATTCTCGGCTTCTAGAAACTATCCACATTCCGCGGGCCAAGGAGGCAAAACTTGCAAGGAGGCAAGATCACTCCAACCAAATACCTAACCAATCGAACAGAAAGAAACAAAGATGGCATGTTGCAAGGCCAATATTGAGTCAGTGCCGAAGGAGCTGCCAGGGGCCAGACAGGCTATTGAATTACAACTTAAAGTATATCAAAAACCTAGAGTTCATGCTAATGTAAATGCATAGAATGAGGAAGGAAGGAAGGAAGGAAGGAAGGAAGGAAGGAAGGAAGGAAGGAAGGAAGGAAAAGGAAGGAAGGAAGGAAGGAAGGAAGGAAGGAAGGAAGGAAGGAGAAAGAAGGAAGGAAGAAAGGAAGGAGAAGGAAGGAAGGAAGGAAGGAGAAGGAAGGAAGGAAGGAAAGGAAAGAAGGAAGGAAGGAAGGGAAGGAAGGAAGGAAGGAAGGGAAAGGAAGGAAGGAAGGAAAAGGAAAGGAAAGGAAGGAAGGAAGGAAGGAAGGGAAGGAAGGAAGGAAGGAAGGGACAGAGGGAGGGAGAGAGGGAGGAAGGAAGGAAGGAAGGAAAGAAGGGAGGGAGGGAGGAAGGAAGGAAGAAAGGAAAGAAGGGAGGAAGAAAGGAAGGAAGGAAGGAAGGAAGGAAGGAAGGAAGGAAGGGAAGGAAGGAAGGAAGGAAGGAAGGGAAGGAAGGAAGGAAGGAAGGGACAGAGGGAGGGAGAGAGGGAGGAAGGAAGGAAGGAAGGAAAGAAGGGAGGGAGGGAGGAAGGAAGGAAGAAAGGAAAGAAGGGAGGAAGAAAGGAAGGAAGGAAGGAAGGAAGGAAGGAAGGAAGGAAGGGAAGGAAGGAAGGAAGGAAGGAAGGGAAGGAAGGAAGGAAGGAAGGGACAGAGGGAGGGAGGGAGGGAGGAAGGAAGGAAAGAAGGAAAGAAGGGAGGGAGGGAGGAAGGAAGGAAGAAAAGAAAGAAGGGAGGAAGAAAGGAAGGAAGGAAGGAAGGAAGGAAGGAAGGAAGGAAGGAAGGAAAGGAAGGAAAGGAAGGAAGGAAGGAAGGAAGGAAAGAGATGACTCTTCATTGCAGAATAATTCCAAATAACAAATGTGGAAGGAAATAGAATGAGGGAAATAGAAAATCACCATTAGAATACCTCAGTAATAATTACTGCAAGCAAAATTATTATAAATTGTAATTGCACTGTTTTTCCTCTGATAGTTTGGCCTATGTACAGTATACGTATAGAACAACAACAAAATGACCCATGTTCATGGCAGCATTATTTACAATAGTCAAGAAGTGGAAACAACCTAAGTACCCATAGACAGATGAATGGATAAGGAAAATGTGAGATACATACATATCTCCAATATATGTATATGTATTTACATATATTGGAACAATACTCAGTCATAAAAAAAAAAAAAGAAACCCTGCCATTTGCAATAACATGGGTGGACCCTGAGGGCACGATGCTAAGTGAAATAAGGCAGAGAAAGAGAAATGCTGTATGATCCTGCTTATATGTGGAAGCTAGAGAAGAAAAAAATAAATAACTCAGAGATACAGAGAACAGATGGGTGGTTGCTGGAGGCAGGAGGGTAGGAGTGGTTGGGTGTAATGGCTGAAAGGGGGTCACAAGGTGCAAATTTCCAGTTATAAAAATAAATGCGTCATGATGATGTAAGGTACACGGCGACTATCATTTGCAATACCGTACTGCGTATTTAAAAGATGTTAAGAGAACAGATCCTAAAAATTCTTATCACAAGAAGGAAAGTAACTAGGTATGGTGATGGATTTTAGCTAAACATATGGTGGTGATCATTGCACAATATATGCATATATCAAACCATTTTGTTGCACACCTAAAACCAATACAATGTCATATATCAATTCCATCTCAATTAAAAAAAAGATTCACTGAATGATGGGTGAAATCACTGGATGAAAGTGTAAGGAGAGACATGATATTTGCATAGTCTCAAAGTATGCATGATATTTGCACAGTCTTCCTCAAAAGTAATGCTTATGGATTGGTAGGATCCATATTTCTGGAGAAATCCCCCAGGCAGCATCTTAAACAAGTGACCAAGCTGAGAACCGATTGCTATAAAATGCGGCAACATCAGGTACTCCTGGGTGTGATGCATCCAGAACTCAGAACACATCACCTCGGTAAAATCCCTCCTGATAATTCATAACCCCAGTCCAATCACGGGAAAGCAGGCAAATCCAATCTGAAGTGCTGTCTATGAAATAACGGAGTCTCAAGGTCACGAAAGGCAGGAGAGGCTCGTCACAGTTGGGAGGAGGCTAAGGAGACGTGAAAACCAAATGCCACGTGGGAGTCTGGATTAGATCCTGGGACAGAAAAAGGACATTGGTGCAAAACCTGGGGAGTGCTGATTAAAGTCTGTAGCTTCGTTAGTAACAATGTGTTCCTGTTAGTTTCTCAGTTTTGGTAGTTTCAGGAAGGTTATGCAGAATGCTACCATGGCCGGGGCCAGCCTCAGTCTAAACTTAACCTTAAGATGAAAAGTCAAAGTGAAACCAGAGCAGGAGGTAGTGTTGGCAGCTTTCCGCGTGAATGCTTTCTTCTGGATGCTCACGTTGCTATTGTCCCACGGCTGAAGGCATGATCTGGTAAAGAGTAAGGAGCCCCTGCCTTTGCTTGGCAGTTAGAGTTCCGGGAATGTTTTCACAATGGTTTTCCCATTTGAGCCTCTCAGCAATGTGCGTGATAGGTTTAGAGTGATGCTCTTTGTGTGTGTGTATATATATGTGTGTGTGTGTGTGTGTGTGTGTGTGTGTGTGTGTATGTGTATATATATGTATATATATATCTGTTTTCCGATACAGATAAGGTACATATATATATATATCTATGATATATTTAATATATCTATGATATATATAAGATATATATATAAGATATATATGATATATAAGATTATATAAGATATATATGATTATATATAAGATATATGTGATATATATGTAAGATATATATAATATATATGAGATATATATGTTATATATACGTTATATATGAGATATATAAGATATATATATGAGATCTATCTCATATATAAGATATATATATGATATATATAAGATATACATATATAAGAGATATATATCCTATATATAAGACATATATCATAAATATGATATATATAAGACATATATCATAAATATGATATATATAAGACATATATATAAGTTATATATAAGACATATATCATATATATGATATATATATGAGACATATATCATATATATGAGATATATGCTATATATATGAGATATATCATATATATGACATATATATCACATATATGACATATATAAGATATATCCTATATATATGTGTATATATACGATATATATAAGATATATATATCTTGGGGCGCCTGGGTGGCGCAGTCGGTTAAGCGTCCGACTTCAGCCAGGTCACAATCTCGCGGTCCGTGAGTTCGAGCCCCGCGTCGGGCTCTGGGCTGATGGCTCGGAGCCTGGAGCCTGTTTCCGATTCCGTGTCTCCCTCTCTCTCTGCCCCTCCCCCGTTCATGCTCTGTCTCTCTCTGTCCCAAAAATAAATTAAAAATGTTGAAAAAAAAATTTTTTTAAAAGATATATATATCTTATATATAGGATATATATATAAGATATATATATCTTATATATATAGGATATATATATATATCACATATAAGATAGATATGAAGATATAAGGCTATATATGAAATATTTTGTTTAGGGATAGTACAGGTCCTGCTAGACACATCTACAGACTTTCTCTCCCTGATAACTTTTCAGTATTCGGAAAGGGTGGGGGTTGAAGCCTTTCCTTACTCTGATACTCTTTTAAAGAGCTCCCAACGATCTGCAGGTCTGACAGCCTCATTTGCATGTACCTACAAAGTTCTGGCTCGCTCTCGTGGCTCAACCTGATCATCTAACAGCCACCGCACGACAGAGTCGATTCAAGTTTTGAATTTATGGATGAGTCAGCGTTTCTAAATTTCAAAAGCACCTTTGAGGATGGCAGGATGGGTGAGCGAGGGATGTGGGCACTGGGAGTGATAAGAGTTTCCGTGGGCTGGAGCTCAGACACCCGCTATTCACGCCCGTGTTTTGATGTGATTTCACCTGTCACTACCCCCGGGTGAATTTAGGGCCGGAAGTGAGTCTATTGGCAGTCGGGGTTAAAAACAAATGCAAATACATTCTGCCACGCTACAGAGCCCGTCCTTCCCTTTCTTAAAGCACGCCTAAGCAATGGAGGAGAACGGCAACTGCCTCGGTCAGCTTGGGGCTGCCATAACAAAGTACCATAGATGTCGGGGTGACTTAAACAAAAGACATCTATTTACTCGCAAGGCTAGAAATCTGAGCTCAGAGGTCAGCAGGGTTGTTTCCTGTTTCCCCTGAGGCTTCTCTCCTAGAGTCTAGGTAGCCAGCTGACTTTCCCTGCCCCGTGAGTGTCTACAACCACATTTCCTCTTCTTCTAAGGACTATAGGATCTAATCTATAGGCTTGGAAGACATCCTAATGATCTCATTTGAACCGAACTCTTGAAGGACCCTGTCTCCCAATACTGTCACCTTCTGAGGTGCTGGGTAGATTAGGACCCCCACCTATGAATTTTAGGGGGACACCGTTCAGCCCAGAGGAACATCTTTGTTACAAACACACAATCGACCTGGTCGCACTTGACAAGCTTCTGTGGGCTCCGTAGTGATCATAAGCCTTCCCCAGCTCAGGTCTGGCTCTTTATTCCACTTAGGGGAGCTTTCCAATTGCGGTTGCTACAACCACAACCTGGGTCCACCGTAAAACTGCCCAGACGGGGTCATCTTAGCGCCATCAAGTATCCTATAACATCCCTCTCATTTCTTCCCCATGCCGTAGCCTGGTTTCTTCAGCATATGGCCGTGAGGGAGATCGCACCCAAGACGTGTTTTCTCCCTCCCTTTCCTTGTGGTACATCTGATGCCTCAGCCTGCTATTTATCTCAGGCTGTCAGTTTCTGAGAGTTCACAGTTTTCAGAGAAGGTCGTAGTAGATTGTCCAGGGCTTGGACCAGAGGACAAGTGGCCATTTGAAAACGGAGGCTTTATGGGGCCCCTGGGTGGCTCGGTCGGTCGAGCGTCCGGCTTCGGCTCAGGTCATGATCTTGCGGTCCGTGGGTTCGAGCCCCGCCTCGGCCTCTGTGCTGACAGCTCCGAGCCTGGAGCCTGCTTCGGATTCTGTGTCCGCCCCCTCCCCCTTTGCCCCTCCCCCGCTCATGCTCTGTCTCTGTCTCAGAAATAAACATTAAAAAAAATTGAAAAAAAAAAAAAAGAAAATGGAGGCTTTATTATCATTCAGGTGTGTTGAAGCCGACGCATCAGCAGACAGTTGCCAGTGAAAACTGTTTCTCACAGTTCCCAAGAGGGGACATGACATCCCATGCAGGCCACATGGGGAAGCACCAGGGTCAGTCGGGAGCCACGGGGAGATACAGGCAAGAGCTTTTATGGTGGTTTCCATGGGAAGGTACACGTGAGTTAGGGTCAGCGGGCTTAGGATTGGCTAGTGGGGATAATTTCTGCAGTCTCTGGGGGGTAAGGACTTTTATTTTTTTAAAAAATTTAATGTTTATTTTTCAGAGAGGGGGAGACAGGGAGAGAGAGAGATAGTGGGTGAGGGGCAGAGAAAGGGGGAGACCCAGAATCCGAAGCAGGGTCCAGGCTCCGAGCTGTCAGCACAGAGCCCGATGCAACACATGAACCCCGAGATCGTGACCTGATCCGAAGTCAGATGCTTAACCAACTGAGGCACCCAGGCGTCCCTGGGGTGTAAGGACTGTTTTAAGTTGCCTTGTACCTACCCCTGGGGTGATTAAGGCAGGTGACTATTGTCCTGGAGGACGAGAGCCCAAGAGGGGAGGTGGTGGGGTGTAGGCTCTGAATTGGATGGTGTGCACGTGACAGATAGGCCCATAGGACAGTCATTTACCACCTGTAAGAACTGGCTCCCCCTGAGAAGGGCAGTCTCTTTGGGGTCAGTAAGGCCCCAGATGCCGACCGTCAGAATACAAAGAAGTGCTTAATAGGGGCGCCTGGGTGATTCAGTCGGTTAAGTGTCCAACTCTTGGTTTCAGCTCAGGTCACGATCTCACGGTTCACGAGTTCAAGCTCCACATCGGGCTCCACGCTGTCAGTGCAGAACCAGCTTTGGATTCTCTCTCTCCCTCTCTCTCTGGCCCTCCACTGCTTGCGCTCTCTCTCTCTCTCTCTCTCTCCCTCCCTCAAAATAAATACATAAACTTAAAACAAACAAACAAACAAACAAACAAACAAAGATGTGCTTAATATAGTGGCACCTATAATCGTCCCACTCCGGGAACCATTGGTTAATGTCGTGAACTGGGTTGAGACACCTGTACCCCACCTGCCCTCCGTTGACTCAGACCCTCTGTCCAGAGAGCAGGGGAGACAGGCCGTTAGGATGTGAGGCATCCAGCCTACTTTGCTTGGCAAGTAGGAAACAGTAGCCCCTGTCAGAGTTCTTGGGTTCTGCTAGGTTGCTCTTCCGAAAGGTGGCCATGTGCCCTCGCTCACTTCCCACTCCTGGGGAGCCCCACATTTGGTTGGCAGTCGCTGCCACGTGGTGGTGCGTGTTGGCCAGAAGGAAAGGGAGCCCAAGCTTCCAGAGGAGGAGCCGTGACATTGGCAGAGACTTGGGGCGACGAAATCATCGTCAGAGCTGGACAGAGGGCAAGGAAGTGGCGAGACGGCAGGCAAGGCAGGGGTCGAAGCAATCCCATCCCACGTCTTGGCACGGGCGTGGCAAACATTGGGCTTCTGGGCCCCCCACACACGGGGTAGCAAGGCAAGAGGACCGCGCTTCCTGGGAAGGGCCGAGTGGCAACCGAAGTCGCGCTCTCCGATCCCGTCAACCCCCAAACTCATCTGAAAATTCGACTAAGCCGGTGCAGGGTCTGCGGTGCGGAGTCCGGGAACCCTGGGGCAAGGAGCTGGCCAGGATAGGCCCCTGCTGATAAGGCCCTTAGGCAGGCTTCCTCTGGTGTGATACCCTGGGGTGGCTGGAGAGAGTTGGGGGCACAGTGAGCTGTGTGAAAGAGAGATAGCCTGGACACCACAGGAAGCATCCAGAGGTGTCGTCACGCCGTTGTTCCGTTGTAAATATCCGTGAACACTTACTATATCCTGGGTACTAGACCCTGGGATTACAGTGATGAGCCCACCACATGTGGTCCCTGCCTGGTGCTTAGATGGCTTTCACGGCCCAGCTCTGTTCTGCAGCCCTCCAGCAGAGAGCTTTCTAGCATCCTCAAATACCACCAGCTTGCGGGTGACCACTCTTTATGTCCTGACCATCTCTTTGGGTCTGGGAGCCCCATCTAGAACATTCCATGGCAATGCTCTACCCTTCGTGACTCCCAAGATACCTACCCTGAGCCAGTCACTATACAGTAAAACCTTGGATTGCGGGTAACTTGTTCTGCAACGTTTCTGCAAGAGGGAGCAAATATTTCCAACAAATTTTAACTCGATAAAGGAGCGATGTCTTCCAGTATGAGCGGTTACGTGATGCCGAATGCCACACGATCACCACTGAGCCAACGGTTCCTGAAATTCGCTTTGATATACGAGTGCTTTGGATTGCAAGCCTGCTTCTGGAACGAATTATGCTCACAAACCAAGGTTTTGCCGTGCCCTTTCTATGAGGTAAGATTATAATCCCATCTTATGGATGTAGGCATTGGCTCAAGAATGGTGGGGCAAGTAGCCAAAGGTCACTCGGAAGAAAACCGATTGAAAGAAACCCAGCTCCCTCTGACTCTATAAAACCAGTGTTCTTTCCAAATCGTCGGGCGTAGATGAATCTGAATTGTTAACCTGATTAAATCACCCCATTTGCTAATAGGTATTACATCTATTTCTAGGTGTGGGGATATTTGCTTTTTAGTAGCATTTTGACTCCCAGTTAATTAAGTGATATGGATATACCCAAAAGATGAGTGGATAATTTACAGGTTATTTTAAAAAATTTTAATGAATAAATAACAACGCTTTCTTTATTTATCTAGTTTAAAATGTTAATGAATAGCTACCCTTCTAATTGCAAAGCTGAGTATTTAAGGGAACCTGACACTTCATAAATATCAAACTGTGAGGTTTCATGTGTTGGTTTTATATAAACATAGGAATTGAGTAATTACCACCCTTGCTGTTCATTAAAATTCAAAATTAGATAAACAATAAGCAGGAATGTTTTTGTTCATTATTATTCATACCGAGTACTTTGCTTCGAATATCCCCCTGCTTCTTTTCATGATTTCTTTTGGGCACGGCCCTTTCTCTTTGAGCACAAAAAAAGGACCCATTGGGTGGAAAACGCTGCTTTTCCTTTGGGCTGCCTTTTGGTTTTTTTGTTTGTCTGTTTGTTTTTTCCCCCCTCCCAACTAAGTCATCATTTCATTTGGAAAGAGTGGCAGCAACGGAGAGAGACGGGTCCGGGCTGAGGGTTGCATGATGCTTAGTGCTGGTCTTAGCTCTGTCTCTAACCTGTGGTGGGTTCCCCAAATCACACACTTACCACCACTGGGCTTGGGTTTCTTCATTTTCGGGATGAGGACTCTACACTGGATGATCATTCATTCATTCATTTCCTTTCCCTTAAACTATTTGTGTGTGTGTGTGTGTGTGTGTGTGTGTGTGTGTGTTCTAGAGGGGAAGAAGAAACAATTGAAGTTCCTTGCCCTGATGGAGCTTTATCAAATAAGGACACAAACGATTGATTCTAAGGGTCAGGTACAAGAGTCTGTCTTCACCCTAAGAGCGATGGTGGTGGTTGAATCGTGTTCCTTCGAAAGTGGTCTTGTTAGATGCAAGTTAGGTCTGTCTATTCTGTGTTTTGTTTTGTTTTGTTCTCCCTCCTCCTTTCCTTAGGTCTTGTGAGCCTCCTGAGTGGCTCGCTTGCCACTGAGTGGTAACCTGAGTGGTTTCGCTTGCAAAGCTCTCTTAGGGATGCGGGATCCGAGGACACTTTGTGAGCTTATGGGGACGTACCAGGTCACAGGTGGGGGAGGAAGGCAGACCTCAGGGCCAAGATGCTCGCACCCCTGTCCCTGGCCTGCTGCTACGGGATTTCTGCCGCTTTGCCGAAACACAGCCCCGCACAGTTAAGGAACCGTCCAAACCCACTCTTCGGAGAACAGCTTGATGAACCTGAGCTTTGAGCTTCCACCCGAAACAGTCCTCCGGCTCTCGAATTTTACATCCGCTCATCTGACTCCCCCAGGAACTGACGAAGGTTCTAAGCACGCACAATTTCTTGCTTGTACGTACAACGATCTACGATTCCTATTGCAAGGGACTTTGCTTGCTATAATAATCTACTTGTGATTTCGGTTTTATTTTTTTAAGAGGAAAAAGAGACACGGCAGAGACACGGTCCCGGCAGGTTCCCCCGGGGGAAATACCGCTTCTATCTGGAAGAAGGCTGTGCCGCGAAGCTTCATACCAGCCTTGGACCACAGAGGCCACTTTTCGTACCATGGGCCGCGGCGTGAGGGTTGGCTTAGTGCCAGGACCTGTGTTGAAGCTGGCCACAGAAAGCTCTCCAGACCCAAACGTTACTGGGGTTGGAGACAAAACCCAGGACTATGCTGGAAGCAATGCACGTCTGTGTGAAATGAGCTGAGCTGGGAGGGGACACGACAGAATCTCCGGGAAGCCTTTTAAGAACCCAGATACACGCATCTCTGCCAGGAGACCTATAGACCAGTGGAGAAATCAGACTGCTCATCACAACTGAGATGCTGTCCCCAGCCCCCTCCCAGAGCCCAGCCCTGTTTCTTCTTTAAATCACTTTTTTTTTTTTTTTTTTTTTTTTTTAGGAGCCCCTGGGTGGCTCAGTCGGTTAAGTGTCTGACTTTGGCTCAGGTCGTGATCTCGCAGTTTGTGAGTTTGAGCCCCGCGTCGGGCTCTGCGCTGACCAGCACAGAGCCTGCTATTCTCTCTGTCTCTCTCTGCCCCTCCCCTGCTCATTCTCTCTCTCGCTCAAAATAAATAAATACACTTTAAAAATTAATTTTTTTAAAAAATTCGGGTATAATGAACATACAGTGTGGTATTAGGTTCCGGGGTACAATGTAGTGATTCAACAATTCTATAGATTACTCAGTGCTCATCAAGGTAAGTGTATTCTTGGTCCCTTTTATCTATTTCACCCACCCCCCCACCCACCAGTTTGTTCTTTGTATTTAAGAGTCTGTTTATTTTAGTTTGTCTCCTTTTTTCCTTTGGTCATTTTTGCTTTGTTTCTTAATTCCCACACATGAGTGAGATCATATGGTATTTGTCTTTCTCTGACTTCGTTCACATAGTGTCACAAAACCTTCTAGATCCATCCATGTTGTTGCAAATGGCAAGGTTTCATTCTTTTATGTGGCTGAATAGTATTCCATATATGCACACGCACACACAACCCACATCTTTATCCATTCATCTATGGATGGACACTTGTTTGCTTTTTTTTTTTAAAGATTTTTCCTATTTAAAAAAAATTTTAATGTTTATTTATTTTGAGAGAGAGAGAGAGAGAGAGAGAGACAGAATCCGAAGCAGGCTCCTCGCTCCGAGCTGTCAGCACAGAGCCCGACGCGGGGCTCGAGCTCACGAACTGTGAGATCGTGACCTGGGTTGAAGTCAGACGCTCAACCAACTGAGCCACCCAGACGCCCCAGATTTTTTCTATTTTTAAGTAATCTCGACACCCAACATGGGGCTTGAACCCACAGCCCCGAGATCAAGAGTCACACACTCCACCGACTGAGCCAGTGGGCGCCTTGAGCCTAAACAACACTTCTGATCCCATCCAGAGTAAGCGGTGAATGGGCTGTCCCCCTGGGAGATGCTGTCCGCACATGACATGCCTCTGAGGGCAGCACTGGAACCTTCCATATCAGACCCACTTGTGCCGGATTCCATATTGGCCTCGTCCGCCCCCGTTATTTTGTTCTCAGCTTTATCGAGGTACGACTTACAAACGACAAAATGCACGCACACTGAGCCTACAGTTTGGTGAGTTCTGGCAAGTTCATGGCCTGTGAAACCACCACCACCGTCAGGAGGGAGAACATTGCCACAGTCACCCCAGAAGTACCCTCGTGGCCCCTGACAGCCGCCCCTCGTCCACACACAACCCCAGACCCATGCCGATCTGCTTTCTGTCACCATAGAAGCGTATGCTTTCTCTAGAACTTGTTCTATACGGCACACTCAGTTCATATTCTTTTGTGTCTGGGTGTTCCCCCCCCCCTTTTTCACCGGATGTGTTTTCAAAATGCATCCACACTTTCTGTGCATGGGTACTGTGTTCTTCACCGGGGCTGAATAGCTTTGGGCTCAATGGACGCCGCACAATTGGCTTCTTCGTTCACTTGTCGACGGATGCCTAGGTTCATTTCTGGCTCCAAAGCTGCTGTGAGCAGCTCAAGCACAAATCTTTGAGTGGACCTGTTTGTATTTCGTCGGGGTAACTAGCCAAGAGTGGAATTCTGGGTCGCGTCGCAAGGATATGTCTCACTGTGAAAGAAACGGCCCAAATGGCTTCCAGAATGGCTGTACCATTTTGCAACCCCACAGGCAACACAGGAAAGCCCCATTTGCTTTGCCCCTTCACCAATACTTGGTATTGTCGAACTTTTTCATTTCTGCCACTCTTTTGATTTACTCCTTTTTATTATTTTTATTTATTTGTTTTTAGTTTTCTTTGCAATAATTTATTTTTGAGAGACTCAGAGACACAGAGCATGGGGGGGGCGGGGGGGAAGGTTGCAGAGAAAGAGGGAGATGCAGGATCCGAAGCAGGTTCCAAGCTCTGAGCTGTCAGCATAGAGCCCGACACGGGGCTCGAACCCACGGACTGTGAGATCATGACCTGAGCGGAAGTTGGACGCTTAACCGGCTGAGCCACCCAGGTGCCCCCGTTTCTGCCATTCTAAGTGGATACGGAGTGGTAGGAACAAATTGCTTTTTTTAAAAAAATTTTTTAACGTTTATTTTTTATTTTTGAGAGAGAGAGAGAGAGAGAGCACAAGCCAAGGAAGGGCAGAGAGTGAAGGAGACACAGAATCCGAAGCAGGCTTCAGGCTCTGAGCTGTGAGCACAGAGCCCCATACGGGGCTCGAACCCACAAACTGTGAGATGATAACCTGAGCCGAAGTCCGACGCTCGACCGTCGGAGCCACCCAGGCGCCCCTGAGCAAATCGCTTTGAACTTCCTTACACTCGCCTGCCCTCAGTCCTTCCAAAAGGAAATGCTTCCCAAAGAGCTTTTTTTATAGATGACACGAGAAAGCGTATCGTGGGTCGGGCCTGGCATACAATAGATGCTCAATAAATATCAGCCCCACTTCTCCTGGCCGCAGTTCGCAAGCCAGCTGCACATCCCCTCCACCGGGGAGCTTTTAGAAGGTTTCACAGCCCATCAGCCAAATTAGAATCTCTGGGGAGGCCTGAGACGGGCCGCTGTGTTGGGGGAACAAAGCCTTGTCGGCCCCGGCACCGGGCCCGGCCTGGGTCCGGCCACTCGTAAGTAGCAGCTGGTGACCGCCGCGACCCCGAGTGTTTGAGGTTTGCATGTGTGCGAGCGAGTGAACTAGCGGTCGGAGCCTGCCCAGCTGCCGCAGTGGCCTTCGAAGGCAGGCTGGCCAGAGACAGGCATGTTTGCAATTTCCGAGGAATCTGCAGGGTGGAGAGGGAATGTGCAAGAAGAACGTCTCCAGCCCAGCAGGCCGTGGCAGCAGGCGGAGTGGGGATCACGGGCAATCAGGCACAGCCGCCCGGAGAGGCAGCCGTAACCCACTCTGTCGCTCCTTAGGCCGGCTTTGTGTGGTTTAACAAGGCTTTTCCAGTCTCTCCTCCGCAGCCAGCTGGCAAAGCCGTGGGATCAGCCAGAGGGTGCTGCCGAGGTGCCCTTCTGAGGACGGCAGTTATGCCCAGAGCCCCTCCGCTGTCCTGACAGCATGATGCACGGGGAGGGGGCAGCCTCCCCCACCCCCTCCAAAATAAGAGACCCCTGCTTTCCGCACGCCCCGAAAGCCTCTTCTGCTCCTGTGGCTGTAGTTTCTGGAAGGGCTTTCCTGCCTGTCATTCTCAACAGCTGAGTCATTTTCCAGAGAGTTAGAGCAGGGAGAAGGACTCTTCCCCAGACGGGAGGTCATACACAGTCTTTGTCTCAGCCTTGTCTTTCCTCCCACACCAGACGGCCTGTTTACTAGCTGCCGGGTACCTGGTCGGTGACTAGAACTAGGCTGAAGCCAGAATTTCTGGAGGATTTGGATATTTCACACTCAGGGGCTGAACGGAGCCCACGGCACCCAGAATACGGGTAGAGGACCCCCCTCCCTCCATTCCACGCACTACGGCTGTGAAGGCGACCACCCCAAATGCAGTGACGCAAGATCACAGCCTTTCGCTGTGCTAACAAATTCCGTGGGGCGGGAATTTGGACAGATACGGTGAGGACGGCTTGTTTCTCCACTTCATGAGGTCTAGGACCGCAGCTGAGAGTTGTCAATGGCTGAGGGGCACTGCAGAGGTCGGGGACCGGAGTCATCTAGAAGCTTCTGTACTCATCAGGCTGGTGCCTGGGGTAGGACGACTCGGAAGCTGGGCCCAGTGGAGACCATCAACCAGAGCATACGGCCTACGGATGGCCTCTCTATGTGACTTGTGTTCCCTTACAACGTGGTGGCCTCGTGGCGGTCAGGCTTCTTACATGGAGTCAGAGTCCTAAGAGGAAGTCAAGGGCATCAGAAGACACGTCAGGTCACCTTTGTCATATGTTATGAGTCAAAGCAATCATTAGTCCTCGTAGATTCAAAGCGGAGGGACGTTTATCCCACCTGTCAACAGAAAGGAGCCTCATGTATTCTGTTAGAGTAATCTGTGCTTTGATTTGAAATATTTTTTAATGTTTATTAATTTATTTATTTTGAGAGAGAGTGAGAGGGCGCGAGCAAACAGGGGAGGGGCAGAGAGAAAGAATCCTAAGCAGGCTCTGAGCCGTCAGTCGAGAGCCTGATGTGGGGTTTGACCCTCGAACCGTGAGAACATGACCTGAGTTGAAATCAAGAGTCGGACGCTGGGGGCCCCGGGGTGGCTCCGTCGGTTAAGCATCCGACTTCGGACCGAGTCATGATCTCATCGCTCGTGAGTTCAAGCCCCGTGTCAGGCTCCGTGCTGACAGCTCGGAGCCCGGAGACTGCTTCGGATTCTGCGTCTCCCTCTCTCTCTGCCCCTCCCCCGCTCATGCTCCGTCTCTGTCTCTCTCTCTCTGGGAAGCCGAGGAGGGCTGGGATGGAGAAGGAGCAACTCCAGGCTCCCGTGAGTCACTCCGATCCCTTCTGGACGCCTCCCCGGGGTTCCCTCACGGGCGGCTCCCACTCCCTGTGCTGCTGGATTTCAAGGGGAGGCAAACAGTTGGGCCTCAAATCCCACCCTGAAGGCTTTTCAGTTTGCTCCTCTCCTTGGCCCCCGGAAGGGCCTCACGGGGCCAGCTCTCAGGAGAACACTGTTCCAGGAGGATCAGAAAGGTGGCCGCGAGCTGGGTGGAAAGGGGAGGGGACCTGCGGGCGGGGAGACCCACGAGGCGAGCGGGCTAAGGCTGCACGGAGGGGAGAGGAGGGCCGTATCTCCGAGACCAAGGAGCAAGATTTGGGAGGAAGGGGAGGGGGCCGCGGCCACTTTCCAGAAAGACCATCCGCTAGATCAAACACACGGCCACACTCCGAGTCAGGCTACTGAGTACGTGCAGATACGGTTCCTCCCGCCAAATGGCTTTGAATGACTCTAGCATCCCAAGCCCGTAAAAATCACATCAAAAACTGAGTCAGCTGTTCTGAGCTTCCTATTCCTCATGGGCCCCCCGAGTGTGGGTGCGGGTGTGGGGGGATGGGGGCTCCTCGCCCCCCCCCCCTCGCCTTCGTTGCACAGGAAACGTATGAATTTTTTTTTTAATTTTTTTTTCAACGTTTTTTATTTATTTTTGGGACAGAGAGAGAGCATGAACGGGGGAGGGGCAGAGAGAGAGGGAGACACAGAATCGGAAACGGGCTCCAGGCTCCGAGCCATCAGCCCAGAGCCTGACGCGGGGCTCGAACTCACGGACCGCGAGATCGTGACCTGGCTGAAGTCGGACGCTTAACCGACTGCGCCACCCAGGCGCCCCCCAGGCGCCCCCGTATGAATTTTTAAACCTGCAGGGAGCACATTGTTTGTGATTACCCTAGACCTTGAAAAGGAAGCGCGACCATAAATTTTGAGATGAACGGCCGAGTGCTGGAAGCCTGCCTCTCTGCTTGACTTCAATAACTTATCTCAATGAATCCCCAGCAGAAAGCATCTTCTATACTTCAGTTCTTGAGAAGATGAGACGTGAGTGCTGGGGAATTATAAGACAGAGGGGCTTTATTGCAACAGTGAACAAGCTGAAAATTACAAGGTAATGGAATCTCAGTAGGAGGTCCCCGTACCCTGCCATTAGCTAACTCAGACAATGATTGCGGCAGAATAGACGGAAGGGTCTAGAAGCCCCGTGCGGGCTTCTGCACTTTGCAGCCCGGATGGAGTCGCGCTTGAAGGCCCAGAGGTTACACCTGGCTGCCGGGGGCTTTGACTCTGGCAAGGGTTTGCTTTCAGTCCCCAGCGGGGAGAGCACACGGGGTCAAAGCTCCCTTCCGGTCTCCAGGATCACCTGCCTTGAGGAGCCTTCCTCCCGTCGGAGATGGGTTCGCTCGGAGCCCCGGCGATGCGCGGAGGCTTAAAGAGTGTTCGGAAGAGGTAAAGCATCTGGGCCAGACCTAGAGGAGATACTGATCTCCGGGGACATAGCTCTGCAGGTGCTACCTCCCGCGCCACTTGTGGGCTCACTGAACCACGGGACAGCCCGAGAAGGGACCCGGGTCCAGAGCCACGAAGGCTCCAAGGCTGTGACGGAAATACGGGGGCCAAGGTGTGTGCCCTGATGGTGGGGCGGTGAGAATGCGATCACACCGCATGGAATTTGTATACCAGGTGCCGGGCTGGTGTCCGACACACCTTTCCTCTGACCCTTGCCACGACCCCTCGGAACTTACCCCCATTCTGCACGAGAGAGAGACGTTTGTCCTCTTAGCGCACCACAAATTTGGATAGCTTCATCCCAGGAAATACTGTTTACCAAAAGGTGGCTCGTTGGGGATCATCTTTATGACTTCGGCCCTCTCCGTGTGTTTCGACTCAGTGCGCCCAGCTTGCCCACGCTTAGCTTAGGTGAATGCAGCAGAGGGGTGGGGCGCAGCCTGGGAAGAGCCAGGCACTGGACCAGGCCGCGTCCCTCTCGCCTGACCCAGCTAGGAAAAGTAGCAGGTGCAGCGGCCGGCCGCAGCTTCTGGAATCCAACAGGAGGCAGGAGAAGGCGGCAGACCTCACAGAAGGGGGAGGGAGGGAGGGAGGGAGGGAGGGACACAGCCTGGGCAGTGGGGCATTCTGTGGGCGTCCTGCAGCGGGCTGGGGTGGGGAGGGGGGAGTAACCCACAGCAATCGACACCCTCGGCTGCGACGTGTCACTGGGGACTTCCGGTCCCTGGGAGGGGCTGCTGACCAGAGCCCAGCAAGGGCACGCTCAGGGAGACCGGCTGGTAGCACAGAGCGAGGGTAGACTCTGTTTCTAGAGCTGAAACCGAGGCAGAGAAATGAGGCTGGAGCTCTCTACAAACGCCCCATATGTGGGGGGCTGGAGGGCAGGCTCCCGACTGCAGAGCCAGCATGCCTGAAGGGGGGCTGGAGGGGCCGGTGGACGTCCATCTGTCCGCCTGTCCGCCTGTCCGCAGCCCCAGCGGCAGGGAGAGGAAGGCCGGGGGGCGGGGGGCTGGGCACCGCGCCTAGCAAGCCCCGCCCCCAGGGCAAGCGGACCGGTGCTTTATGTTAAGACGACAAAGGTTTGCTTTCAGTCCCAGCGGGGAAAGCACGCAGGTCAAGTGTCTGCACAAATGAGCCAACAGCGCCGCTGAACAGCCTCCGTTGAGCCCACCTTTGTCTGAAAACTCCTGAGTGCATGCTAATGAGAACCGTTTCCAGCTTGGGTTTGTAAGCGCCTGCAAACAAGCGCCGGGCTGTCATCCCCAGTCAGAGGTAAAAATGTGGCTAATTATGTAAAATGGGATGGAGCGCTAAGCCTAGAACCGCTGAAGGGGGAAGAGAGGAGGAGAGGGTGGCTTGCCGTTGGGGGAGGCTTTCTGCAACTTGGGGGCCTTTGGTGTTCCTTTTTCACTTTGTTCCGAGAAGGCTTGGCTGATGCCCCGGGTGTGGCATTCAATTCAGTTCACCCACCATTTCCTAGGAGAAGTGTACCTTGGAAGAAAACAAGAAGAAAGGAAGGAAGGAAGGAAAAGGGAAAGAGGGAGGAAGGATGGAAGGAAGGAAACATGGAAGGAAGGAAGGGAAGGAAAGAAGGAGGGAGGGGGAGAAGGGAAGGAAGGAGAGAAGGAAGGAAGTGAGGGAGGGAGAGAAGGAAGGAAGGAGAGAAGGAGGGAGAGAAGGAAGGAGGGAAGGAAGGAAGGAAGGAAGGAAGGAAGGAAGGAAGGAAGGAGGAAGGAAGGAAGGAAAGAAGGAAGGAAGGGGGAAGGAAGGAAGGGGGGAAGGAAGAAAGGAGGGAAGGAGGGAGAGAAGAAAGGAGGGAAAGAAGGAAGGAAAGAAGGAAGGAAGGGGGAAGGAAGGAAGGGGGGAAGGAGGGAGAGAAGGAAGGAGGGAAGGAAGGAAGGAAAGAAGGAAGGAAGGAAAGAAGGGGGGAAGGAATGGAGGGAGGGAGGGAGAGAAAGAAGGAGGGAAGGAAGGAAGGAAGGAAGGGGGGAAGGAATGGAGGGAGGGAGGGAAGGAAGAAAGGAGGGAAGGAGGGAGAGAAGGAAGGAGGGAAGGAAAGAAGGAAGTGGGGAAGGAAGGAAGGAAGGGGGGAAGGAAGGGAGGGAGGGAGGGAAGAAAGGAGGGAAGGAGGGAGAGAAGAAAGGAGGGAAAGAAGGAAGGAAAGAAGGAAGGAAGGAAGGAAGGAAGGAAGGAAGGAAGAGACCCAAACAAGCAAACCCTCAAACAGACATTCTCCCCACTAATTTGGATATCATGCTCTGCACACACTTTGTGTGCATACTTTGTTTTCCTGAGTGTATCTGCCTAGTCACCAGGATGGAGTGACCTGTGTTCCAATGTGTGCTGTGAGTGATCTAGAAAGAAGTGTCCCTCCTCCCCATTAAAATAATAATAATAATAATAATAATAATAATAATAATGAAGACTGCCTATTCAGAGCCAGGAACTGTAACAGAGTTTGTCGTGTGTCACCTTGTTTGGCTCTGGAATCACACAGGAGGAGCTATGCCGGCCCTGCGGTCATTTCCAGACCTCACGGCAAGTGCACTTCCTGCTCAGATTACCCGCTCACTGCGTCTGCAGGTGGGGTTCTGCTTCTTGTGGGACCCATGCTGGCGGAACAGTCGCGATCTTGCCCGTCACTGGTGGCCGTTCTAGATAGAAAGGAAGCTCTGGAGAGCCCACCCCAGCAAGAGGGCTCTTGTCTGAAAGCGAGGGACGCTCCGTTCCGTTCGCAACTCCTTCCATGGTCGTCGCACGGCCCCATCCTGCCCCAGGAGCGCCCGACGCACGATCCCACCTTGTGCCCAGAAGGCAGAGTGTGGGAGATTCTCGGTCAAAAGCACCAATGGACACCAGTGGCCCCCACAGTCCTGAAAATAATACCTGACCCACGGCATCGGCGGGATCATCCTTCATTCCACGGATGAGGTTTCCAAAGCTGGGACAGCTTGATTCACTGAGCCAAAATCAAGGGTTTTCATGGCTTCCTACGGTTTTGCTTTTAGTATCCGTGACTCTGTTGCCTGGAAAAAAGCCAACCTGTGGGTAGATCGACAAAACTGAGCGTCCCAACCTGAAAGCTGGTTGCCTTGCGGGGTCTTGCCCACGTGGCTGGCCACTTCGCTGGCCTCTTTCCTGTGAATGTCTTTTTACGACACCGTCCCAACCAGCATGAGGTTTCCCAGACAAGGGTCCCATAGAATGTTAATTCCTTTCGATACCAAAAACCGTCCCACTGGGGCGCCTGGGTGGCTCGGTGACTAGCAAATGATATTTACCAATAGCTTGAAGGCAGAGCCCGTACCTGTGTGAGTCTCTCTACCTGCCGTACCGAGAATATAGCACAAACTCAGTGTGTGATATAATGAATACCACCATCCCTGAATTTTCCTGTGCCGGAGCCACTGCAGGACAGGAGTTTATGGTCTGTATCGCTTAAAATGCAGTAAATATCAGTGCCACTCATTAACGTCTTGGTCCCGTGTGTCCCTGTTAAGATAGCATCCAGAAAACCAAAGCCGGTAGGTTTACGGCACGTCGTGTGCTATCAAATGCCGTTTGGTAATCACAAGGAGATTTTGGAGAATCTGCTTTGGAGAATCACAAGGCCTGTTGGCAGATTCAAGCCTTGAATGGAACGCTTTTTTTTTTTTTTTTAGTTTATTTATTAATTTTGAGATAGAGACAGGGCGAGTGGGGGAGGGGCAGAGGGACAGAAAGAATCCCAGCAGCCTCCAGGCTGCCGGAGCCCGACGCGGGGCTCAAACCCCTGAACGGTGAGATCATGACCTGAGCCGAAATCAAGAGGAAGATGCCTAACTCACTGAGCCCCCCAGGTGCCCAGGAAGGCAGTTTTTAAATCTCTAACGCCAGCCTGACCAGATAGTTCTCATCTTCATTTTCTAGATAACTACAAGTCAGATTAGCCTGCCTGGTCAAGATCACGATGCCGGTACGAGACTGAGCCTGGATCCCCACGTGGGCCCTTTCACTCCACTGCTTGGCTGCTCTCTGCCAGATCCCCTGCAGGGACCGAAATAGACCTCACAGGAGCATCAAGGGCACAGGCTTGTAAGCCTCAGGGTAGCCATAGTTTCACTCTTAAATGGGGCTTCCAGAGCTTTCTATCCACGCGTTCTGTGCACGGAGGTCAGTGGTGCCCAACCTTGACCGGACAGCAGCAACACCCGCGGAATGTCATAGAATGCCCCTGTCAGTCTGTGCCCCCACCCCAGTGAGATCAGAACTTCTGGGGTGGGTGCCCGGTATTCGGGGTTTTTTTTTTTTGAAGCCCCCCAGCGATTCCAATGTGGAGTCGAGATTGTGAACCAGCGGCATGGGGCACTTGCTTGGCCTGTGGGAAGGACCCGCTTCGCTCTGAGAAACTGTAGCCCTCGCCTTCGCCTTGGAGCATGAGATCATAGCAGGTACTCAAACACGACACTGTCCCTTTCTCTTCCTTCGCAGGTCCCTCTTCTCCCCTAGGCCTAATTTAAAATGAATCAATAATCTTAAGAATTCCACGGCTGTGTTTAAAACTAAGGTTGGCGGAAATCCCGTGTTGGGACCAGGGAAGACCTAGAGTCAAGTGACGGCTTGTACCATTTTCCGTTGGCTCGGGCAACGTTATTAATGGTGGTGCCATTACAATGGCCTTTGTTTAACTGGAGGAATCGGAGTCAAGTGTTCACTTAAATCAGTGAAGTTCAACGGAGACAAATATGTGTGTAGAATCTCCATTCATAGAAGCGCTAATTGCTGGCCCGACTCGCTAAATTCTAATTAAAACCATCCCACCAGATGATTTTATTTTATTCCTTTCAACTTGCAATTAAAGCATTTGCTGGCCAACTATCCGGAAGAAATGAGGAAAATCTGCTTAGGTGTTTGCAGAAGAAAATGGGATGAAGGCCCCTGAGGTGGTGACGGGTGCGTTGGTAGTTGAACAAGATGGACTCCTCGTTGGTTGGATACGACTCTGGGGGGAGGAGTTGGCTGTGCTCTGGGATATCGAGTTAGCTGGATGCCAGGTTAGTTCGAGAATTCGGTTCTTCACGGATGTATTGACTGCCGGTCCGTGCCCGGGAGCAGGACCCTGATGTGAATCACCAGTCTCGGAACGTGTGAATGGCAAACCCAAGCACGGGTGGGGACCCACACTCTCAGGACTTTCTCAGGATGCTGTACCGTGGCCTTTTCCCCTTTGCTCTCATTCTCCTGGTTGGGTTGGTTCCAATTTCCTTGTTGTGTAAATGATCCCCCACTTAATGACTGTAATCAAATGGGCACCCCCCCCCCCCCAGAATTCTCTCAGATTCTATTTGCCCTGCACTTAGTGGCCCTCTCTTGTATCCTTCTAGATACCTGGCGGTAGGACTTAGCCAGATACTCACCTAGCGCTAGGTTAGCTATCACACAGACTATGGAGGTCACCATTCTTAATGCAGAGACCACAGTTACAAACTTATAAGAAGAACGCTGAGGCCCCAGTAGATAAACAAAGACATAAATCCTTAACAACATGAAAATACGAATGACTCAGAAACAAAACAAATGAACAGAATAAAGAAGAAACAGACCAAAACGCCAGACTCAAATACAAAGAACAAACTCCCAGTTCCCCCGACAGGGGTGGGGGAGGGGAAGGGGATTAAGAATGAGGAGCGCTGAGTCGAGTATAGACCTGTTGAATTATGGTCTATTCATCGTATTATGTTGTATACCTGAAACTAATATAACATATCAATTCAACTGTACTTTAATTTAAAAAAAAAAAAAGCAAATGTTAACGATATGAATGACCAAACATATTTAAAATACAGATGAAAACAAGCATGAGATACTATTTTTCACCTATTTAACAGCGGGATTATCGTACTTCAGAATGTTGGTGAAGGGGCACATTCAGATGGGCCGATAAGAGTAGATATGGGTATCAGGCCCTCCACCAACAAGCTCAGGGCCCAGAACAAGGGTCCAACTGGAGGCCCACATGTCATGTGTCTGCACAGGTCAAAGTCACAAACAAAGCTAATGAACTATTAAATATTTTCAGTCTTCCCACCTTGACAAATAACGCCTTCCCAATGAGTTGGATGAACTTTAACTCCTGGATTCCCAAGACTTCTTTCAAGAACTTTGGATAGGGAGAGTGAGCCCTAGGCCCCCAGCCCTTGGCCTGTCCTCCATGTTTTTCCCGCCCCAGCTCCGTCTGCATTGTGAGGGGTTTTGTGCGAGTGTATGTGGACACCCTAAAAGCACCTTCAAGATCTTTCCAGGTGCCTACCCACCCCACAGACAGCAGGGCTAGGGGTATGGACATGGCAGTTGAGGTCTGCTCTTGAGAAAATGGCCCCAGGGAAGAGACGCCGGAGCCCTGGAAGCAGGCGTGAGAAACTGAGACAGGCATTTCTAGGACTCCTAGGAAGAGTCTAGGAGTCAAGGGTCATGATTCCCAATGCATTATCTCCTTGGCCCATGGAACCCTTAGTCAGTGGGGAATACCATGACCCGAGGAAGGTCAAAGAAGGGCCCAGGAAAGTGTGGGACCAGGACAGGGACTCTTCTTGCCAGGGTCAATAGTGATGGTATTATCTCTCTAGGAAACAACTAAACAATACGCTTCCACAAATTAAAAATGTGAATAGTCTTTGATCCAGACACCCAATCTTTAATTAGAACTCTATACAGAACACTAAACAAAAAAGTGAATTAATACCTATATCTAAAATATTGTTTGGTAGTGTGATGTATCATTACCCCTCACCCCCCAAAAGAACCCCACAGCCTAAATGTCTAACAATAAGTCGGTTACTAAGTTATTCATGGCACCATCCAAATAAGTCCGACGATGTTCAGTGTCAAAAATAACAATAAATTATTTAATGCATAATGTCAGGTGACAGATTTAAGTGAAGTGTTTTTGTGCATAATGGAGAGCGGTAATTAAAAAAAATAGATCAAGATGTGAAATTTTCCATACATCACTGGAGGTATAGAAAAAATACATATTTTTTTAAGTTTATTTACTTTGAGAGAGAGAGTGAATGCACGTAAGCCAGCAGGGGAGGGCATAGAGAGAGGAGGAGAGAGAGAGAATCCCAAGCAGTTTCCGTGCTGTCAGCGCTTCGCCCAGTGTGGGGCTCAAACCCAAGGACCCTGAGATCATGACCGGAGCTGAAATCAAGAGTCAGATGCTCAACTGACTGAGCCCCCCAGGCGCCCAAAAAAACATTTAAATGTGAATTCGCCCGAGTAGAATATTAACTGCTGTTGATGAAGTAGGTAAGGGTGAGGGAATGAATTACAGGTAACATTTTTCTCTTAATGTTGGCCTTTGTTTGGAGAACGTTCTAAATAACAGCTTATTAATTTTGCTCTCAAAAAAAAGAATGTACAAATTATTTTCTATGTTTGGAAATGGAGCTGAAAAACGCAAGAGAAGTCATTGTCATGGATCTAGATTTTGGCTTGGGGATGGGTTCATAGGTGCTTACGGCATTGTTAAAAATAAATAAGTTAATATACAAACAAAGGAAGCAAGGACTTACTTGCGGGGAGCAATGATCAAGGTGTGTCGTAAGCCAGAATTATGATCAATCTATTCCTGGACAGCCGAGGTCCATGTAAATCCACATGAAATTTCATAAACTAAGGATAGAAATAGAAATACAGGGCCAAAAACAAAGGAGAAGTGAAGATTTGCTGCCTAGAAGGTAAACGCCGTTGATCCGAGGTTTTTCTCCCGAGCTTACTGGCAGGCACAACAAGGAAAGGCCACAACGGGCACTTCTTCCTGTTTGTAACCAGCACCTACTGAGGTATGTCACTTCGCACGATGCTGTGTTCATTTTGTCGTTTGTGGGCGCACTGCCTTTCTAGAAGGCGTCCTTGTCTCTCCATTTCTGGTTCGGTTTCTGAGAGTGGCGCAATAAAAAACAGGTTGGACTGAGCTCTTTCTGACATTTACTATACCTGCGTGTAAGCTGTTGAATTGAGACATTTCTCTGTCCTCCCAGGTCCCAAGGAGGCTCAGCGTTGCCCCGAACGGGCACTTTGCAGCAACCAGAGAGGAAAAAATGTTTGTCCCTGCTCTGAAGGTGGGTACGGAGAACAACTGACGGGACAGCCTGAATGGGGAAAATCGAGAAGACGTAGGATATCTGTGGGGCAAAGTTTGTGGGAGGAAATTTTCTGAACACAGGGCAGGAGACGGTGCTGAGTTCATGAGTCCCCAAGACAGCCATTACTTGTGACATGGAAGGCAAGTTCAGGGTCCCCCAAGTCCACCCTAAGATTTGACCATTTGCTAGAAGGACTCATAGAGTCACTGACAGTCGCTAGATGCGATGTTACAGTTTATTATGGTAAAAAGATGACGATTAAAATCAGCCCGAGTGGCGGAGCATTCCACATGTGGGGCTTCCGGTCATCACCTTCCGCTGGAATCACAGCAGCACTGCCTTCTCCCAGCGACAACGTGTGACAATGCGCTTGGAGTATTGCCAACCAGGAAAGCTCACCCAAACCCTGAAGTCCAGAGTTTTCATCAGGGCTTCAGCACGTGGACATGTGTGACCACCCACGTGGCTTGACCACGGTCTGGGGCCCCTCTAGAGTTTGCCCTCATGCTGCCTGGCCCAAGGCCCTGCCCGTGAATCACATACATTGACAGTGTGGCTCAAGGCCCCCACGTAAACAAAGATGCAGGTCATTCTAAGGTTTTAGAGATTATCTCCCCTATAGGGATTAGAGAAAAGGCCAGATCTCTCTTTGGGTAAAGTTAATTCTTTTTTTTTTTTTTTTAATGTTTATTTATTTTTGAAAGAGACAGAGTGCAAGTGAGGCAGGGGCAGAGAGAGAGAGGGAGACACAGAATCCGAAACAGGCTCTAGGCTCTGAGCCATCAGCACAGAGCCCGAGGCGGGACTTGAACTCACAAACCCAGAGATCGTGACCTGAGCGGAAGATGGGTGCTCAACCGACTGAGCCACCCAGGCACCCTGTTAATTCTTTTTTTTTTTTTTTTTAATGTTTATTGATTTATTTTTTGAGCGAAAGAGAGAGGCAGAGAGGGAGAGAGAGAAATCCCAAGCAGGCAGAGCCTGACGCAGGGCTCAAACTCACGAACTGTGAGATCATGACCTGAGCCGAAACCCAAGAGTCGGACGCTTAACCAGCTGAGCCCCCCGGGTGCCCCTGGGGAAAGTTAATTCTTGACTACACAGACAGACATACTCAGATGCTCTAAAGCCAGCTATAAGTGCTGTCATTGGGTATGAAGGGATCATTTGGATTGTTGCATATTCCTGGACTCTACACGGCTGTCCCCCTTTCCCACCCCTTTCGAGTGCGAACAATCCAGACCCGAAAACAACACAGGCCTTGTGAAAGCAGCGTTTCAAAATAGTAGCGTTGCAAGCAGAGCTCCCCGGAGAGGAATTTCTGGAATGGAGTCAGATGTGCGCCATATTTATTAAGGGGTACCTGTGGGCAGGAGAATGTTAGCCCCACGAATGCCTACCTTAAGATCCCTGTAACCTGTGAATGTGTTACCTTGCACGGTAAAAGGGGCTTCGCAGCTGTGAATAAGCTAGGGATCTTGAGATGGGGAGGTTAGCCTGGATTATCTGGACGCGTCCATACGATCACAAGGGCTCACACAGCAGGGAGGGTCAGAAATCAGGAGGCGTGGAAAAACAAGAAGGAAGTGTAACTGTAGAAGCCGAGGTCTTCAAGGGGAGGGGGGTCTGAAGATGTTTGCGAAGTTGCCGGCCTTGAAGAGGAAGGAAGAAGCCAGGAGCCAACCAAGAAACCCGTCTCAAGAAGCCAGAAAAAGCAGAGATTCTCCCATAGAGCCTTGGGAAGGCCCGTAGCCCCGCCGGCGTCTTAATTTTAGCCCAGGGAAGCTTCCAGAGCTATGTGTGCTGTTCGAAACCACCGCGTTGGTGGTCTTTGGGAGGGCGAGGAAGCAGGTGTGGGGCGAGAGGCAAGTCCCGCAGAGATACTCAGGTCTCCAGGGTGGCCTTGACCGACTGTCGGGGGAACCCTGTAGTGAGCGAACCCTCCAGGGCTGTCTGTGATCAGGCCAGGCCTTCATACCCCTGTGTCCCCCAGCCAATGCTGCCGCAGGGGCAATGGCCCCCCGGTGAGGCCTGCCCGCCGGCTGTGACCCCGGCTTACAGGAAGGGGCATCTGTGCGTTACAGCCCACAGGGCACTCAAGTTGGCATGAGAACCCCCCCCCCCCCGCCCCCGCTTGAGTCAGAAGGAACCGAAAGGAGACCTGTCCCCTTGTTCTCTTTTGGGGGCAAAAGCATGTTCGGGAAGGTTCCGGCAGACGTGAAGCCTTGCATTCGTGCAGACGGACGGAGAAGAGGAAGGCTGGGGGCTGGGGGGAGGGGGCTGTTGAAGCTTATGCCAAATTTGTGGCTCCTGGGTCTTTACATTTGCATAAAGGGGCTGGGGCGGTGCCAGGATACAACCCTCAGAACAAGTCAGGGCAGTGGCTACAAGACGCTAAAATGCGAATAGTCTAAAATGCGAATAGTCAAAGCCCGCACCTCGTTGTTGATTACCGAGACCCCTTCTGAGCCTTACGGTTTTGGTTTTGCCACCGGAGTGTGGGCTGCCCTCTAAGCCCCTTGGGAGCTCATCAGAAATGCGGACCCTCAGGCTTCACCCCAGACCCCCCCCCCCCAGGAAAGCCCATTTTAACGAGATCCCCAGGTACTTTACAAGCTCATTAGGGTTTGCAACGTATGCCTTCCATATATTCACCCTTGGCATTCTCACCGAAAGCCCTAGGAGGGAGGGGCCGTTGTTATTCCAGTTTTACAGATGATGACATTCGGGCACAGAGAGGTTATGTGATTTGTGGAAGGACCCACAGCTGGGAGGGGGTGACTGGTTTTGTTGCAGCATCTGAGCTCTTTTTTTTTTTTTAAGTTTATTTATCCATTCTGAGAGGGAGAGAGAGGATCCCAAGCAGGTTCCACGCTGACACAAGGCTCGACCTTCCGAACCGTGAGGTCCTGACCTGAGCCGAAATCAAGAGGCAGAGGCTTAAGTGACTGGGCCACCCAGGCACCCCCAGAATCTGAGCTTTTAAGCCTTTCTGCTCCCCCCAAAAAAGTGACTTTGGAGTTACGCAGAGCCGAGTTCATGTATCAGCTCCTTCTTCGTGGCTGTGTGCCTCCAGACAGGTTGCGGAACCTCTCTGAGCTGCTGTTCCCTCATCAGGAAAGGGGCTCAGGAATCGCACGTACTTCATAGAGCTTTTGTGGGCAGGATAAGAGAAGGCTTGTGAGGCATTTAGCAGTCAGTGTTCGTTTCTGTTTACGACCGCTGGAACTGTCCCCATCTTGGCCACGATGCGGTCCGTGTTATCATCACCCTCGTCACTGCCATCGTTGGCATCAGATTGCTAGGGTGAGGACCCAGGGTCACGGGGGACAGGACCTGCAGGAACTGAGCAGAAAGTCACCCGGGGTGGAGCGGCCACACGGGTGCTGACAGCCACCTCGGGGCACTGACCACAGAACCTGTTTCCTCAACCCCCCCTAAGCCCCGGCGAGGTTTGTGACTCGTGTTCTGGACCCTTTGCTGCCCACCCAGAGTTGCGAGCCTGGACTAAATATCCTCCTGGGATAGTGAACCGGAAGGCGGTGTTCTCCCCAAGGGGCGGTTGCTGTGGAAACAGGTGCCCCCCGGGGACCAGGACAATGCTGGCAGAGGCTTGACTCCTCATCTCCTAGAAAATAACTGTCCACTTCTGTCTGGGCCTGTTATTCCCAGGGGACGTTTGCCAAAAAGGCACACGCCGTCTGGCCCGCATCCTCACCATCACCTCTTGGCTCTACGGCTGTCGGAAGGAGCGTGTCCTCTGGCTTGTATCTGTGACTTTGCAGCCGGTGCTCGCGGGCTGGGTTACGAGCGGCGCTGACTCTTTGAGGGTCCCTTTTTATCGATCTAGCCCTACGTTTCCTTGCCGCTCCTTGCCAACACCCCCTTATTTTCTGGGGCTCCTCGAATGCGCACTGCCACCCTTATTTAAAAGAGAGCCAGAGTGTCCGAGGCTTTATTTAGCCCGGGAAGGAAACTCTCAGGGAAGGGAACAACGTGGGTCCAGATGGCTCTGTTTCCTGACATTTGCCCTCCTAGCAGGTGGAGGGGTTCTGTTTGGATTCCTGCTGTTTCCACCACCCTTCCTTCCCGAGGGCGTTTGCATCTTTTTTTTAATCCATTGATGTGCGTGTGTGCGTGTGTGCACACGCACAGGGAAACAACTTTCCCTTGTTTTCCTTAGCACAGCCAGAAAGGTTAAAAAGCACTTCACAAAACAGCGAGGAAAAGCAAAAGAGAAACA
Source organism: Neofelis nebulosa (assembly GCF_028018385.1). Classification (NCBI taxonomy): domain Eukaryota; kingdom Metazoa; phylum Chordata; class Mammalia; order Carnivora; family Felidae; genus Neofelis; species Neofelis nebulosa. The sequence continues at coordinate 11,925,571 of NC_080799.1, read as the reverse complement.
AAGAAAGTTATAGAAGCAGAGAACCCGTCCAGAGCTCCAGGACAGGTGCTTAACGCTCTCATCCCAGAGTTCTGGCTCCTTCTCTGGGTCCTTTACGCCTTCAGGGTCAGGCTTCCTCCCTCTGCTATGACCTCATCGCGAGGAGCTGGTTTCCCGGGGAAGTCTTGAGGCAGAGGCCAAGAGGAAGGGTTCTAACCCCGCTCTCCCCAGCCAACTCCCCCAAAAGAAAGAGACCATTCTGGAAGAGAGCAGGACATAAGCGGAAGTGTTGTGTCCAAGCCATCCTGGACCCAGAGGCCCCCTCTGAAATATTTCTACAGATGGGACTGCGCTTTGTGGTGAGTTGAGGTGAGCCATTGTCATGTCGTCTGGAATTTCTCCTGCTTCGAAATTAGCCAGACTTCCCCTGTCCCTCTCTCTTTCCCTTTCTTCCTTCTTTGCTTCCATTTATCTGTACAATAAATACTGAGTTTCAACTGTGTGTGAGGCGCCTTGGTATGGGGCCTTGATTTGAAAATGTCTGTTTAGGGGGCACCTGGAGGGGGGCTCAGTAGATTAAGCATCTGACTCTTGATTTCTGCTCAGGCCACGATCTCACGAAACGTGAGATCGAGCCCCGTATCGGGATCCGCCCTGTTGTGGAGCCTGCTTGGAATTCTCGGTCTTCCTCGCTCTCTGCCCCTCCCCCACTTGCACGCCCGTTTTCTCTCTCTCTCTCTCTCTCTCTCTCTCTCTCAATAACCACAGAAACTTGAAGAAAACGTTTACTTTCAACACATTCTTTTTGTTTAGGCTCAATAACACTATACCTCGCAAATACTGAAACATCTCTCCCTTTCTCGAGGACGTAACCTTCTGCAACTCCGCACACGGATGCGTTCTCCCGGTCTGTGCGCCTCCGCGGGCTTGTGTTTGGGGAGACACACGCGCCAGAGTGCGTGTGCACGCGTGTGTCTCTGTCCGCGTTCTCTTTAGGTCCACTGGCCCGCATGCTCTTTGGAGGCAGACTTGCCGAGCCTTCAGCAACTCAGTACCTGACCCACCCTGACCGCTCGACATGCCCTGTGCCATCACCCTGCGGGGAAGCTTATACAGTTCTTAGGGGCCCCGGGAAAAGGAGCTGACCGGATACCTCAGGAGGGTGGAGCACAGCTGTTTCTCATGATTCAAGTTCCAGAACAAGCCGTGCACCGCGGGGAGCCCTCTCTCCACTAGGTAACCGGGGAGGGAGGTGGCAGATGGCATCTTTGTTTCTCCGCTGAACCCTCCCCCACACTAGAGCCCCACGTAGGCCTGCTTCTTATCTCCACTCACCGTTCTGGGGACTGTTCATATCAAACAAAGCTCTCCACCAGGTTTCCCTTCCGAGCAGGAGGGGGCTCTCAATCAAGCAACCACCAGAAAACGGCCAGTCTGCTCTCTCTGTTCCCCAGCAGCCCACGTCGCCTCCCTGCATCCTTCTCCTTAACTGCTCTCCCAGGCGACATCCATCCCAGACATCTGCGACATCTACGGCACGAGCTGCCTGGATGCCAGGAGCGGAGAGCCCACGGGATAATGAGAACCATTTGCCTTTATGGAGTGCCTTTCTTTCGAGGATCTCCAAGTACCTTTCAGGCACTTAAATGTTATGGTTGCAAATGGGGAAACTGAGGACTAAGTAAATTAAGCCTTTTCCTCCGAGACACACGGCTGAGGACGTGAAGAGTCCAGCCCACCTGCTCCTCTCCTCTCAGTCCTTCCGAAAGAATGCAATTTACAAGCTGGGAAGTGAGGCTATCACAAAACCCTGGAGCTCATTTTCTTCTTCTCTCCTTGACTGCCCTTCTTCCCGTACCAGCTTCTCCTCCTCCTCCCAAGGGTCTGCATGCACTGAGCGTCCAAGGGTCCTGCCCTCGTGCAATTCCGGCGGAGAGCTAGGCTCCAGGAAAACAGGGGCAGGAAGGTCATTGTAGAGGCCAGGCAGGAAATGGCCTCCCCGAGATTTGTTCCTACCTTAGCTTAATCCATTCATCTTGCGTGTGTGTGCATGCTTGTTGGGACGCATGAAACATCTTCCGTGGGTCTGACCCTATGGATACCACAGAAGACAACACACACGTGGCTTCTGTCCCCTGGAGCTGGCAGCAAGTCCCATGTTAATACCGTGCCCACCTCCATCTGTATACTGACACGGCCAGAGGGGTCTCATTTTCTCTCTTGTAAACCAAAGCATTTAGTTACCACTTCCACCCACAGGAAAGGTGTGAGCCAAAGGGCCAGTAAGTTCCTGGGATTATAAAGAGCATTCCGTTTATGAAAAATACGTTTTTTGGGAGAAGGAAGACCATTCCAATCTTGATACATTTTTTCTAATAATGAGTCTAACATAACAATAGTAATAAGTATTGAAGAAAATAGCCACTATTTTTATATACATGGGGTAAGTACTCAGTATTGAGCTACATTCTAAGCCCTGTATACACATGATCTCATTTACTCCTCATATCATTTTTCTGAGCCAGGACCTACTGTTACCCCTTATATAGAGGAGAAAACTGAGGCACAGAAATGTTAAAAAGTTCTCCCGGGGAATTTCACCAGGTATGAGCTTAAGATTTTAAGTAATCTATCACAAATTCATTCTGCAACTCTGAGAGGTACTCAGCTTTCCATGATGAAAGGCAGGTTTAGGAAATTAAGCCCTTGTTAAGGCACACGGGTTGCGAGGAGACAACATAGGTGGAATCACGGCTGGCTGTCCCCACAGCTATGACTCTTAATACCAGTGTCCCCTCTGGACATCGAGAGGCCGCCTTTATGCTACCGTCCATGCAGTGCCTAGCATGGTGTTAACCCACAATACACATTCCATAAGCACCTGCTCATTTAAAAAAATTTTTTTAAACATTTATTTATTTTAGAGAGACAGAGACAGACAGAGCGTGAGTGGGGGAGGGGCAGAGAGAGAGGGGGAGACACAGAATCTGAAGCAGGCTCCAGGCTCTGAGCTGTCAGCACAGAGCCCGACACGGGGCCCGAACCCACAACCGTGAGATCATGACCTGAGCTGAAGTCCCATGCTCAACCAACTGAGCCACCCAGGGGGCCCCTCATTCTTTTTTATTGCATTAGTAGATCCTAAATTAAATCCGGATTTCAAATTCCGTTATCCACATTCCTGGGAGTAATAACATGGGTAATTCAAAGGAGTGTATAGTTACTTAACCATGGATGCTTTGCTTTAAAAATGCATTTGTGGGGCGCCTGGGTGGCTCAGTTGGTTAAGGGTTAAGCTTCCGACTTCGGCTCAGGTCATGATCTCATAGTTGGTGAGTTCGAGCCCCACGTCGGGCTCTGTGCTGACAGCTCAGAGCCTGGAGCCTGCTTCGGAGTCTGTGTCTCCCTCTCCCCTTTCTCCTCCCCCACTCATGTGTCTCTATCTATCCCCAAAATAAATAAACATCTAAAAAATGCATTTGTGTATTTATGTTTGAGTATGGATTTGTTATTTATGGGATTCATGTCACTTCTTACAAAATAAGGAAGCTGTGGCCTGATGGTCTGACTCAGGAGAAGCTGGGAGTAACTGTATCACTCCCTCCCCAGTGTCTTTCTGTTTCCAGCTCCCATGGGGGCACAGATGTCATCTCATACACTGAAGTCACAGATTGGCCATCCTGGCTGTCCTTGGCTTGTGAAGGGCTTCTGTTGACTTACAGGGTGAGTCTGCTAAGTGATTTTCTTCTTCCTTCCTTCCTTCCTTCCTTCCTTCCTTCCTCCCTCCCACCCTCCCCTCTGTCCTTCCCTCCCTTCCTCCCTTCTCTCCCTTCCTCCATCCCTCCCTTTCTTTCTACAGCTTTTATTATCCTTGTCAACATTTCAAAAATGAGGAGATTATGTCTAGATGTCTGGTGTCTCCTGAAAAACTCTAATATCCGCCAACATAAGCCCCACACTTGCACTTGGAGGTTAGCTGGAGCGAATTAGGGAACGGCTTCTCTCCTAGACGGGCCCGTGCCCTCCACGTGATCTCAATCTTCACCACACACTCTATCGCCTCCCCGACACCAAGGCTGAGTGTCAGTTACCACCCATCCTCACGTCTATGCGCTTGTTTTCCTGACTCCCGGGCAGCGCCTCTCAGTCCTGTTATAGATCCAGCAGCAGAGGCGTCTGGGTGTGTGAGCCCCGTCTCCGATGATGCGGACCACCCAGGGCGGGAGGAAGAATGCGCGAGATGTCACTCCAGCCCGTCCCCAGGGTCCACCTGCCTCGTGCCTTCTCCCTGCCAGGGCACCAGTGAGCGCAGCATGAGATGGAAAGGCTCTGGGTCCCCTGTCAAGGCCATGGAACTTTCCAGCTTCTCTCAAGCAACCCAGGAAGAAGAAAATATTAACCTTGAAAGTTAACTGCCACAGCAGTCCCCTCTATGTTGAAACTTCTCAGGGGCGCTTGGGTGGCTCGGGTGGTTAAACGTCTGACTTCAGCTCAGGTCATGATCTCATCGTTTGTGAGTTCGAGCTCCGCATCGGGCTCTGTGCTGACAGCTCGGAGCCTGGAGCCTGCTTCGGATTCTGTGTCTCCCTCTCTCTCTGCCCCTCCCCTGCTCACGCTCTGTGTCTCTCTCTCTCTCCCTCAAAAATAAATAAACATTTAAGTAAGTAAGTAAATCACTCAATCAATCAAACTTTTCAACTAAAATAACACCCTTTCTATTAAACCACTTAGGAGGGAGCCAGTAGTCCCCAACCAAATAATGTACAGAGCTGCTTTTTTTTTTTTTTTTGTACTCCGGTGTGCTTGCTAAGTGACTTATTCCTCTCCACGAGAGCAGTGAGTGACGTTTGGTTGGAGAAGAGAAGAATCCCATGCCTTATTGCATGCCGATGGCGTGTAAATGGGGTCACTGGTGCCACTGTTAACGAACCAGAGACAGCTCTGTCTTGCCAAAGTGGCCACAAGTCAGCAGATCGGTCAAGTTGTGTCGAGACACTGACGGACGTTTCTGCCACGTTTGACAGAAGTTGGCTGCTTGTGTGGGTTTTTTTGTGGGAGGTTGAATTAGCGTTCCCAACTCTTCATTCTCAGAAGAGAATTTCTGTCTCCGTGCCTCTTTTCCTAGGACTTTGAAATACCTTCCACTAGAGTCCGGGGAGTCTATGCCTCCAGCCAACTTTGGACTCGACCATGCAATTCGCTTTCATAAGGCGCCAAGGGTTAAAGAAGTTAGCAAATTTCCACCAGCCCTACTGAGCATCTGCCCTCTGTAGCGAGCAAAATAGATAGACATAGACCCCCGGAAGCTGTTGGTCCTTCAGCCTGGGTCTTGGGATGAACGTGTGGGGAACAAGCTGGGATCTAAGGTAGCCCCTCCGAGCCCAGCTAAGATCGGCCGAACCACAGCCAAACCTCAACCCCTAAGCTTGAAACAAATATCTGTTGCTGCAAGGCCCTGAGATTTGGTTGGTGGCTTACAACAGCTCACAGAAAAACAAAAACAAACACAAAACGAAACAAACAAAAAACCCCAAGCACACCTGGATAATACAGCCAATAAATGGCGGGGGGGACGAGGTTACTGGTTCGACTCTGCAAATCATTGAGGATTTTGATTATGCCATACAGTGTGTGGGCTACAATTTTATCATTTACTCCACAAGTGCACTTTTCCTAAGATTTTGTTTTGTTTTGTCCTGCCGTTTTCAGGGTGTTGTTGTGCTGGCACGTGCTGGTCACTTCACTGTGCGTTCCGCTAAACCGATATGTCTCCTGCGATAAGTGAAGGCTTCCTCCTCCGTGGAATCTCTTGACGGGAACCGCAAGTTTACCAGAAAGATGAGGAAGTGTGGCGGGACCCAGGAGAAAGAGCGGGTCGCGTAGGCATTTCGTAAGTTGTCCTGGGTAAGGAAGCCCCTGATTTTTCTCACTAAGAGAACCCAAGGTGCTCCAATCCACCCAGCTTCACCAGCTCTGCTTTTCCGTCTACCTAATTCCGTCAGCCCCTGTTATCTTCATTCCATGGGCAGCTTCGAGAACGAGTCTCAGTGGTCCTCTTATCTGTTCATTTACAGTCATCTTGTTGGGGTCACAGATAAGTACCCAACTCATTAGGCGCTGACCCCTACTGGAGTAATCACCATAAACCACCTCCCAGTTCAATTGATGTGTAAACTATTTAAGGACAAGATGAAATGGACAGGAAAGATTTTCTGGTTTAGTTTAATTGCTTCTCAGGTGGCCTCTCATTTACCAAGCTCCGCTACAAGTATGAACCAGAACTACCCTAGTGAAACTAATATAAAAGACCCAAGTACTTCGGGGAATACAGCTTGATTCCACACGGCCCGGGGAACCTGCCTTTGCCAGATTGAAAGAAGGACTTTTTCGGCTTCCTTGGTTATGCCGGTGGTGGTCCTTCTCTCCTCCGCGCGGGCATGACACAGAATTGCACTCTCTTTGCATTTGATGAGCGGATTATGCTGCCCACAAATCCCTTGATCTTTCAACTATATATATAACACAAAAACAGATGGTGATGTTAAGCACGAGTCAGGTTGCCTCTGCTGGGATGTCTTCGCTGGGATGCAGTTGAGGCATTGAGGAAAAAATGACCTAAAAATATTGCCACGAGCGGGAAACAAGATTGGCGGAACTCTGATGGCTGCTGATGCAACATGGTGCTTCCGTGAATGGTTGCCTCTGCCTTTGTGTGTGTGCGTGTGTGTGTGTGTGTGTGTGTGTGAAGTTTTTCCTAATAAAGATGAAACGTTTGTAAGTCTGCGGACATATCAACTCCAATTTGAACCCAAATCTTATTTGGGGACTTACCCTGTGTCTCTTTGGGAGGTGTTTTTTTTGTTTGTTTTTTTGTTTGTTTTTTTCTTGAACGAAAGAATGACTGTTAGGAGACACCGTTTCACAAAGAACATCAGACCCTGGTGTTCTTACACTTTTGCTACTTTGTCAAGCCGTGGAAACAACTGTTTCAGGGTGTGACTATCATGTATGTACAAGTGAAATGCTCTTGCCTTTTAATCTTTGCTGTCGTCTTCCAATTGGTGGTTTTTTGTGGGGGAGGGGAGGCAGGATGGGTGCAGGGGGTCAAAAGATACAAACCTCCAGTTATAAAATAAGTAAGTCGTGGGTGCCTGGGTGGCTCAGTCCATTGAGCGTCCGACTTCAGCTCAGGTCATGATCTCACAGTTTGTGGGTTCGAGCCCTGCATCGGGCTCTGTGCTGATGGCTCAGAGCCTGGAGCCTGCTTTGGATTCTACCTCTGTCTCTCGGCCCCCCGCCCCCTTCTCTCTCTCTCTGCCTCTCTGTCTCTCTCTCAAATATAAAAAATAAAACATAAAAAAAATTTTTAAATAAGTAAGTCGTGAGGATGTAAGGTAGAGTGGGGTGACTACAGTTAATATTAATGGTATTGCCATGTTTAAAAGTTGCGAAGAGAGTAGATCTTGAAAGTCCTCATCAGAAGAAAAACAACAAAAAAAATCCTTTTGCGACTGACTACGTTTGGTGACAGATGTTAAACAGACTTATTATGGTGATCATTTTGCAATGCATACAAATATCTGATCATTATGTCGTGCACTTGAAACTAGTATACCTCAAAAATGAAAATTAAGTTTTAGAAGATGAAAAGCAGGGATCACGATATCAACTTGGTAGGGTTGACATGAAGACTAGATTATACGTAAAATGCACAACATGGTGAAATAGGTGAAGTGTGATGGGGCGCCTGGGTGGCTCAGTCGGTGGAGCGTCCGACTTCGGCTCAGGTCATGATCTCACGGTCCGTGAGTTCGAGCCCCGCGTCGGGCTCTGGGCTGATGATGGCCCAGAGCCTGGAGCCTGCTTCCGATTCTGTGTCTCCCTCTCTCTCTGCCCCTCCCCTGCTCATGCTCTCTCTCTCTCTCTCTCTCTCTCCCTCTGTCTCAAAAAAATAAATAAATAAAAACATTAAAAAAAGTTTTAAAAATAGGTGAAATGTGGAGTGATCCAAAGTGTCGATGGCCTCACACTGCCCAGGTGACCATCAGCATGGAAGAAGGGTCCAGAGCCCAAGGGCCTTGCTCCCATCCATCATGGAAAGTGTCAAGGGCCATTTCCCCATGAGAAAATAGTCTAAGCTTTTGGATCGTTTTCGGGACAAGGCTGGGGGGTGTCCATTGAATCTGAAAATGCTATGCACGGTTTTGCCCGTGTGCCTCTGTGCATTTTTTCTGGAAAGATAGTCCATAGCTTTTATCAGATACTCAAATGAGTCTGTCTTCATTCATTCATTCATTCATTCAACAAATACTCTTTGAGTGTTTATTCGGGTCTCAGTGTAAAAAGTATACTAGTGAATAAAACAAGACAAAACACCTGCCTTTGTGGAGTCTAATTTCCAGTGGACCTGAAAAATTTTAAGAATCACTGATCTAAGCAAACCAGAAAGCCCACGGAATGGGGTTTTAATGTGCTAATAGCTCTCTTTTGGATGCATTGAGTTACAGACTCGAAACACCTGTCCAACTGGGTCAGATATGGTTTCCACAGCCGTATATATTCACTATTGTGGACACCCCGGGAAAGAATTAATGAAAATTTACTGATTATATTTGAAGCCAGCAAGTTTCCTCTGAGTACCCCACTGTGGAACTACAGGACTAAAGGAAGGTATTAAATACGTGGTCAAGCAAAAAACAGCAACACAAACAAATGAAAGATGTGGGTGTTTGGGGATCAGAGGAGCCGGTGTTCAGATCTTCAGCTCCGTAACTACGAAAGATTGGACAAGATACACAAATTCTTAGGGAAATGGCGTCCCCTTGAACCAGAAATATTAATCGTGCAGGGCTGTCGTGCATATGAAATAACAAGACTGGTAGTCAGTAAACATTAATTCTCTAAGTCTAAGGTAATGATTTCTATAACATTGGAATCACTGGCCGGTAAGTGTAAAACACACACACACACACACACACACACACGCATGTGCGCGCATGCACATGTCTTTTAATGTTTATTTATTGTTGAGGGAGAAAGAGAGAGAGAGGGGGCATGAGAAGGGGAGGGGCAGAGGGAAAGGGGGACAGAAGATCCTAAGGTGGCTCTGTGCTGACAGCAGAGAGCCCGATGTGGGGCTCAAACTCACGAACCACGAAGTCATGGGATCAGGACCTGAAGCTTAACAGACCGAGCCACTCATGCAACCCCACACGTGTTTTTGATATTGACAAGCACGTGACAGACTTTTTTTTCCAAGTCAAAGGATTTATAAAACACAAATAAGCTCCAATGAAAGCACATACGAACACACGGCTATCGATTACCTTCTTTAACTTAATCAAGGGATTTTAATGTTTATTTACTTTTGAGAGAGACAGAGACAGAAATGCGAGTGGGTTAGGGGCAGAAAGAGAGGGAGACGTGGAATCTGAAACAGGCTCCAGGCTCTGAGCCGTCAGCCCAGAGCCCGATGCGGGGCTCGAACACACAAGCCGTGAGATCATGACCTGAGCCAAAGTCGAACACTTAACCGACTAAGCCACCCAGGCGCCCTTTTAATCAAAGGATTTTAAAAACAAAACAGTAAAAAAGTTTTAGTGTCACCATAAAACTTCTTGAAATGGAATAAATTTTGCTTTAAAACATATATTAAAAACTCAATGTGTTAGAACTTACATAAATAAATGTGTCACAATATATTGTTACTTACAGAACAATATATAATCACAGGAACTTATAGAGTTAAAAACTCAATATATTTTCTTTACTTTGCCAATTCTTTTTTTAATATAATCTTTTAAAGTTTATTTATTCATTTAGAGAGAGAGAGGGAGAGAGCAAGCAGGGGGGAAGGCAGAGAGAGAGGGAATCCCAAGCAGGCTCTGCACAGTCAGCACAGAGCCCAGTGTGGGGCTCGAACTCACAACCCGTGAGATCACGACCGGAGTCGAGATCGGGAGTCAGACGCTTCACTAGCTGAGCCCCCCAGGCGCCCCTTTATTTCCGCATTTAATTTGCTTCATCTCTGATGCTCACAGCCCTGGAAGAAGGGCAGGAAAGGGCTTTGGCTGCAATTTTCAGGAGCAGATCTGAGACTGGGAATGGGGCAGCGACCAGTCTCCTGTCCCTTTCCAGCCTTGCCGCAGGTCCTGGAAAGCAGGGACCTGCAGTCATCACCCACTAATCCTATTTCCTCTGGGTCAGCGGGAGGGAGGTTACAGCAGGCAGAACTTAGTAGACAGACAAAGCTGAGCCTCCCTGTGACTGCCGGAGCCTCGTAGCCGAAGCTGGATGGCCACCGGACGGTATCTGCACCCCCTTTTCAAAAGCATCTCCGAAGACTTGAGGCTCAGACCTGCCAGCCCTTCCTTTTTCCCTGGAAAGAGATTACCCAAGCCCTCCAGTTGAACTCACATTCCATGGTGAATCAGGAGAGAGGATGAGACTGATTCATTCATTCATTCATTCATTTATCTTAAAAATTATTTTATTTAAAATGTAAATAGCAAATATTCTGTCACAATACATATAATTCTCCAAAAAAAATTATTTTACTTAGGTAATCTCTACCCCCAACGTGGGGCTCGAACTCACGACCCCGAGATCTGGCGTCGCATGCTCTTCCGACTGAGCCAGCCAGGCGCCCCTAGCGGTTGGAATTTCGAATCGGATAGTCCTGGATTAGAATCCCAGCTGAATCTACCTGTATATGAACATAGCGCTTACTCTCTCCCAGCCATCTGCATGTGAGAAATGGAGACCGTGATTAAAACCTCCGAGCGTGTTGAGCATTAAGGGGGGTAACATGTGTAGGTGAAGTTCCTGATGTCTTTCTCCCAGGGCTGCCGTGTACGGTTGTACAGGTTGGGCCTTGCTCAAAAAGGCTATTCCAGGGGGCCAAGTGGGGATGGAAATCCAGCCAGTGCCCGGATCCTGAGTCTCGTGCTCTGACGGGGGCTGCAGCCGGGGCCGGAGAAGCGTCTCACAGTAATTGGTACACTCAGAATGGACACCTCTTCCTGTCTTCGAAAGGCTCTGAACGCCGTAGGTGGGTCCTGCTTTCTTTTGAATCCCCTCCTTTTGATCATTTCCCCCTTAATGAACACGGGGCATAAAATCTACTACTCTGAGCCACTGACAAAGTTCCGGGGGCTGCTCCGCCTCCTTGCACTGGACGGCACCTGCTTCTAAGCAAATGAGAGGAAGAAGATTTCTTGTTACCTCCAGGGCCCTGATAAGGATTGGTTCTGTCTCCAAATGAAATACCCTTTAAATGGCCCTTAAATTGCATTGCTTGTCTCCGTTAAGTGGAATCCTATGGACGATAAATCTGACTTGAGGGGCCTCAGTATAATTTGACTGAGATGCTACAAAGGGTTTACCAAAATGTAAAGCATTTGTCTATGGAAAATCGATGATGGCCCCCAATCCAGCTCACTCCTCATTTTCGGATAGCACGCGTGCACACACGCACACACACACACGCACACACACACACTTCGGGTGCGGTGGCCGGGGTCTCGTGTTGCAAGGACTCCATGGGCATCGGGTGTGGCTTTTGTTGACGAATGATAAGCAAGTTCTCAACTGCAGCGATGCTAGCACCTTTCACGCGCTGTTTCTAGAATGCCAGCTCCTTCCAAGCCAGCCGCTGACCTGGAGAAGAGGGAGAAAAGACCCAGGATTGTGTTCGAACCCGTGACCCTGAGATCAAGAGTCGCATGCTCTTCCCCTGGGGGAACTAAAGCTCTGAACGAACAGAAGGAAGCAAACCCGAGACCACGGCATGAATGGGCGGCTCGGAACATCCAGTGGCCCGAAGGGCCAGTTGCCCCCTCACGTGGGTCCCTTCCTCTGGGGTCACAGCCTTGTTCCTCCAGGCAGGGAGACAACAGAGGATCCTTAAGACAATAGAGAAGCAGAAGAAAAAGTCTGGAAGTAAATACTATAGTTATCTCTCGGTTCAAAGAAATCACTGGGAAACCAGAAGGTTCGAAGGGATGGTGGAGAGCCGGGAACGTGGCTCTGCCCCCCCAATGCCACCAGACAGCCAGGACTCAGGCTGCACAACACAGTCCAAGAACTAGCAGGGACCTATTTGAGAGGGGACACAGGCGATGGCTCTTTCTATGTGGCTCAGGATCCTGTACTCCTGTAATCTCCCAAGCCCTCCACGTCCCCTCTTAAGAGCCCCCCACCCCCCCCCCCAGGGCCCCCCGGTACTCTGAAAAGATCAAAGGACAGAAATGAGGAGAGGGCAGTCCTCGCCGAGGCTGCGGGGAGGTTTGACTGACATAGTGTTTGCCACATTAAAGGAGAGGGTTTTTAATGGCATGAAAATGTCTTTAATCACAGGAGCTAAACTGTGCTCAGTGCAGGTTCAAGGTGATAGAGATGTTCTTGTTCTACAACTGCATTTTCATCTCACTTAGATTAATTCATATTTTAATTGCTTCTCTCCCTGATTGAAGTGCGCTCGGAAAGGAGCGCTCTGATTCCTTTGATCTCGCTGTTCTCCCTGCAAGGCCAAGGTCAGGCAGGGGCGCTGGAGCAGAGCAGGAGGATTTCCAAGAAGGGCTCCCGGAGGCAGGCGCCGCCTTGTGAGCAGGGGCACGCTCCAGGGGGAGAAGAGGCTGGTGGGGACGGGATAGGGGCAGGGCTGGCCCCACCAGGCTAAAGCCGGGAGCACTGTGGCTTTTTCAACCAGCGAGGGGCAGCAGGCAAGAACAAATATGGTGACTTCGCCAAACTGAACCGTTGCTCAACACATTGCCCTGAGCCCTGTGGTTTGGACCCCTGCTTTGGGTTTGTCTTCAGGCCACGACATTAATAAGACTGTAGCTCACGCTAAACATCACCTGGCAGGGTCCCCGAGTCTTCTGGTCCCAAAGTGTCACCTTGCCCTCTAGTAGGAAAATGCAAAACACCCCACCTGCACAAGCTCTGGGGTTCCGGAGGGGCTACATGTCTGTGTCTTGTGGCCCCTCTTGTTCTGATATCCTGTCCCTGCTCCCATCTCAGGGTGGTGGCAGTAAAAAAACTTCCCAGGTCCTCCCCACCAGCAGGGACTGCCCATAGGCCAGCAGCCCTCCTGGTTCCCCAGCCATGAGTTCCCCTGTCTGGGCAGATCATTTCCTGTCTTCCTGCCTTCTTTTCCTATGTTTGCCTCTCAGGGGTGTTGGAACAAAGTGCCACGAACTGGGTGGCTTAAACAACAGAAATCTATTGTCTGTGCAAGTCCGAGATCAAGCTGTTCGCAGGGCCATGTTCCCTCTAAAACCTGCAGGGGAGAATCCCTCCTTGCCTCTGTCTAGCTTCGGTGGTGGCCGTCCATCTTTGGGGTCTCCTTGGCTTGTGGCTGTCACTCCAATCCAATGCCTCTGTCGTCACATGTCCACTGTGTGCCTCCTCTGGCTTCACATGCCCATCTTTCCTCTGTGTGTGTCTGTTCCCCCCAATTTCCTTTGTCTTCTCAGGACACGAGTCATGGGACTAGTTCCCACCTTCATCCAACGTGACTTCATTTTGACTTGATTACATCTGCAAAGACCCCATTTCCAAATACGGGCACATCCATCTGTATTGGGGGTTCATACCCACACCTATTTTTTTGAGGATGCAACATTTCCTCTCTTCTGGAAGACTTTAAATCTTTCCTTCCTCATTGAGCCAAGAAGTTTAGTTTTGCATGTTTGTGCTCCAAGCCATTGGGGCCGAGTGGACTATGTGATGGGGGTCAGGGGGGATTAAAGAAGGCAGGTGGCAGGACACGGGACATCCAAAAAGACCCTCCAGTATTTTCCCAAAGAAAATCTCTTCCCTCCCTAGGATGGGAATCTTGCTTAAAATAAGTTCAGTTTCCCACTTATCGATAGTCATTACTCTTTAATGAGCACCCACCATGGGTCTGTTTTCTTTTCTCTTCCTGACTCTCGTCTTTGTCACCGCAATGCTGAAAATGGGACATTATCATTTTCTTTTTTTTTCATTTTATTTTTTCTTAATGCTTATTTATTTTTGAGAGAGAGAGAGAGAGAGAGAGAGAGAGAGCGTGCACAGAAGCCAGAGAGGGGCAGAGAGACAGAGGGTGACACAGAATCCAAAGCAGGCTCTGGGGTCCAAGCTGTCAGCACAGAACCCGATGCAGGGCTCGAACCCTCAAGTGTGAAATCCTGACCCAAGCCGAAGTTGGACGCTCAACCGACTGAGCCACCCAGGCGCCTGGGACATTATTATTTTCAAAGCTCAGGGGCTAAGGCTCCGGGATGCCTAGCAATGAGCAGGTGGAAAGTGACAAAGCCAGGGTAGAACTCACTGCTGTTCAGCGCCAGGGCCAGTCCCTGTAAGGTGCGATTGATTCCGGCTCCCTCACCCGTTGGCGGACCGTGCCGTCCATCTCCCCTTCCCCTTCCCCATCCCTGGGCCCTGCAGTGACTGCCTATGTTAGCTTCCCGTGGCTGCTGTACCAAATCACCATATACTGGGTGGTTTAAGGCAATGCACGTTTGTTCTCTCACCGTTCTGGGCGCCAAATTCCGAAATCAGTTTCACCACGCCAAAATCAAGATGTCGGCAGGGCTGTACTCCCACTGGAGGCTCTAAGGAAGGATCGGTCCCCGGCTTCTTCCATCTCCTAGTTGCCAAGGCTCCTTGGCTTGTGGTCACATCGTTCTAATATCTGCCTCTGTGGCTTTCCCTCTGTGTGTGTGTGTGTGTGTGTGTGTGTGTGCCCAGTATCTCTGCTTCCCTCTTATAAGGATACACATGATCACATTAGGGCCCACCGAGATAATCCCCATGTCTGCCTCCCTAGCTTAGCAAAGATCATTTTGTAGGAAACATTCGTGGGTTCTGGGGATCAAGACGTAGACTGAGCTTCGGGGACCATGATCAAGGGTACCCCCCTGTCCTTTATGGCCCTCTCCTGACTGCTTTGTGGCTTGCAGGCACTGGGTTTCTTGCCCTCCTGGCCCCTTCCAGCAGTGGGAGGTGGAGGGTGGGGGGTGGGGGGAGGAAGGGAGAGGTTCTTGTGTGTGGCTTGCACCACAAAGAGGCATCAGGGAGCTCTCTCTGTCTGGGTTTTATAAAATGGTTGTAATAATGCTTGTTTGAAAAAGGGCTGGAGATCACGTCCTGAGGATGAACGTACAGGCTGTTTTGGATGGTAGATGGCTGCTTTGAGCCTCCAAGATCTCGTAAAATGGGGGTCTCGCAGAGCCGAGACGAGGAAATTATTGTCCTGCTGGGGAAAAGCGTTCTTCGGAGTGAGAAGGGGGCGGGAGGATGCCTGCATGGGGACCAGTGACGAGGCTGATGGCGTGGCCGCTACCGGAGGACAGACAGGCGGCGCCTCCCCACTTGCCACCTTACGGGCGACAGCCATCGTTGCAGATTGGTCGCCAGGGCTTGGGTTAAGAAATCCCCACACGTTCCTCCAGCTTTTCCGCAGTAATACCTGATCTTGCAACCTTTCTGTCACTTTTCTGTTTTAAACGTGTTTACCCTAAGCTGATGGCACATCCCCAGTGGTCTCAAAGCATAAATAAAGCTTTTTGGGCTTGAGACGTTTTGGGATGTTGCGGTGCCCTGAGGCTCGCAGCCCGGTGGCCAATGCCAGCTCTCTAAAGACGAGGCTCTGGAGGAACGAATTTGGGGCTCTTGATTTGAGATAATCAGTGGCTCAGTGCTCGGCAGGTGCATCTCTGGGTCAAATGAGGCGGGCTGGATGTGACTGGCTTCAGCTGAGAAAACAATAAAGAAAAAATGGGAAAGCGCCTTCACGGTAGAGACAGGATGTGCCCACTCTTCCGAGTCCCTGAGAACGTTGACTGGGAATGGGCGGACATATTATTTCTGATCCACGCTGTGGTGCTTTTGAAAGTAGAGGAGACGTTTCTCATAATTCAGTTGGAATCCCAGGCGTCTGTCCAGACTGTCTCCATTTCCTGTCTGTGAGGAACGTGCGCTTCTGCACGGCTGGCCTTGGGCAAAGCCGGGAGGTAGATTTGCTCACATTATTCTCTTCCCGCTCGCTCTGTTCTCCTCTGCCTGGTGTTCCGAAAGCCATCCTTCTGGAACTCGACGGAAACCGTTTCTCACATCTTATTTTACAATCCAGGAGGCTAAGAACCCAGGAGATGGCGACTTGTGGTTCCACGGTTAACATGGAGGTGGGGTTAGGAGTTGGGGACTCTTCAATCCGGAGGAGAAAACAGGTGCTCTTTCTGGCCGTGACCGGCCAGGGTCCGGCACTGCCTGCCCCGCGGAGCCCAGCTCAGCTCACTCGCTGGGCTTCTGTCCTCTGGCCTCCAAACTTTGGTGCTCAGGTGAGGTGACTGATGGGCAGCTGATGAATTAGTGAATGCTATCATGACATTGCCCTTTGGGGACGACCGCACATTTTCTCTAAAGGGCTTCCGTAGCGTGTCTCCGTGCAAAAGAACGGATCTTGAGCGTTGGCATTTCACCTCCTGGTGGCAGATTTAGCCAAGAGAACTTCAGATATGGGAGGATTTGGGGGGGACACACGTACATAATTTCTGGTATTCGTGCGCAGAAGGAGACAGCAGGAGAGAGCCTAAGAGTGTATCCATGGTGGGGAAAAGGGAGGAAGGGTAGGGCGTGTGAGATCGTGACCTGAGCCGAAGTCGGCCGCTCAACCGACTGAGCCACCCGGGCGCCCCCGGTTGCACTTTTGATCCTCCTTTGATACTGATTTCTTGCCCTCAGATTTCACTCAGATGTGTTATTCCTAGTTTAACTTCTTTCAGTTTCTATCCCACATGCCAAGTTGACCTGCTAAGACTCCCTACTCTAGGCGGTAACTTCCCAGGATTCCTTTTGCCCTGACTCTATTCCTTATCCTCACATGTATGGTCCCACCTGCATTCACGTTGACAGATACAGAATTCGGAATGCATTCCCGTGTCTTTCTTCTCCTTCTACGTCCCAAAGCCTGGCACAAGTTCAATCAATATTCATCGAAATATACATATACACATATATTTGTATTATATATATATATATATGTACACACACACACACGTATACACATATATATGTATTATATATGTGTATGTATTATTTTGTATGTGTATATGCACACATATATACACATATATGTGCATATACATATACATTATATGATTTATATATATACTATTTATATATATTACTGTGTATATATACATACATATATATGTATTATGTATATGTGTATGATTATATATATACATACACATACATATATACACATGTATGTATTATATATGTATGTATTATTTTGTATGTGTATATGCACACATATATACACATTTACGCACATATACATATATACGATTTATATATATACTATTTGCATATATTAGTGTATATATATACATGCATATATATGTATTATGTATATGTGTATTATTATGTATACACATACATATATACACACATATATGTATTACAGATGTATTATTCTATGTGTATATGCACACGTATATACACATATACACACATATGTATTCACATACACACACACACAGACATATATATACAATATACATATACATACATACATATGTATATATACAACATACATATGTATATATACAATATACATATACATGTATACAATATACATATACATATATACAATATACATATACATATATACAATATACATATGAATACATATATATTCAACATACATATATGAATATGTGAATCAATGGATTTCAGAGGGTCCATTTGTAGTGACTCTATTGCTGTTAGGTGTGGTGACAAGGTTTGACAAGCCCCATGTCAACATGGTCAATAAAAGTGCTTTCATTGGGAAAACAAGGCATGATTCTTGACACGAGGACTGCCTCGAACACTGAGGATGCAGGACTATAACTTTAAAGATAATCTTTCCTGTCGTGACCCGCCCCCCACCTCACCCCACCCCAGCTTGTCCAGCTTTAGATACATTTGCACATCCTGCCTTGATTTGATTAGCGACAGATGCTATTATCTGAGGAAATCTAAATTGCCTCTTCCTGCGCTAATGAACTACTGTACCAAGTACGTGGGGGATTTGAGAACGAGATAGATTTATTAATGAGCACCTAATTAAAGGGACAGTTACAGAGTTCAGGTGGGGGGGGTTGGAGGTGTGGGGGGGGAGCGTTTCTATTTCTTATAAAGATTGGCACTTTCCATGGCAAAATTACAATGCTCTACACCTAGTTTAAGGTTTTCAGTGTGGCAACTTAGAAACCGAATGTAGAGTGAAGTTTAATTAAATGTGGTAGCACGTGACACCCTCCTTCCGGCTGGGGGTCAGGTCTATGGGACCTGGGAGCCTCTACACCTGCTACCGACCGTCCGCATCCCTGGGAGGCCTGCCATGGTGCCCATCATAGGCCCATGATAACAAAGTGGAATGAGCGCTGCTTTTTGAAGCATCTGAGAGGGAAACCAAAGCCCAGAGAGGCTTGACCTCCATCAAGGTCACTAGAAGTTTGTTTACTCCAGTGCCACGAAGAAGGAGCATCGCAGAAAGGTCGGTTCGCATGGGGCAGTGGGCTGCAGGAGAGAAGCAAAAGGGAAATGAGGCCAGAGAAAAAGCAGATTTCTTCAATGAAGACAATCCATCCATTTAAAAAAGTCATTCCCTGAGTTATCTTTCATATCCCAGCTGCCTTCCATTGCACGGAAAAGGGGTCCTGCGTTCTCTTCGCGCCTCCAGCCAGGAGGCAGACAGAGAGGCTGGGCGAGAGAAGCTAGTCCTTTAATTCTGTTAACCAAAGGTACTGTTTAAAATGACTGGTTCACAGGGCGCCTGGGTGGCTCAGTTGGTCGAGCGTCCGACTTCGGCTCAGGTCATGATCTCACGGTTCATGGGATCAAGCTCCGCATCGGGCCCTGTGCTGCCAGCTCGGAGCCTGGCGCCCGCTTCGGATTCTGTGTCTCCCTCTCTCTCTGCCCCTCTCCCGCTCATGCTCCGCCTCTCTGTGTCTCAAAAATAAATAACACGTTAAAAAAAAAACAAACTTAAAATGACTGGTTCACCTGCAGAGGCCCTAGAGTTCAACGTCCCTAGAAATATTTTCTTATTCTTCGAAGACTCACACAAGGATTTCTCAGAGAATGTTGTGGCTTGGGTTACGGTGTTTGCAACAGACGCAGAGAACAGGAGAGGCATGTTTTCCAGCCGTGTATGCATGAGAATAATCTCATCCATTTATATAATGAATAGTAGTCTATTCCACGAGATTTCCCCAGTCGGTCCGCTATGTCTTATTTTATGAAATAAAGAGAGGTGCTCGGTGAAATCATCAGCTCCTTCGTTGCAGAAGCCGGTGGAGGTTTAAAATTGGTCTCCCTTGGTAAGAAATCATGACTGCCTTCTTACACAGCTACAGCGGAGAAGTTACATAGCCGAGAGATGCCATATTTCTCCCGGGCTTACAAATAGCAACTACAACATCAGCATTCTGGGTTTAAAAAGGAGGGGAATAGATTGGACCCAACCTAGCCAACAGGTTCCCCAGAGAGAGGGACCAACAGTCCACATGCGTGGTTTTAGCTCAGGTTCGTAAGAAACAGTGTCTGTATCTCCATCAGTTCAGTTGTAACTGGTGGGCCTTTGCGACAGGGTCCTCTGTGCCGGGCAGCTATTTGGGGTGATGTCACGCAAGAGGCAGCATCTGCTTTGGACCAATAGACACGACGGGGGGTACAGGAAATAGTCTCACACCTCCTGGGGAGAAGGCCTGGTGAGAGGTGCCAGAAGATTGAGGTTCAGATCTGAGGTCGTCACAGTGGGAGATGTCCTCAAAACCCTCCCGGAAAGAGGGAAACAGACGGGGGACCAACTTCCCAGTGGACTAGAGTCTGGGAACCAAGCTTGGGTGGGTGAGAGTAGCTGGCCTGCCCATTCCACAGAAGGGTCAAGGGAGACTGAAAAGATAGTATCCGAAGGTGATTCTGGAGTTGAGATGCAACCAGACTAAACTGACCAAAGTCTTGGTTAGGGGGGAAAACTATTTCATGCGAGTCAATGAGAAAGCACAGATCCCTAACCTTCAGTGAGGTCAGTGTGGAGCCCTATCGTCAGAGGAGATAAACTCCGTCAAGCCTACTTTGAGAACCACTCCTCCAGGGATGTTTGTGCTGGGGAGGTCGGGGATACAAGTGTCCAAAGGTACTCTGGGGGATTTTGAGATGGCATGGGATGGCTTCTCCGGAAAGAGCAGATTTCAGGCAGTCCTACGTGCCGACATCCCACAGATCCCCGACGTGCCAGGGCAGGACATATGACATCTCCCTGCCACCAAAGACACCGTGTCTCTACTAAGCTGCTGATGAGAGTTAAGAAACGCAAATCTCTCTTGGGGTGCCTAGGTGGCCCAGTTGGTTGAGCCTGATTTCAGCTCAGGTCGTGATTCCAAGATCATGGGATCGAGCCCCATGTTGGGCTCCACACTGAGCGTGAAGCCCGCTGAAGATTCTCTCTCCCTCTGCCCCCCTCCCCCACTCTCTCACTCTCTGTCTCTCTCTCCCAAATTAAAAACAAAGGCACTAAAAAAAAGAAATGCAAACCTCTCTCCGTTCACTGATGTGAAGAGTCAGATCTTAGAATGCAGGTCTGCCAGAGGACGAGGGCTTTTCAACTCCGCTCTTGCAAAAGGGAGACCAGAGAGAGAAACTTATTTTCCCGGGAGGACCCGGTAGTGAGTGGAGGACGTGGGTTCAAATTCAATCTCTTAACACCCTGACTCTCAGTGGAAAAAAATTTCTGAAGAGAAAGGGTGTCCCATGTCATGCCGCATCCATCAAGAGCTCTATACATTCGCCAAAGGAGGAAGGTGAAATAACGGGGTGGAGTTTCCATGCCTGGATCCCGCGATCTGTCACTTCTCCACAGGATCCTAGATTTTCCTTTCTTTTTTTAAAAAAAATTTTTTTTAACGTTTATTTATTTTTGGGACAGAGAGAGACAGAGCATGAACGGGGGAGGGGCAGAGAGAGAGGAAGACACAGAATCAGAAGCAGGCTCCAGGCTCCGAGCCGTCAGCCCAGAGCCTGACGTGGGGCTCGAACTCACGGACCGTGAGATCGTGACCTGAGCCGAAGTCGGACGCTTAACCGACTGAGCCACCCAGGCGCCCCAGATTTTCCTTTCTTTATGTCAAGAGGAAATGACTGCCTTTCAACTTGGGCATCCCAAGAAGGAGGCTTTCTGGTCTCACTCTTTTACCGGAAGCTGAGCACAGGGTCCTCTTCACGTCAAGCTGGAGTCAAGGTTCCAGGGCCAGCCCTTGAGTAACTATCGCTTCCCTGTCATTGGAGGATGCATTGCCAGGAGAGGCAGAATCAAAGAAAACTATCTCTTCTTCCACAACCACCGTCTGTTGTCATACTCTGCTCCTGAGTCAGGTACATAAGAGGACAAGGACGTAAAAGAACAAATTCTAACAGAAATCCAGAGGACTGGGGGGACTAATAACACCCCACCAGCCCCCCTGGCACATGATACTACTTAAATCACAGATGGAATGATAAAAATTCTAACAGGAAAAAATGGGTAGATATGTCTTCATATAGGTCCTCCCCACTCGGGATGGAGAAGAGTTGTGTCTTAATAACTCATCTGAAAAGTGTTTTATCAGGAAGGTGGAGGACAGGACTCTAGCTAGGGCCCCCAAACCTCGCCTCACTGGACAGTTCCCCACTGCTGTTTTCTATGGTTGTCCTTATTGCATGGGGAAGATCTGACTGGAAACGCTTCAGGAAGAGCATCTTTCACATGTAGGACCCAGGTCACTTCCGCCCCCATGGAGTGTGTTCTCCATGGACTGGACTCCACGCAACACACGGGCTTGGTAAAGAGAGTGGCCCCTTCCTGAACTAAAGTTCCGGGTTCTTATTTTATATGGCCAGATTGGCCAGAGTTTTAATGAGTTGGGTGGAGGGATGTGATGGTGGTGGATGTGGGTTGGAGGCTTGAATCAGATCATTACAAAGAAATGTCGGTATCACAGATTTTCAGCCTCACCATTATGATGAAATTGATTAATCATTTAGACAGCTTGTATTTATTGAGCCATTGAGCTGACTACAAATATGGCTGGTCCCTACACTCTTGGAATATTAGAGACTCCCTGGGAGACAGAGAAGAGACCAATATTACACTTAAAAGTTGACGCACTGGGATGAGTGCCACACGGAAGAACGCCATGGTTCTCCAAGAGCATGGTTACGTGAAGCCAGCGTATGGGTTGTCCAACAGCATGGGTACGAATCCAGTCTATGCAGGAACCGGACAAGACTTTCTGCCTCACTGTTTTTCACTGCTCTTCTCAATGAGAGGATTACTCAACCCAAGCTTTGAACCCTAACAGTACTTTGGTTTTGCAGAGTATGTGTGCCTGGGATGGCATCATTTTTAGCACATACTTGTCATTATTGAAGGGATGGGGGTTCCAGTGACTGAGGGCAAGACCTTAAAGGTGCAGTGTCTGCTTCTTCCCAGAGCAGGAGACTATAATTAATGGTTAAGTTTAGTGCCATTCCACTGAGACCTGTATTAGGCAGGCTTTCCAGATTATGTTATAAAATAAAATATTGTGTAATGTTGATACATATTAATAGTTGAATATGTATTAATATACAGTTGTTAATTATAAATAATTATAATTAATAATAAGAAATATATTTATATATATATATATAATATACAGAGAGAGAGAGAGAGAAGAGAGAGAGAGAGAGAAAGAAAGAGATTGATTTTAAAGAATTGGCTCATGCTCTTATGGAGGCTGGCAAGTCCAAAATCTGCAGGAGAGACCCAGGTAAGAGATGACATTGTAGTTCAAGTCCAAAGACCACGTGGCTCAGAATTCCCTCTTGTTCCAGGGCAGTCGGTCTTGGTTGCATTCAGACCTTCAACTGATTGGATGAGGCCCACCCACGTGAGGAAGGGCAACCTGCTTTCCAAAGTTCACAGATTTAAATGTTAATCTCATCCAAAAAAACATCCTCACAGAAATATCCAGGGTAATGTTTGACCACATATCTGGGCACGGTGGCCCAGCCAGGTGGACACATAAAATTAACGAACACAGCACCCTTCAAATAAGCTCAAATATTGCGTGAAGAGGGAAAAGCCGAGGGGCTCTGTGGTGTTTGGAGAAGCTCTTGGAGGAGACGGGAGTGAAGCTGAGTGTCATTAGAACAGGAAGAATTAAGGAGGAAAGCAGTGAACACGGTGAAGACAGAATGCTCATTTTCCAGCGTTTCTTAAATCGAGAACATCTGGCACGGAGACTAAGACACAATCATCACGTTCACTACAAACCATAACCCTGGGGCAGGAGTGGGTGTGTGAGGGAATACAGGGCCCTGGAATATTCCTTTCTGGCCCACTCCCACCTCCTGAACCTTTAAAGCTCTTTGCGAGTGGAATAATGAACAGCAAAAAACACTGGTCGTGTCTCAGTGCTCTTGTATATCTGCCAGAACTATAGGGAAAATCGTGACACTTCTCAGAATATAGTCTCAGTTTCTGTTTGCCTGTCTTATAACACACACATTAGTGGTTTAAACCCTCATGGCCCCAAACCCTGCCTTACTTACCCCTGTGCTTCCAAAGCCCAGCACGGTTATGTCCTGGTTATGTGACAGATGGGCGTGTCCCCTCGGGAAGAAAAGAGGGGCTGAAAAAGTGGGTGGCCGTCCCCCCAAACTCACCCACTTAGGTTCTCCACGATCATTTCCCATTTCCCCAAGTCCAGCAGGAAAAGAATGCCTCACTTTCTCTCCTGTCCCCAGCCTCCCACCAGCTACTCCAGCGACGTGCAGATTAGTATTGAATTCCTACCATCCTGCGGATCCCTGCAGCGGAATTCCGCTTTATTTGATGTCATAAAACGCGGCAACCTTGCATTTCAGCGCGCCAACCGAAGAGACCCTTACGCCAACGGGTATATTTCCACAGACCCCACACAATAGGCCTAATTGCGTGGGTTTGCGGTGTAAGTGGAGGTCGTTTGATTACTAGCTGTTTTGTACCAGGAAAGTGCACATTAATTATTTAAAAGATGGACTTATAATTATTGTAAGCCTTAAGTAATTACCTATAATTTTGGTAAGGGTTAGAAAAACGGATAGTCTAGCAAATTCAGGTTTTAGTCGTTAGTACGATCATAATTACATTTAAATTGCAAAATGAAAATTATGCAATTTATCTCCCCAATAATGCATAAACATTACAGTGATTGTAGGTTTTAATGGACTATAAAAACTAGAGTAGCAATGGGCAGTCAGGGGCACTCTCAGACCCTTGTTACTATTTTATATTTTAACTGCTTCCTCCACACCCCTGTGCTGTCCTCTCCTTGGGTTAGCAGCGTGGCGCTCTAGAATTTCTTTCGACACGAACGCAGGGAGCACTTTGCAGGAGACGAAGGACGCGAGGCTCTTTTTGGTAAATCTTAAAAGAACCCTGGAGTGATTGCACCAGAGCGAAGGAAAGGAGGAAACTACTTAGGGTCTATCCCAGAGCCGCAAAATCCTTTCAAACTTGAATTTGAATCGGAAGGGGATTATCACACCTGTTTTGCAGGTGGGGCCACTCAGGCTCAGAGAGGGGACGAGCTGTTCTGGCAGCTGTATGGCCTGGGACCAGAGCCTCGCATGTCATGTCGATGCGTTGTGGCTGGCTGTCACTCGCTCCTATGTGCCCTCTTCAGGGTCAGGACCCATTCAGTTGCGCGTAAGGCATTAGATGGGCTGGTTTTGCTGGGCGAACACAGCCATGCTCTACTGAGGCATAAAATCATGACATTTTCGCCCGACACCCTTCGCCTGAAGTCTCTTCTCCTCTGGGCGGCCAGTGCACCTGCCAAACGAAGCTCAGATACCACCTCCTGCGTGAAGCGCTTGCTGGAGCAGAAGCCCTCACCCCCTTGCTTTGTTCCCATATTGACCTGATCAAGGTCGGCCTGATAAATGTCTCCGTCGCAATTCACATTCATGAACGACCAGCTGTAATACAATACGACCGTCTCCTTCGCTGCGCTGAGAGCCTTCAAGAAATCATCCTAGTTCATGTATCGTTGGCAGCTGGCGGAAGCTGAGGAAATGTTTATTAACTGAGTCAATCAACTAATCAGTCACGTATTATTTGTCCAGTCTGCTTATTGTCTTACGTTCCAGGCAGTGCTGGTTTTCACGGAAGGGAATGACAGGATCTCGAGATGCCGCGATCCAGCAAATAGAAACAAACAGCGGATGACAGACAAAATGACAATGCCGACATATGTATCGTCACTGAGCAAACGGCGCTAGACTTGGAAGTGTTTGCTTAGATTAGTTAGCAATTTTTCCTCTGCCCGAAGGCCACAGGAGTTGCCCAGACACCTATCTGCCTTGCGTAATCAGGTTCAGTTTTACCTCGATGCAAGAAGGTAAATATTTCCCGTTGTCATCGTCTAATTACGGGATGATACCAACAATAAATATTGACTGAGAACCTAATCTGTGTCAGGCTCCATGCTGGGAAGTAGGACGCCAAAAAGAACGGGCTCCAGCCTGCGCGTTACTCGGGGAGACAGACTTGGGCAGCGCAAATGCAAAGCGAAAACAGATGTATGCCTTTCATCAGTAAGCACTACAAGAGTGGGGAATGGGGGTGCGTGGAGGGGTGGGTGAGGGTGAAACGCCCCAGGTGGTGGGGACGGAGAGAGAGAGCCTAAGGGAGACGTGGGTTCGGAGACCGCCCCGAAAGAGAGGAACGATTTCAGTAGTCCAGGAAGAAGGATTGGAACGGTCATTCCAAGACTAGGTAACACGACAGCTCAAGGCGTGAGCTGCGGAGCTCCTGGGGGCGCTCAGTAGGTTAAGCATCTGACTCTTGATTCCAGCTCAGGTCGTGATCTCACGGTCATGAGATCGAGCCCCGCATCGGGCTCTGTGCTGACAGAGCTCATTGCCTGCCTGGGAATCTCTCTCTCTCTCTTCTCTCCCCCACTCTGGCTGACCCTCTCCCGCGCTCGCGGTCACGTGCTTTCTCTCTCTCACAATAAGTAGACATTTAAAAAATAAAATAAAATAAAATATAAAATAAAAGCATGAGCTGTGTTCAAACTGCACCGCCGATGTTCCAAAGCTTGCAGTCTTGATGAGCTCTTAAGGTAGCAACTCCTATAGAGTCCTGATTCTCATTTCCCTATCCTAGGCTGATCCTATGCTCTGATCCTGGCTCCAACTTTCCTGAGGGTTACCATTTGGACGGCCAACTGCCACCATCATCCCATCATCATAGTGGCTCAAAATGAAGGGAGGTCCCCTTAGGTAACGGTGCTTTGCGGAAATGGTATGTTTGCATGCCTGTGTTTTTTTTTTTTTTTTTTTTAAGTTTATTTATCTTGAGAGAGACAGAGCCAGCGTGAGTTGGGAAGGAGCAGAGAGAGTGGGAGACAGAGAATCCTAAATAAGATCCACCCTGTCAGCATGGAGCCTGGTATGGGGCTCGATCTCAGGCAACCGTGAGCGGATGACCTGTGCCGAAACCAAGAAATCAGACGCCTCACCGACTGAGCCAGCCAGGCGCCCTTTCATATCTGTTTTGAGCAAAGAGAGTCTGTAGGTCAAGTGGTCTTGGGGTGGGCAAAGTTCTGGGAGCTTGAAACTCACGCTTAGAACACAGTGTTGTCGGAGGGAATTTGCTTGATTAGGAAATGCAACTGCTTCCAGAACTCGGCTCCCGGGCCCGGAAGAATCGGACGTAGATACAACTCGAAAAGAAAAGGACAGAAAGCTAAGGGAGGATTTCTTCTCACGTGACTGTCCAGTGCTGAATATTATGAGGATTAGCAAACCAATGGTCGCACAATCTCCGCCCTCAGGGAACCTTGCAACTAATGGAAGATAAGGGGGTGGGGGGGGGATCAGACAAGTACATACATGGCTTTATTATATGGGAGGTTATAATGGCCATGAAGATATGGTAAGTATAGTAGGGCAGGGAGAGTGTGGTCGCTTCAGCTGAGAATATCAGCTGCCATTTTTGATTAAGGTTTTGGCATTTAAACTTGGTCTTGAAAGAAAGGTAGGCTTCTGTGTGTTAGACATAAGGGAATGTGATTCGCAGAGGAAGCAGCACCTACAGAGGCAGGCGGATGGGCGAAAAAGCACCTATTACCTGTGCTCGTTGCGATTATCCTGGGTGCAAGTGACTGAAAAATCCAGTTGCCACAGCTCAGGTAAAATGGAGATTAGCAGTGAGGCTCCCAAAGTTGTGAGACTGGCAGGGGAATAGCTAGTCGCGGGGGGCAAGTGGGACAAGGGGCCTGAAAATCACCAGGACTCACTGTGACCACCTCCGTCTCTGATTCTCTCAGCTTGTCATTTGTATTCTTCTAGACTCTCTGTCTCCTCCTGGTGGGAACCGTGGTGCCACTCTCCCGTTAGCATACCTGCTGGATTCTGGTTCAAGTTCTAAAGTCCTATGAGAGAGGCCAGTTCAGGTTGAACGTCCACTCCCATACCAATAGTGAGGGCCGTGAAGGGGGTAAGGGGTCATATGAAAACACGGAATTTGTAAGAATAAGAATATCACTTCTGAATCTGCCTTCCGGACTTGGGAAAGAGCATTTGTGCTAAGAAGGGGAGGGGTGGGGATAAAATATGAAGCCTATTTCCCAGAAGAAAATAAGAAAAGTGCTGACCTAGAAAGTAAGAGGTGCCTCAAAATACAAAATATGAGTACGGAAGTCATGGTTGGAAACGTTGGGCCAGAGACGGATCACGGCGCACGTTGAACGGTGGGCATCGACGGACGATCTCTGGGCTTGAGACAATATTTAGCACTGGTGAGTTTTGAGTTGATGCTTTTTTTATCATATGGTTTTACCTGGCTTTTCACGAGCTCCCCATTAAATCAGGCCACTGATGGATTAGATTGAAAGGCAGCTTATCGGATAGGAAAAAAAGTTGAGATTTTATCACAAAGACTAGGCAGATAAACCAGGCAGGGTAGGGATAATAATATAAGGCGCCCATTTGAAAGCCTTTTACGTACAAGATAATGGCTAATTTTAATTGTGAGTGCCTGTGTTGAGTAGGCATCCAGGAAGCTGAGGTGGTCACGTCCCCTGGAGTCAGTTTCCCGGAACTATGCCCTGCTGGTCTCTTGACTCCACAGGGCTGGCTCATCAGGCCCACCTCGGAGAACTGGAGCTTCCAAGCCTGTAGATCCACGCAGCTGACGGCCAACTTCTAGACCTCGTTTAATAGAATACACCCGCTGCGGAGAGTATGAAAAATGTTGACCCCATGGGGACTTGAATTGTAGTTTTCTTTTGGAGAACGAACACAAGGTCTTCTTTCCAAAGACATGGGGCTTCCCCACGCATTCGGCTGGAGGGCCTTGTGGGATTTCTGAACTATCCTGGCCAAAGAGAAAGCGTTATTTAGACGATCTCCCACGGACTAAGTGTTCCTAAGTTCTGCCCTGCCCTTCTTCCATTAGTTTTAGTTGAGCTGGACATACTTACGAGGGAACCGGACGACTGTGTTTCTTCCACTGAAAAGTAGCTTCCTTTCTTGTGTGGGGTGGAGTTTTCTGCATTCGGGCGAGCAGTAACAAGGCCAGCGCTGAAACGCTAACTTCTCAAGAAACGATGGCAGGTGGACTGAGTGGGGAGTTTGACTGCAACAAATGAGTTCGGCAGACCGTCAGTTATCCTTGCCAAAGGCTGGCTTCCGATGTCCCGGCCAGAGGGTGGATAGTCCCCATTCCAGGCATGGTGAAGGCTGTCTCCTCCTTGGGTAGGGATTAGATCTGGGATTGCTTAGAAATGAGCACCCCCCCCCCGCCCCCGTGAAATCTTGGAGGGCTTGCTGCCTCTGTGTTCATCCACGGAACAGGAGATCCATGGATCGTCTGTGCCTGGGGTCAATACCGAAGACCAGGCTGGATCAGATTGTGTGCCCATCATCCTGCACACCCCTTAGTCATTCTTCCCAGATCTTGACACGTATCCGTAAAGATTCACGGGTGCACGTGGCATGCCTGGGATGGGGGGGCCACGGAGGGTCACGAGGGAAGAGGGGCGGCCAAGATTGATCACCAGGCCGCCCTCGGAAGTCACAGAGGCTGAGCCGACGTCAGAAGTGTGCCCCAGACGCTGTGACACGGTGTTTAAAGGCGATGGCGGGCTCAGCTGCGGTTGAGCAGGCATCTGTACGGGCAGCACCTGTACCAGCTTCCGCGAGAGGGGGCATGATGTACACGGAAGGCCAGGTTCTTTTGTCCCAAGCGCCACTGGACACTGAGACCGAGGCCGCCGAGGGGCATTCTGGCTCCATCAGACCCAGAGCTACCTTAGCTTCCCCTGCGGTGCCCCTCAGTACACCAGGTGGTTGGGGCTGAGGAACACCAGCACAGGGAGGTGACTGTGGGCCTGACCCTGTCATGGAGACATTTTCTAATTAGCTCCAGAAGGCTAGTAACGGCAAAAGACCATTCCCCTGACTCTGGCCTACTGGAGTTTCCTTTGGAAGGATCCTCATCTGTCACAGGTGCTACGAGAGGATTCTTGACGACCTAAAATGTCACTTCCAAGTCCAAGACTATCATTTCCTTATTGCATTCTACCAAAGGCCTTCGGTTTGTTACAGAGTTACAGTAACTCCTTGTTTTGTCTTACGAATGTAATACACGCGGATCGTGGAACATGTAGAAAAATGTTAATCAAAAAAAGCAACATTTTCAGAAGATGACTACAGTCTCGGAACAATAAAGAGCTAAAATTGGCGAGTGAAGTAAGACCTTAAAACTCTCATGGTTATTTTTTCCCTGGGGTATTGGTGCTGTTTGGCCGTCGCTTATGGATATGCAGAGGTGATCTTTCCATTAACGCATGCAAGACAGGCAAGCGAGGGCATAGAGGATACAAAATGGGAGAAGCCAAAAAAACCTCTTCTTTTTGATTTTTACATGCATTTTCATGCTTCCATTTGAGCGGAGACTTGTCTGGTGTATTTGAAAATTCACTTCAAAGGAAATAATAAAATCTCGGTGTAAGAGAAATTGAGACGCTTTCCAATTTCCCGACTTCAATAAAATGCTCCCCAGCACGTCTCCGAAAGTCACTCTGCACAGGAAATTGACAACCATGGTTCATTTCCAAGGTGATGAGGGAGGGAACAGGGAGGACAGCACAGGGACAGGGAGACACTGGCCTCACCAGCCTTCGGTGCCAAGCTTTCAAGACTTCACGTGCAAAGAACATGGCCAGTGGTGGTCTAGGTGCAGTCTTGAAAGATCTGAGGAAGGGGTATGTGGCTCCTGAAGCTTATGGCGGGCGGTCAAAATGATAGACCCAGGAGAACCACTCCAGTGGACACAATGGGGGTTTATTGTGTCTGGGCGCTTAAATGGATCCAGATTATCCATGTGACTCAGTATAGAGAGAACAAGGCCAGCTGAGAGCAACATGTCCCTTCTCCCTCTGGCATGTATCTTCATTGCCCTCCCATGAGCCCATCGTCCTGCACACCCCTTACTCATTCTTCCCGGATCTTGAGTCCTTCGGCCATTCTTGGGCTTCTGCTACTGACCTCAGACTTACTTTGCTTTCATGATAGTCTGGATTTCATAGCTGTCAGGATATTTGTCTGCCCAGCCTGACTCTTTCCAGGTATAAGCTTCGATTCCACATCTTCATTCACTCTGATCCTTGGAGACCCTTCCAAGAAAGCGAACTCCAATAAAGAACAGCAATCAAGGTTTAATCCTCTGTTGGTTGGATGGAAAAGCTTTATTGGAATTAGGTCAAAAGGACAAGACCACAGGCAACTAGACTGGATTCAGGGCTGAGAGCTCTGTCCATTGGGAAAACGAAGGCTAAATCCATTCCAGAGAGAAAGGCAAGGCTCCACACATAGACCACAGTCGGTAAGTTGGACTCCCGCGAGAGCCCACCTGAATATTTTGCGGTCTGTGAAGTCGGTGGTTAATTTAACTACCACCCACCCAGCCTACATGCCATGTGAGGCAAACAAAAGAGGAAAGAGAAGGGACATTGTTTAAAATACAAAAATGCATATATGACATCAGCCATGCACCTTATCTGTACGCACCGTATCGATCTCCAATTGTAGGTTCTGTACGTCTGCCTTTCGGTGTCCAAAGTGACTCTTGATCTGTCCCCACAACCTGCACAATTTTTCTATTTTTGTGGGTCTGGCCAGAAGCCTTGGGGACATCCTTGACCCCCTCTCTTTTTCTCATTCTATATCACTCTGTCTGTAAGTCTCACTGGTTTTACTTTCAAAAATACATATGGAGGGGCGCCTGGGTGGCTCAGTCGGTTGAGTGTCCGACTTCAGCTCAGGTCACGATCTCACGGACCGTGAGTTCGAGCCCCGCATCGGGCTCTGGGCTGATGGCTCAGAGCCTGGAGCCTGTTTCCAGTTCTGTGTCTCCCCCTCTCTCTGCCCCTCCCCCGTTCATGCTCTGTCTCTCTCTGTCTCAAAAATAAATAAACGTTAAAAAAAATACATATGGAATCCATGGGGTGCCTGGGTGGCTCAGTTGGTTAAGCGTCCAACTCTGGGTTTCGGCTCAGGTCATGATCTTGCAGTTCATGGGTTCGAGCCCCACATGGGCCTCCTTGAGATTCTCTCTCTCTCTCTCTCTCTCTCTGCCTCTCCCCTGCTCACGGTTTTTCTCTCCCTCAAAAATAAACAAATAAACTTAAAAAAATACATGTATGGAATCCAAGCCCTCCACCTCCTTTCCCTGTTACAAAATCCTGTTTCAAACATCACCGGCTCTTGCTAGGTTTACCGCCATAGCCTCCTGACTAGCCTGCCTCTTCCTCTTCTTGCCCTGCTCTCGTCTATTCTTAACACAGCGGCCAGGGTGAACCTGTTGAAAGGTTGTCAGATCAATATGCACCATCTTGCCCTAACGCCCAGTGGCCTCCGGTATGTTCTACAAGAAACCAGACTCCTCAGCATGCCTGCGGGACATCCATGATCTGGACCCCATGACTCCCTGACCTCGTGGCCCGATCCCTCACGCTTACCCTACTCCAACCACCCTGGCCTCTTCAGTCCTCCCCCAATATGGCTGGCTTGTCCCCACCATAGCACGCGTGCACCTGGCACCCCTCCTACTTGGAAATCTCCACACGCGGCTTGTGCATCTGCAAGCCCTTGGTGTCCTTATTCAAGTGTCACCTTTTCAGGGAGGCCGGCCCTGACCCCAAGGCTTATGTCCTCCTCCAACGTGCGGTTCGGTTTCTCTGTGTCTATTTGCCTGTGTATCTCTTATCACCTTCTAGCATGATATACATTTTGTTTCTTTATGGGATTTGTCACTTACACAGACTCCATGAAGAAAGGGAATTTTGTCTGCTTCATTCATTACTTTGCCCCTTGGCCCAGACAGTGCTTGGCACATAGGAGATGCTCAATAAACGCTTGTGGAATGAATGAATGAATGAATGAATGAACGAACGAATGAATGTTTGAACTGCTCATGGGGCAGTAGCTGATGTCCCGCCAATCTATAATGCTTCCCTCTTCTAGAACCCATTCCACTTTCCCTCCCCTTTTCCCAGGACCTCGGCCAACGGGGGGCCCTTTGACAGGTGACAAAGACCCAACTCTGCATCCTGACGGCTCTTAGCCTGTGGTGTATCTGCCTGTGCAGAGTTATTGCCATTTCCCGTGAACCTTTGCCCCGGGTCAGAGAGGTGTGACTGTCCCAGACAGAGCTCTGTCTGTACTTTGCCTCCTCGCCACTGGTACCAGCGGCCCCATTTCCCTTTGCTACTCTAGTTGATCGTCCCCGCCAACGGGGACTGACCTTCGTGCCAGTAAAATGAGTAGCAGGAAATAGGTGGGTGGGCAGTCTCTGCTTCCAAATCCACTCTCTGTCCTAAGAGAGTCAGAATCAAGGATATCGGAAGAAACACATTTACAAATGGGTCTTCAGGTACGTCCGGGCGGGGTGCCCTTGGCGCTTTCCCCTCCGCATTCCTGGGCCCGTGCGCTCTAGACGCCACGTTCTGGACCCTGGTGCCCGACCTGCGGAAAGACGGCCTCCAACTTAGAAGGTATTGTCTTCCAGCCGGCACTGTAATTGAGCCATCCGGGAGCCTTTCCACCAAGCTGTGAAGTCAGACGCGTCTGGGTGATAGGATTCATGATAAGAGTGGATCGCATAGGCATCAGCTCATCGCCTTTCTTCTCTGCCCCCGGGAGTACATTCTTTGGTCAGAAGCAATGTTGTGTGAGACAGTGAATAATGTATTCGGTGACTTGACAGATGACAGGGCTGGCAGAGGCCTGACAGGCCAGGAAGACGAAACAAAATCAAACCCAGAATGAAGGTCCGTTCCATCAGGACAAATTGCAGAGGCCCCGGTGACAGGACTGGCTCGGTGTAATTAACCTGCCGCCAGGTAGCTGGATGACCTCCTCGAGGTATTTTAAAATACTGATGTCCCTCATGTCTATGGTTGGTTACAAATATCAGCATCCCGGTCAGTCTAGAGTGGCAGCAGGTGACAAGAGAGCTTTGGTGAGAGGAAGTTCATACCGCTGAGCCTTTTCCTCCCCTCCCTCCCTAGTCCCGTAGCTGCCACTTTGGCCACCGGCTTTTCTCAGTGGTTGGTACTTGGCTATTTGCAGAGGAGGGGGATTCTGAAGGAAGAGTCCATCGGTCCATCCTCAGTGAAAGAGGCCTTTCGGTGAGCGTTTACACTGGCTACAAATACTCTCAGGCTCTGGCCCGTGGAAAAGTCCCCCAACCGCTTTGTCCTCAATGCCCCGGTCTTGCTCCTTCCAAGTCCCTGTTTGTCGGAGCCACCCTAGCCTCCCGTCCTTGACTTCTTTGTATACTTTATAGTGTCTGTATTAGCAGCCAGCCTGATTGGCCCCCGGGGATTGTGAGATTCTAGATGGTCGTGGACAATAGCATCATTAGCTACTTTAGCTTATTGTTTATGGCGATTTGGAGGAAGGAGAGCTCCAAGAAGTGAAGGGAATATTGAAGAGTGAGGACCAAGGGCACTCGAGGGTCTAGGTAGCATGGATTTTGCCGGTCCCACCAGAGCCCAGCTGCTGGAGTAACCGAGCGGGTATCATCTTCATGGCCACCGTCACTGCTCAAGACTCACGTTCTATTGCCAAGCGTCTGATTGATCCAGCTCAGATGTGCGTCCCTGCTTCCTGGCTGTCTCGCGGGAGGGGAGCGGTTTCCCCAAAGGAAACCAAGACGCCATATCAAAAGAGCCCCAAACTCCACAAATGTCCGCGATGCCGGACTCCCTGGTCTAAGGATCTTCAAGAGGTTCGGGGTCTTTTAGTGGCGATGGTCGTGGCGATCAGGCGGGGAGGGAGTGACCAGTATCCGTAAGCTGATTTGGAGAGCTGATGGATGATACATGCTAGATTCTTCTTCCCACCCAAGTCTCTCTTTCCTCTGTTCATTCCCGAGCCGTCCCCCCCCCTTCCCCCCACCCCTGTCCACAGTCTAAACTCATGCTTTTCTTGTTGGATATATGATCACCAGCCACAATCATCTCAGAGATGACCTTTGCCCTGGTGATCTGCGTTCCATCTTTTTTTTTGTTTGAAGTTTATTTTATTTTGAGAGAGAGCACGAGTTGGGGAGGGGCAGAGAGAGAAAGATTCCCAAGCAGGCTCTGTCAGCACAGAGCCCGACGTGGGGCTCGAACCCATGAACCTCGAGATCGTGACCTGAGTCGGCGTCGGTCGCTTAGCCCACTGGGCCACCCAGGCGTCCCAGCCTGCTCTTTTTAAGGACCACCCCGATCTCACGCAGGTACGTCAGACCACACAGCCCACTGGTGGCTGCAGCCGCCCCGGCCTGCTGGCCCCAGCCTCCGCCCCTGGACTTTCCGGACATAGGATCCTATAAAAGGCTGCCACAAAGGAAAGAGAGAAGCAGCTCATGAGCGCCTGCGCTCAGCCTCACGACAGGTTTTCTTTAGCTCTCGATGACGTTTGGGCCAGCAGTCCCCGAGGACCCCCAGAAGAGGCACGCCATTCCTGCACTCAGGTGTCAGATCCAGAACTAAGGCTTGGGCTGGGGACGAGGAAGGGCCGTGGGGAGAGCGGTGGAGGTGTTCTAGAGCGCTGCACCCGTCCGACCCCCTCCCGGCGTGGTTCTCGGCCCAACCCCAACCTCCTGACAGGGCTCCCAGAGAAGGAACCCGGGCACCTCCAAGTCTGGCAGCCTGCCGGCTTTGTCGCTGGCGCATGTCCCCTCCGAGCCTCCGTTTCCCCTTTCCGGGGAGCGCGGGGAGGAACCGCGTCTGGAGCAGCGTGGGCGCGCCCGCGCCTGTAGATTTCTCCCTCGCGCAAGCGCGCTGCACCCAGCCATGCATTTTCTCTACGCGGTTTTCCTTCAGAGCCGCGTCTAGTCTTTGGGCTCGAATGCTACCAAACGGTATTGTCTCGACGAGAAAGCTGGCTCACGGAAGGAATTCATTTCTAGACGCTCTGGCATCAGAATCAGCCGGGCAAGATAAAGCATCTGGGCCGGAGCGGCCACTCCATAATCATCGCTGTGCTGTATGAGCATATGCTCAGTGTCTGGGCCCATGAGTGTAGACGGCTCCACGCACGCGGGCCTAGCTGCCATGAGCAATATTTCGGCAGTGCTAGCCGCTGAGATCATTTTCATATGCTAATAGGAATTAATAATTCATGCTCCGTAATCTGCCCGCTGGTTTTTTTTTTTTTTTTTTTTTTTCCATCCTCGCGTCTAACCGGGGGGCCCAAAGCAGACCAGACACGATGCCTCCTGGAGGGAGGGCCAGGCTGTCTGCAGAGCGAGCTCCTTGGAGGGCGAGGTGGGCCTGAGTCTCTTCTGCTGAAGGTAGGGAAATGACTGAGGCGGGGGGATTAGAGGAGAGGCCAGTCTTTCCTTTAGCGACCCCTTCGTGCTCCGTGCTGGCAGCCGGGGAGTCGCAGGGAGCGGCCTCCGCCTGCCCTGGGAATGTTCTCTGCTCCCGAGCATTGCTACATTTTCTGACTCTTGGCAGCGATCGCTTTAAATTAGGTGCCCTGTGACCTTCTGGACTTTGTGGAGCCCCAGTAAACCCTCCTTGGAAAGCAGGCCTAGCAGGCCACGAGGGCTTTTCCTATTTAGGCTAACGTCTGTGTCACCCTCAAGCTTGGAGGAATTTTCCAAGCCGCTAATTTGTACTTTGCCAGGAGACAAGAGTGATGAGTGGTATTATTTTAGGCTTTCTAAATTGGAGCACCGCTTCTGGGTACTAGATGTTCTCAATTTCGTATTTCCTTCAACTCCGAGATCTGGCAGGTTTTGTTGTGTTCTTTCAAAGGGCAGTTGGGTTTTTCAGAGAAGTATTTCTGGCTCCTTTTCTCGGTGTGCTAAATGATCGCTTTTGGTTCTGCAATTGAATTCAACAAATATTTATCATGTGCTTATTAGATGCCAGGCTCAGAGCTAAGTGCTACAGAGGGTGTAAAGATTGATGACCCCTGTGCTTATTCATGCATTTGTCGGGTCATTCGTACAACGTTTTTGAGGACCTGCTATTGACCAGTTACTGGCAGGTGCAGAACTGGAGCTTTATGTCAATTAAGACTGGTTACTGGTTCCAGTAACAACAAACCTAACAAAAGTGCCTTGAATAAACAAGGGCTTTTTTTTCCCCCTTATATATCAAGAAGCCCGGAGTCAGATACTTACGGTATTAGCTCATAGGCTGTATGATGTTTGGGCTGATACGTCTGCTATCACTAAGCCTCTTCCTCACGCTCTCAAGGTGGCTGCTGCACTTCCAGCCATCACTTCTCCTTCAAGGCAGGAAGAAGGAAAGGCCAAGCGTGCTGTTGGGATCTTTTCCTCAAGAAAGCATAAACTTCCCCACGTCACTTTCTCTCGGCCAAATTCCCTTTAGGTCTCATTGGCCAAGACATAGAGGGCCTGGTTGGGCCCGGAGGTACAAGGGGACCCGGACAGGGGACAGAGCTGCCGTGATCGGCTTTGTCATGATACGTTGTGGAGCGCCCTCTTGGGCTTCTGTTCGTAAGGAAGAAAGATTGGATGCACAATAGTGTTTGCCAAAGTCCTAAATGAAAGAGTCAGGGTACTTGCCTTCAGGAATTTGTTGTCTAGAGGCAGAGGCAGAGGGAGGGGGGTGGGGGGGGCACTGGTGGAGGGAAACACCACGGTCGCAAAGCATCTCACTCGCAGGGGTTCATTTGGTTCTTAATGTAAACCTGTGATGTGGGCAGGACAGAAATCATTAGTCTCACTTTATAGATGTCCCTGTTTATGACATAAAGACACCAAGGATGCTATTTGGGGGCCCCAGGGTAAGGAACTGTATTTCAGGGAACAAACTGTAGGTCTGCTGACTCTTATCGGTGCTCCCATCATATCCTTTTTTTTAATTGTTTATTTCTTTATCTTGGGGGGGGGCGGAGAGAAAGAGGGTGTAAGCAGGGGAGGGGCAGAGAGAGAGAGAGAGAGAGAGAGGCAAACAGAGAATCCCAAGCAGGCTCCTCACTGACCGTGGTGCAGATCCCGACGCGGGGCTCGATCCCAGGAACCGTGGGATCGTGACCTGAGCCGAAGTCGGATGCTCAGCCGACTGAGCCACCCAGGCGCCCCGAAAGTCAAATATTTTTAAAGGGAACGCAAACTAGACGGCCATAGGCCAGTTTTAATCGCTTTTTCTTTATGCTCATACTCCTTTGGATGTCCTGCACAAATCCCACGGTGCTGGCTCTCCTACCGGGATGAAATGCCACGTTCCCGACCTCCCGTACTGTGTACCTTTCAGAAATGAAAGGTCTCACGTTAACTTGCCCAAGAAAGCCAGCTGGATGGGGAAGCATGGTCCCAAAATGCCTGGCTGGGGCTAAACATTTCGCAGTTTACCTTATAAGTGTCGCTATCTCCGTATAACAGATAAGGACCTCCCAGCCCAGAAAAGGTAAGCAACTTGGCCCAGGGTCACACAGCTAATATGAGCGGGACAGAGTCGCCATTTCAACTCAGGCTCGCCTGATTCCGAACATTTGCTCTTAAGCCCTGGACAAAATACAAATCTCGGCTGCGGCCCTCACTAGGGCTTTCCAGCGGCCCTTTTTGCGACGGTGGGCATATTATATGCCCGTGCTGTCTCGTTCGGTAACCACCAGCCACTTAAAATGCAGCTGGGGCAGTGGAGGAAATGGATTTTTAATTTCATTACGTTTTGATTAATTTAAATAGCCACGCGAGGCCAGTGGCTACTCTGTTGGACAGCAAGGCTCTAGAACATTTGCAAAACCGAGGCCAGATGAAATGACTTATGTCCCCCCCCCCCCCCCCCCCCCCGGTGGCAGACCTGAAGGGCTCCTGGCTCGCAACACAAAGGACTAAGTACTTAGGAATGAAAAGTGCACGGAAACGGTTGACCCCAAATTCGCTACTTGGAAATAAATGTCTAAATTTAGAGGCTTGCGGCTCGTTGGCGTTGGTCAGGCAATCAAAAAACTGCTGTCATTATTTTAGGCAGGATGGCACTCAACTCAGGAAATTCATCCGGAACCCCCACCCCCCAGCCTCACCGCTAGAGTTGCCTCAATGAATTGTTGTTGAGTTGTTCATTGAGTTCAATTCATTGAGCTGTTATCAATGAATTTGATATTGATAACGCCGACTCCGCCTTTTGTAAATGCGAGAATCCCGAACAGACACGCTTTGGCGGGGGATGGGGGGGGGGGGGGACGGTTAACGAAAAGATCATCTGGTGGGGGGTTACCGATTCTCCTCCGCGGCACATTGTAGGGAAGCGGTCACTGTTCATGTTCAATTCATGATTATTTAAGAGTCTAAGAATAGAGGAAGCAGAGGGCGGCAGAGAGCACTGAGAAGAGACGTTTTTGAGAAACAAAGGGGTCTCCTTGCTGTTGTGTGAGCGGATAAGTAGGGAGAATTGGGGGCAGTCAGGCCAACCGGTCCTACCAAACTTGGGGGGGCGGGGCCAGGGCGGAGCTGAAGATACTGACACGCCGGACCCTGGGGCAGGAGCCTGCAGTCACTTCCCTGGGAGCCTTCCAGGTTAGGCCAACCTTATTCCCTACCATTCGGAAGTTAAAGCACCTAGGGGCAGCTGGGTGGCTCAGTGGGTTGGGCGTCCGGCTTCGACTCAGGTCATGATCTCATGGTTCGTGGGTTCGAGCCCCGCATCAGGCTCTGTGCTGACAGCTCTCAGCCTGGAGCCTGCTTCCGATTCCGTGCCTCCCTCTCTCCCTGCCCTTACCACCCCCCCCACCCCCCCCCCCGCTCTGTGTCTCTCTCGCAAAAATAAATAAACATTAAAATCAAAAACAAAACAAGCTACCTAGACTCTTTTGCCTCAGCCGTTCTAGCTCTTTTCTCGTGTATGAATTCCCTGTAGACCCTGGGTTGACTTGCCCCGGGAACCCAAGGCTGGCATTGCTGAGGGAGAATGGAAAGCGTTCTCTGCAGTCTTCCAGCCAGGAGGCAAGACATTAATCTGATGGAATCAGGGCGCCACCCTTATGACCTCATTCAACCTTAATTACTTCCTCAAAAGCCCCATTTCCAAAAAAAAAACAGCCTCACTGACGGCTTCAGCATTTGAATGTTGGAGGATCACAAACATTCAGTCCTTAACAATAGGCTTCTCCTTCCTTCTAGGAAGGCAAGAGCTCAAAGCCTTATTCTCTGTGTTTGCCATGAAAGATTGTAAGAGTCTCATAAAGGGACAGACCAGACAGCATACAGGCGGTGTTCGTGTCTATCCATGAAAATAGTCTTCCCCGCCGCTCTATGAGCACACGTACTTCAAGCACGGAGGTGGTCCTAAAGGTTTATTACTAAATGAATATGTGGCATTCAGCCCATAACATTGTTCGGGTTGTCAAGGCACAAATGAGTGGTAAATAAACTCGGATTTTTTGGTGATATAACCCCAGAGCCTGGACAGAATTGACAGTCAATTGAGAAGTGTTTCGTATCACAAGCCTTATAAAGGTTTAGCCAGGGGAGACATTCTCCATACCCACCTGCACTTTGCACATTTGAAAAGGGGGCAATCGTTTTCTGACCAAACGAGGAAGAATGTGGAAAGCAGAGTAGTTGTCTCCAATTCATGTTGATTTTATAATCGTATCTGTGATTGAGAACATGGGTCCCTTGTCATTAACTGTGAACGTCCGATTAAAATGTAAAATACACAAATTGTTCTTTCCTAACATCAAAACCTGACTTCTTCAATCCCCCCCCCCACATTATTAAAGACTAATAAGGGAATATGGATTCATCGAGGAGGATTCAGCTGTCCAAAGCAGCAGTGGGAAACTTTGTATTGAACCACCATGCCATCATTTGCTGTTTTCACGACTCTGGCCAAGGAATTTAATTTCTATGAGACTCGTTTTGTAAAAGCTACTGCCCCACTGGGTTGTGGTAAGGATGGAATCAGATCACATTTCTACAGTACTTAGCATCATGTCTGGGACTTCATAAGCAACCTGTAAATGTGTGCCTTATCTGAATATGTAATAACACAAATCATTTGAACATGCTTTTCAAAACCTGACCGTCAACGTGGAGCAAATGGAAATGATAACAGAGGAATTTGCATCTCAGACGCTCAGTGGGAACGTTTGTCCCCAAATGTCTTCTTTCCAAACAAATCAATTAGTGTCAGTATAAGCGATATGGTCAGATACGGGTTTGCTGTTGTGATTTTAGGCAGAGACACGGAAACCACTCCAGATATTGTCAGGAAGGGATTGAATGCAGGGAATTGGGTGCTGAAGAGTAAAAACGCAGTCCTTCCTCCTGCATGTCCTTTATTCTCATGTCA
This sequence comes from Neofelis nebulosa, assembly GCF_028018385.1. NCBI lineage: Eukaryota > Metazoa > Chordata > Mammalia > Carnivora > Felidae > Neofelis > Neofelis nebulosa. The sequence continues at coordinate 11,884,709 of NC_080799.1, read as the reverse complement.
CTGCCACACTTACGGCACTTCTGACCCCCCATGTGCGGAGCTGTCCTCTACCGGGCAATTCTCTGAAACACCAGCTGGGTGTCCTTTGATTTCCCTCGACTCTGACACCATCTACCTGAAGGTAGCATCGGATTCCTCGTGTTAAGGGCTCCGTCCTCCAAGACCAGCCTCCCCTTCAGAAGTCAATTTCATGTCCCGGTTGTTACCTGTCCTGACTGATGGGCTCTAGGTCACAGGTTCCCGGGACCCCCTCCTCAGATTCGATTCATTTGCTAGAGTGGCTCATGGAACTCATGAGAAGTTACTTAAGTTTACCCGTTCATTAAAGGAAATGAGAAAGGATACCGATGAACAGCCGAATGAGGAGTTGCATAGGGCAGGCTCTGGGAGCGTCCCAAGCACAGGAGGGTCTGTCCCTACTGGCGTGGATGTGGTCGTTGACCTAGAAGCTCTCTGAACCCAGCACTATTGGGATTTTCACAGAGGCACGATCGATTATTAATTCCATTTCCAGCTCTTCTCCCCTCCCTGGAGAATGGAAGGTGGGGCTGAAAATTCCAAGCTTGGACCCCTGGCTTGGTCTTTCCGGGGACCAGCCCCCATCCCAGAGCTCACCCAGAGCCACCACGTTAGAATGAAAGATGCCCCTCGCGTTCTTTTTTTTCAACGTTTTTTTTTTTTTTTTTTTTTTTTTTTTATTTTTGGGACAGAGAGAGACAGAGCATGAACGGGGGAGGGGCAGAGAGAGAGGGAGACACAGAATCTGAAACAGGCTCCAGGCTCTGAGCAGTCAGCACAGACCCTGACGCGGGGCTCGAACTCACGGACCGCGAGATCGTGACCTGGCTGAAGTCGGACGCTTAACCGACTGCGCCACCCAGGCGCCCCTCGCGTTCTTATCACTTAGGACTTGACCAAAGTTTTCAGGAGCTCTGTGTCAGGGATGAAATCAAATACATATTTTATTATAAATCACAATATCACAGGTGCTCCAGAGAACTTGCGGCGAAGCGGGAGCTACGCACATCAGGGGGAATCATCAGTGGTGCCCATCAGCAGGATATCGGACCATTGGAGGAATTGTAAGCAACTGTCACCCAAGGCAGGTGATTCACAGGAAAATGGAACCACAGGAAATTGGCAAGCTTCATAAAACGTCACATAGCCTTCTGCTGAAACCCACACACCTGCCCACCTACGTCCAAGGATTTTAACTGTCCCTGCTTCTCTCCCACCTTCCACATCCGATGCGAGTTCCTGCCTCTGGCGGAATCGAAATAATAATCCAGCAGACGAGGAAGCCTGCAAAATATCATTCTCGGGCTCCTTACAGCCAATGTACAGAGGAGAACTTAGAAGCAAGAAGGTGCCAGCGGTTCCACTGGTCCTCACGGACTGTGGATTCTGTATTTGCAAATTCACCCACTCACTCTCTAAAATCTATTTGTAACCCCCAGGGCAATATTCAAAGTACATTCATTGTCACTTGCTGGTGTGTGCAGAGAAGCAAAAACATTGGTTCCCCCAGTGTACAGCTCAGGCTGTGTATTCACCCAGTGTCCCAGCTCCGGCTGAACAAGGGGACACTCCGCCTCCTTGTTTCAGACCTCAGGCCATTTTTCAGGGTCTGTTGAGTGCCATTTTTTTTTCTTTGCGTTTTTGGTTTGTTTTTTTGTTGTTGTTGGTGGTGACGGTAATTTTGTTACTTGAAATGGTTCCCGAGCACAGTGTCAGGGTGCCGTCTAGAAGAAGGTTGTGATGTGTTAGACAGCCTTGGTGAAGGCAGGAGTTATAGCACTGTCCAGTGGTAGTGAATAAACAATATAGACCAACCGAGGTGTCTTTAAACAGAAACACGCATAAAACAAACTTATGCATTGATCAGTTGCTAGACCTGTATCCAGAGGCTCACAGAAACCTAACTGTGTGTATTCTAATATTTTTTAACGTTTGTTTATTTTTGAGAAACAGAGACCGAGCATGAGCGGGGGAGGGGCAGAGGGAGAGGGAGACACAGAATCCGAAGCGGGCTCCGGGCTCCGAGCTGTCAGCCCAGAGCCCGACGCCAGGGCTCGAACTCATGAACTGTGAGATCATGACCTGAGCCGAAGTTGGACGCTCAACCGACTGAGCCACCCAGGCGCCCCAGACTCTGTATTTTTTGTAGAAGCAGCGATCCAGGATTGGCTAATTCAGTGTTTACTGCCACTTAATGGCATGTAACTCCTTTGAATGGGAAGAATTAACTGTAATATTTAGTACAGGATCAGAGACGCTGCAAATGCATCTGTGATATGTTTCTTAGCTTCTGGTCCTCGTCCCTGAGTGGTGGGGACAAGAGGCTCATGCTTTGATATCTCGGGATCTCTGTGTGAGGATATCCAGTTAAGAAGAGACATGGTTCAGCACGCTCTGACATACTCAGGGTCACCCCCAAGGTCACAAGCAGGAGCCGGCTTCAAAATCGGGACTCTAGGAATTCCGGTATGGTTTTTCCAAGTCCGTGCATCTTCTTTTGTAGATTTGGTGTGTGTGTGCGTGAGTGTGTGTGTGTGTGTGTGTGTGAGAGAGAGAGAGAGAGAGAGAGATGATTTATAAGATAAGTAACCTCTGTTCTGAACCTCGAATGTTCTTCAAACTTTATAAGGAGGAAGGTTCAAGAATTCATGCTGTTACCTTGGTGAGGGAGGGGAGATTTCGGGTTTAGCCCACTGTCCTCAGGCAGTTTTCTCTTGTTTTACATATAAAACACCTGAAACCCACGAAGTTTAAGAGGTTAGCCTGAGGCCACCATGAGGTCAGAAAACCTGCCTCCTACTTGACTCTCTTCTTGCTTTTTTGCTTGGTTGCATTCAGATGCAATCCGATTGCTTATAGAATGAGGAATTTGAACTAGCTGATCTCTGAAGTCCTTTGCAAATCTAAAATCCCATGACTTTGGCGCCTGGGTGGCTCCGACTTCAGGCGTGGTCTCCAGGTTTGTGAGTTCGAGCCCCGCATCAGGTTCTGTGCTGACAGCTCAGAGCCTGGAGCCCGCTTCACAGTCTGTGTTTCCATCCCTCTCTGCCTCTCCGCCGCTCTCACACCCTCTCTCTCTCAAACATAAATAAGACATTAAAATAAACAAATAAAGGGGCGCCTGGGTGGCGCAGTCGGTTAAGCCTCCGACTTCAGCCAGGTCACGATCTCACGGTCCGTGAGTTCGAGCCCCGCATCGGGCTCTGGGCTGATGGCTCGGAGCCTGGAGCCTGTTTCCGATTCTGTGTCTCCCTCTCTCTCTGCCCCTCCCCCGTTCATGCTCTGTTTCTCTCTGTCCCAAAAATAAATAAAAAACGTTGAAAAAAAATTAAAAAAAAAAAAAATAAACAAATAAAATTCCACGCCTGTGACTCTCATTCACTGAAGGCTTAAGACCGTTCAGCACTATGCTGGAGGCTGGAGGTAAGCTGGTGAGAAAAGATATAAGAGAACACACTGAATATTCCACAGAGAGGTTATATGTGTGCAAACAGATCACAGAGACGTAAAAATGTGTATAATGGTACATGGTACCCTTCGTGCCTTTGATCAAATGACACCTCCTTCGGGAAGCCAGCCTTGATTACGTGTGTAAGAGTATCACACTGTGGCTTTAATTTTCATTTCCCCGATGACTGGTATGTTGAACATATTTTCACATGCTGACTTGCCAGCCTTACATATTCTTTGAAGTGTCTGTTCAGAACTTTTGCCAATTTTTTTGTTTGTTTTCTTTTAATTGAATGTCAAGAGCTCTCTCCATATTCTGGATGCACGCACTTTATCGTGTCTGTGTTTGGCAAAGATTTCCTCCTGGTCTGTGCCTTTTCTTAACAGCACCTTTTGATGAGCAGGACTTTTTAATTTTGATCAAAGCCAATGTATTTAATTTGTTCTTTTATAGGTGGTGCTTTTGGTATGATCCCCGAGAAGTCTTTTGTAACCCAAGCTCATTGCAGTGAATTTCTCTGATGTTTTCGTTGAGATCTTACACAGTTTTAGGTTTGGCGTTTAGTTGCACGATCCCCTTTGAGTTGTTTTTCTATACATTGAAAAGGATGGATAGACATCTGTGTGTGTGTGTGTGTGTGTGTGTGTGTGTGTGTGTGTGTGTGGTTATGAACTTGTTCCATCATCGTCTGTTGAAAAGACTGTCATTTTCCCACTGGATTGCTTGGCACCCTGTTGAAAACCACTTTTCCATATAAATGTGGGTCAGTTACTGGATTCTCGTGTACCATTGGTCTAGTTGCCTGTTCTGACACAAATACCGTACTGTCTTGATTACCGTAGCTTTCAAAGAAGTCTCGAAATCAACTAATGCTTTCTAGTTCTTTTTCATCGTGGTTCTGCCATTCTAGGCGCTTTGCTTTAACATATGAATTTCAGAATCTGTCAGTTTCTACACATGGCTCACGGAGGTTTCAATTGGGATCGTATTGAACGCACGTAGATAGATCAGTTTGGGAACGGGCGTCTTAACCGTATGGAGTCTTCTGACCCACGAACACAGCAGTTCCTCCATGTATTTAATTCTGTGATGCTTCTCAGTGTTTTGTACTCTTGGTCTATGGGTCTTTTCTTTTGTCATATGTTCTCTGAGGACTTAACATTTTTTTCATGCTTGGTAAAAGGTATTTTAATTTCAAGTTACCATTGTTCAATTACGGCACATAATATTACGATGATTTTTGTAAATTGATCTCGTATCCTGCCACCATGTGATCTCACTTATTAAGTTTTTGGAGATTTTATCCTCTTTTCTACATCATTCATTGTAGGGGAGGGAAAGGTTTTCCTCTACCTCCTTAGGCTCAGTACGTGGGGGCAGTGAATTAAACTGATAAAAGAAAGATTAATAGGGGAAAAAATGAATACAAATTTAATTACATTGTTAATTCTGCATGCAAGGAGGATACATAGAAGAGAACTAAAAACCCAAAGAGGCACTTGGACTCAAAAGCTTATGTACCGTTTTAACAAAATGTGATAAGAAGTAGGTGGACAAAGCAAAGGGGAGTGTGGGCTTCTGGGGGCAGTAAATTGTGGGAAGGCAAACCTGTGGGGAAACTAAAGGAAGAGAAAGGTTACTTTAGTAAGGTTTGTTTGTACAGACTCATCGCAATGCCCATTTTGTGTCTTCTTCATGGCCATACACATCTCCTGGAGAGGGGATTTCTAGCAGCTTCCTTTCTCAGAAGTTTCTGGTTTTAGTCAGACAAGGGAAGCTTCCGGAAGGCTCCTTTATGCATCTGTCGGTTCTAAGTTGCCTTCAGCTCAAAATAACCTTCATGCCAAGGTGACATACTTTTGGGTCGCCTACTCTGATCTCCTTTACTGTCACGTCATCTGTAATAAGGGCAATTTTACTTCATTCTTTCCAATCTGAATGTCTTCTCTCTCTCTCCTTTTTTCCTTCCTTCCTTCCTTCCTTCCTTCCTTCCTTCCTTCCTTCTTCCTTCCTTCCTTCTTTCCTTCCTTCCTTCCTTTCTTCCTTCCTCACTTCCTTCCTTTCCCTTCCTTCCTTTCCTTCCTTTCCTTCCTTCCTTCCTTCCTTCCTCGCTTCCTTCCTTCCTTCCTTTCTCCTTCCTTCCTTCCTTCCTTCCTTCCTTCCTTCCTTCCTTCCTTCCTTCTTTCTTTCTTTCTTCTCCCCCCAACACCCCCCCCCAATCTCTTGCCAATCTCTTTCTTGTCCTGTCCCTAATCCCAGGGGGGAAATATTCAGCTTTTCACAATTCAGAATGATGATAGCTACAGGTTTTGCTTAAATGTCCTTACCAAGTTAAGGAAATCTCCCTCTATTCTTAAGTGGTTGAGAGTTTTTATTCACAGTGGATGTTGGGTTTTGTTAAACACTTTCTCTGCATCTGTTGGGATGTTTGTGTGGTTTCTCTTGTGGAGTTTGTTACTATGGTAAATACGTCGATTGATTTGCTAGTGTTAGAGCCCAGGAAAGACTTCCCTCAAAAGTCTTTGTGTGTTACCAAGACAGGGAATCCTCTCTTCCCTCCATTTCCTGAGGAGGGAGGAGGAACGTGAATCAGTCTGAAAGGTGAAAAACAGGCCGACTTCACCTGTCGGTCCTGAGACACTGTCTGCACTGAGACAATTCAAAGAAGTTGATTGATGGAGTTTGACTGGAGGGTACAAAGATCTCCGAGGAGAGCTTCGTGGCTTTTGGAGGAGAGACAGGAGAAGCCTCTGAGCGATGGACAGAGGTGGGGCTCTGGGCACTTTAGTGACACTTTTCGCAGGCCATTGCCATTTCACTTATCGATGGAAGGGAAAATACAGCTGAAAAGTGAGAACTTCCCTACTACTGCAAGGATTCCACCGGCCCTTAGCACATGACACATCACCTCCTCTTAGCTCTTTGCTCCAACTGCTACCTGAGCGATTAGCTTAAATATCCAAATATGGCCATGTCGCTAACCGGACTATAAAATGTCTGTCCCATTCGCATGACTTACAAGGTCCTTTACATTCTCCCCTGGACCCCTGCCCCCCTCATCCCCACCTGCTTCCACTGCCCTCCAGGCACACTCAATGCAGCAGAAGGGCCAACATTTCTGATATTCAGGAGGCAACACTTCCTCTCTCCCAAGCCCCATCCCCTTTGTCCGAAATGCCTTTCCTCAATTTTCAGTCTGTTTCTGCCTCTCTCCTTTTATGGGCTCAGGTTCAGAGTGATGTTAATCTCGGTTTTATTTTTGTTGTTTTTCTTTCAAAGTAAATAAATAAGGGCATGTATTTATTTTGGCAGTGAAAGGGTGCGAGTTGGGGAGCGGCGGGGTGGGGGGGGGGAGGGTGGAGAGAATCCCAAGCAGGCTCCGTGCTGTCAGCACATGGCTCATTATCCCCGATCCCATGACCGTGAGATCGCGACCAGAGCCAAAGATCAAGAGTCGGACACAACCGACTGAGCCACCCTGGCGCCCCTTCATCTCAGTCTTAGTTCCTTGCACACTGTCATCTGTCCACGGGGTTACCTCTGACCCCCAGAACCCAAATAATGCCATAGCAGCGTTGTATGAGAATTTCCCCAGGAGACAGACGCTCAGAAGTACAAGTCCTTGCTGGAGAGCATTCACGTACCTAATTTCACTAAATATTGAGAGACTGTTCTGCAGAACGATCTATATCCTCTGAGGTTCAGGAACACTTGGCGTCATCCAGCTTTCCAGATTTCCCTGATAGGAATTCATTACCATGCTTTTGAACATATCATCATGTTCTTGGCTTTGACATTGTGATCTGTCAATTTCCCATTTGTATCCTTTGCCCCCCTTTGCTGCTGCCTTTTGCTTCCTTCTTCACGTAAGAGTCCCTTCTACAGTCCTCGTGTGGGACCCAGTTCAAACACCACTACGTCTCTGAAATCTTTCCAGACAGATTTGAAATTTCCCCCTTCTGGGTGTCTATGGCACTTTGCTTATACCACGTACAGATGGTCCCCAACTTAGGATGCACATTTCAACTTACGAGTTTTTGACTTTACCATGGTGTGAAAGCACTATGCGGTCAGTAGAAACCCGATTTCAGATCTTGAATTTGGGGCTTCTTAGGGGCTGGTGACAACGCAATACAACCCTCTCTCGTGATGCTGGGCCCTGAGCAAGCCACAGCGCCCCCCACCCCCACCCCCCCGCCGTCAGCTACGCAATCATGGAGCTACAGAACCAATATACTTAACAACCGTTCTGTACCCACTCAACCATTCTGGTTTTCCGTGGCCAGTAAAGTTGTCACCACATTCCATGAGGCATTCAACACTGTAGTATAAAATGGGTTTTGTGGCAGATGGTGCCCAAATGTAGGCCAATGGAAGTGCTCTGGGCACGTTTAAGAGTTGTTAGGCTAAGCGATTATGTTTGGTAGGTTAGATGTATTACATGCATTTGTGACTTACCATATTTTCAACCTACCATGGGTTTATTAGGATGTAACGGCGCCCTAAGTGGAGGAAGATCTCTCTCTATATATCATAAGATGCTGTCAGCATTCACTACCTGTTTTGTTTTCTCTACTAGAAAACGAAACAGACATAGATAATAACACTCTTCCTTTATCACCAGATGTAACACAGGGCTTGGCCCAAAGCTGGATCCCAGTCACGTTTGACGAAATGAAAGGGAGAATTGCACATATTTTCCATGGGCAACAGGATTAAAAGTAGTCCCAGGAGGGGCGCCTGGGTGGCCCAGTCGGTTGAGCGTTCGACTTCAGCTCCGGTCATGATCTCACGGTCTGTGGGTTCGAGCCCCGCGTCGGGCTCCATGCTGACAGCTCGGAGCCTGGAGCCTGCTTCGGATTCTGCGTCTCCCTCTCTCTCTGCCCCTCCCCTGCTCATGCTCACTCACTCGCTCGCTCTCTCTCTGCCCCAAAATGAAATAAGCATTAAAAAAAATTTTTTTTTCAATAGTCATAGGATAAATCAATCTACGAAATCGAAGAGAACGCAACATAGAAATGCAGGTTCTCCAACAGCATGACACACGTTGGAAAGAGGGCAGTTCCCTTCGGAGGACAATCCCATGTCTAATTCTTAATGCAAACATCCGTTTCTTTCGATCGACGTCTTAACAAGCTGGGCAAACTCACTCCTCTAACAACCACATGTATTCGCAGTGTTTTGTTGACACTGGGCCAAAAGGCATCACACTGAATTCAGATGATTGGAAGGACAGATGCGTTAACTCAGCCTCTCAAGACACTGCCAAGCACATTCACATCAATTTGCAAAGCTACCATCACAGTTAGAGGCGTCATCTTGAGGGGTCGCACTCGGAGCCCCGGAACTGTTCAAAACGAAACAAACACGGGGCTTAAATGCCACGGGGTGGCAAAGGCAAGTGGGCTTTGGCTGGCAGAGAGGAAAGATGTTTCTATTCCCAATACCCAGTGAGTATGGTCGGGGTCGCCCTTCGAGCTGCATCAGTAAGGATAAAACTAAGCTTCAGGGTTTGTATGAGAGTGGTCCTAGTTTCTACGGTTGGACAGGCCTGCCCAGAAGACATAAATCCGGTCTGCTGTTTCGCAACCCTGGGGTGGTGAGGGCTCTAGACCCTGAGATTGGCCAGGTCTTCCCAGAGTGATTCTGAGGCTTGGCCGCCACACTAGGGCTGAATGTGCAAGTCGGGGCATCCCTACCCCGGCTGCTGCCTAAGGTTTGAGGAGGTGGCATTTGAATGAGCAGATCACCACCGTTGAGCGGGCAGCCAGCAACTTCTGCTGACACCACGTTTGTTTAGGTTCGTCCGTGGGAGATGCCACGACGGTGACAAAAGGAGCAGAAATAGGGACGCAAGGGAGTCACTCGCCCAGTGAATATTAAGTACGGGTCTACTGTGTGCCGATCCCTTTGAAGCCTTCGGAGATATGTCAGAGAATGGGACAAAATGGGTCCCTGAATGCTTCAAGTGCACACACCTAGCTATCAAAGATCCTCTGTCGTTAGAGCCATGATGAAGTCCCTGAAAGAGAAAAGAACGACAGCCTGGGGGGGTATAGGACAGGGATTCCAGGCCAGGCCAGCAGAGGTAGTGAGCTTGTCCTGGAAGGAATGGCCTCTCTGGGGAAGAAACGGTTCAGCTGAGATCCGATGAGCCAAGGCAGGTGGGGAGGTTTTGAAGAGCATTGAAGGCTGGGGGAACAGCATGTGCCAGGGCCCTGAGGGATAAGAACTCTGCACATTGAAAGAACGGAAGGGCCGGTGTTGTGGCTGCGTGTGTAGGACAGGGAGAAAGAGATCGCTGTCAGCCAGACCCCGCAAGGGCATGGAATCTGTACTGAGAATGTTCCGTTGGCCCTCCGGCCAACGGGAGGATGTTAAGGAACAATCGAGAAGGGGATGGCATTATCTAATCCGTGTTTATAAAAGCTCGCTCCGGAGAATGGGTGATGGCGGCCGGAGGCCATTGCAATGGTCCAGTTGAGAGATGTGCGTGGCTTGGATTGGGCTGAAGGTAGGAGTGACAGTCGCAAGCGAATACATTCCAGATGGGGCGGGACAAGGGACAAATAAAGAGACAAAGGGGAATGGATGCCCAAGAAGGTAAGAGTGGGTGTGTTTAGTCGTCTGCCTGCAGGGCGGTGCTCAGGAGTAAATGGTGGTCAAGGTGGGCGGGTCCTGGCATCTCCGGTGACTGTCACCTCCCCGTGGCTCGGCTTGTCACTCTTGCAACTGCTGCCATGGTGACTGGTAGATGGGTGCTCTGGGGATATCAGTGGGAGGGGACCAGCCAGAGAGACGGCCGGGAGCAGAGCAGACCTGGTTGGAGAATGGAGCTGCCAATCCAGATCTCTCTTCAGTGGTAGAACTTCATTTCAGGTCACCTCGTAAGGGGCAAACAACATATCCACTCCCCCGCCCCACCCCAGGCCACCGTGGACGAGGCAGTGTTCTTTGGAGGAGAGAAGAGGAGAGGTAGAGAAGATCTACAGCCCCCATCGCCACCCAGGAGTAACGTCCACCTCTTCTCCCCAGGCTCGAATACCTCCATTTATTAAATCAAAAAGTAGAGAAGTATTTCTTTGTTTTAATTTTTGTAATGTTTCTATTTATTTTTGAGAAAGAGAGAGAGAGAGACAGAGAGAGTAGGGTAGGAGCAGAGAGAGAGGGAGACATAGAATCCGAACCAGGGTCCAGGCTCTGAGCTGTCAGCACAGAGCCCGACGCCGGGCTCGAACCCACGAACCGCGAGATCCTGACCTGAGCTGAAGTCGGGCGCTTAGCCGAGTGAGTCACCCAGGCGCCCCGAGAAGTATCTCTTTGGCCGCTGCCGTGATAGCTACAGAAATCATCGTCATCCTTGTCCAGAGTCAGAGCAAGAGAAGCCATCAGGCGGTTATTCTTTGAAAAGTAGCAAAAACTGGAACGTGGGTTTGTTTAGGATTGCCCCGTTCCCAGGATCCTGTTTATTTCATTTTTCCAGGGATTCTGTGAGGAGTAGCGCTTGGAAGACAAGAGCACTGGGACTGGGGGTTTGTGTCACCTGCCTCAACGTCAGTTCGCAGAGAAATGGCAGATCCAGGGTTTCCCTCCAGCCTTCCAAATCAAGCAAGCTTCATGGTTGACTGTCCTCTCCAGCAAAAGTCCTTGAGGCTCAGAGTGTCAGCCCCGTGATTCTGTGACTGCAGCATGTGGGGTCGGTGGGTCCACAACTAAGGGCACAGCCGGCGAGCTTAGTGTGTGTCTGGAGCCCCGGGCCCCCCAGCTCTCACCCCCTCGTGCTCCCAGGGAGAAGATTCTGGAAAGCGTCTTCTCTCCTTTAGAGGAACTGAAGCAGCAGCCCTGCCACCCGCTTGTGCCCCCCCACACACTCACACACACGCGGGGAGGAAGACGGGGGACGTTTCCTCACTGCATCCTTGTGCAGGAAGAAGGTCCTCTGAGCTGTTAATAGATCCTGTCTCACTGGGGCTCTAATGAGCCCAGTGGGGGACGGTGTGTGCTGCACGGGGCCCCCGGCTGTCCTCTCACCGGTCACCTGATGTCACCTGATGTTTCAGCTTCAGCATTCAGGAGTCCCCGAGGGCTCCGACTGTCCAGGCTGCTTCCCAGACATAGGGCGGAACCGCTGGGCAAGCACCCACCTGTCCGTGCCGGGGAGAGAGGGATTGCAACGGACTGGGGTCAGGTTTCTATTATGTGACAGACCCTTCCTACCATGTGACGCCCAGCTCTTGGTCCCTCCGGGACCTCAGAGCCTGCCTCGGCTTCCCTGACCTGCATTGTCCGTGGGGCCCCAGACTGCAGCCTGCAGTCTCCCAGGCTTTATCTGGGTCCAGCCAGGGGGGTGGGGGCGGAATCGGTGTGAAGCCGAAGGCAGGGCGTTTGCAGAAACCGGAATACGGCTCTGCTCCCACCGGACCCCAGCCGCCTCTCTAACATCAGCTCCCTCCCCTGCTCTGGCTCTGGCTCTGGCTCTCCCTTCCCCTCTCCCCCTCTTTCTCACCCTCCCCCTTCTATTTATGGAAAACCTGACTATTTCACCCGCAGGACCACCAACAAAATGCGGCCACTTCACAAGGCTTACTTTGCTTATTTGGCAAGCAAGCAACGTCCTGGTTTTGCCAGATCCCTTAGAGATCACTCACTGTGGCATTCAATGCTCTGTCCCATTTGGGGATGGTGTTGGCCTGTGCTGGGCCTTCTTACTCAGACTAATTAATAACGCGCCGTGCTTGGGGCGTTGGGCCGGCAAAGCAATGGTTTCCTTCGTAAACTCGGGGACGCTGGATGTTCCAGCCTAACACCTCGCTGTGAAATGAGCCCAGGTTTTGAACCGACAGGCTTGTCCTGAGGGCCTTGCGATTCCTTCCGATTCCAGATGCAACCCCGAAGTACTCTCAGGAAGTGGGTTTTTATTATTGTCGCTGTTCTCTTTGCCCGTTGGCTTGTTTTCCTTCCGGGACCCAACACTCGCGGACCTGCGCTCAAGATTGTCCGCTGATAATACCCACGGTGCTGTGACATCCACCTTGAACGCACGTGTACAACGGGGAGCTCCTTGTCCAGAAGCCATTTCTAGGGTCAAAAAGAAACCACAGAAAATCTACGTGCACGATTTAAAACCTGTAGGGAGGAAATGGAGTATTTATCCCTGAAAACGCTCCGATTTGGAAGAGCGGGGTTTTGTGGCCAATGTGGATTCCGTAGGACGTTCGATGGCTTGCTGCGCACCTGCTGGGCGTCAGTCAGCGTGGTGGGTGCTGGAATCCAGCCTTTCGTGAGCCTCAGCTTGTCCCTCAAGCGTGTCGCGACGGAGGGGGCCGGGGAAAGCAGTAGACACACAGTTGAAATACACGTGAAATCTTTTGCTGCCGAATCACGAACTCAGACTTAGCAAGCCGAGGAGGGGGGGTGTCACAGAAGGGAGTGAGGCGGGAGACAGACCTGGCTCACAGGACGTCCTTGGCCATGGTCGTTGACTGAATACCATCGCTCTGCTATTCAGACGTGGAACATTTTTTTTTAATTTTGTTTTCACATCTATTCATTTTTGAGACACAGAGCGACAGAGCACGAGCGGGGGAGGGGCAGAGAGAGAGGGAGACACAGAATCCGAAGCAGGTTCCAGGCTCGGAGCTGTCGGCACAGAGCCCGACTGGGGGACTCGAACCCACGAACTCTGAGGTCGCTCAACCGACTGAGCCACCCAGGCGCCCCTGGAGCGTTTGATTCAACACCAGAAGCACCTGTCTTTCCTTCCTCCCTTCACTTGGCGCGAAGGCACTTATGGAAGGCACCCCTGTGCCTTCTGCTGTCCTAGGCTCTGGATGTAAAATAGTTTGTACTAACTGAGAGCCAGTTCTCATGGGGGAGCCAGTAGAGGAAATCAACAGGTACGAAGAATGTGCTAAGAGCTGTCCCTGCATGAGAAATTCCACAGGGGGGCGGGGGTCCTACGGAAGGTAAAATTCTCGCTCGCTTGTTACGTTCACAATTGAGAAAAAAGCGTGTGTGTGTGTGTGTGTGTGTGTGTGTGTGTTTTCTGCTAATAAGAGGTAGAATGAACAAAAAATGCATTTCACCTATGGCTTTTGAAATCAACCCTGAGCCATGCTGCGCCCCCCTCCGAACCCGGAGACCCCAAAGATGTCAAAGTAACGGTAATATGGGAATTTCTTTGGGGGATGCTGTGGGAGGAGGAGAGGAAAGGTTAGTTCTGAAAACAGGTAGTGGAAGAATTTGACATGTGGCGAGCACAGTAGAGCTGTGTCCGTGGAGTGTGCGTATGCTTTTGTTCTAAAATATATCGCCTTTTCTTCGGCGGGGGCCTGAGGGATCAGAAGCAAGGGGTTGATTTGAAAATAAAGGTTATGAAAAATGGTAAGGCCCTGGAGGCCCTGGAGACACTTTACATGAATTTCCAAAGCCAAGAGATTGTCAGCTGGGGCCGTGGGGTCGGCACTGGCCTTCCAGGGAGAAACGTGCTCATTTTTTTGTTTTGTTTTTGTTTTTGTTTTTGTGGGTTTTTTTTTTTTTTTTTTTGGCCAAGTAGAACCGGGAATTGCATTCTATTTCCTGAGCTGAAGCAGTTCAAGTCACGGGTGAGATCTCATTTGCCCATCAAGTCCTGGTGGCCGGCTGTGAAAATGTGAAAACCAGATTCAAGACAGCTCTGTTTATGGAGTGCCAAGGGACGGAGCCTGGCTTTCCTGCCAACTAAAATCCAAAAGTTCGCCGCGCTTCTGTGGCCTGAGTTTTCTTTGTTGTCCCCAGATTTCACACGTTGAAACCCTAACTCCCATTGTGGTGGCCGGTAGATGGGGCCTTTGGGGGATAATTAGGGACTCATGAGGACAGAGCCATAATGGGATTCATACACTTGAGCTTCCTGTCTGTCTCTTCCCCTCCGCCATTTACAAAGGGAAGGAAAAGACGTGTGAGGACACAGCCAGAGGGCAGATGTCTACAAGACAGAAGTCTCACCAGGAAACCAATCTGCCAGCTCCTTGATCGTGGACGTCCCAGCCTCCAGAACTATGAGAGATACATGTCTGTTGTTCAAGCTGCCTCGTCTCTGGCATTGTTGTTACCACAGGCTGAGCTGCCTCAGACACAACCTAAATGTTTCAAAACGTGCCCCAAACTCAATGTGACCGGCTTGCTTCCTTTATCACCTCCCGTCCTCGTCTTTCTTAGGGGACAGAATCACCCACTTACTTGCCCAGCCTAGAGACCGCTGAGTTACATGTGGCCTTTCCTCATCAGACACGTTTCTCCGGGACCAGGTCCAAGAGACGTCGGCTCCATCCGGGCACCCCATGAGTGCAGCTTCCAACCAGGCTTATCCTAGCTTTGGTTTTCCTCCCCAAGCCGTTTTCCCATAGCACTTTATCACAGGGAGCCTTTAAAAACAACCTTGAACTTGAAGACTGTATTTGTTCCCTCTTTGTCTACGGTCACCAGTCAAAGATCCTCAGCACAGCCTAAAGACCCTTCCCCATTTGGCTACAGCCCACACTTCTAGGCTTATCTTCTGCTCCCCTCCCCTCACCCTCCTATGTTCCTGGATGTAACTGAAAGGACTCACTTCTTCTTCTTCTCTAGCTACACCTGCTTGCGTGTTCCTGGTCCTTGGAGCACGTTGCTCTGAATGCGTAGAAGAGTTTATCCGTCCCTCTTTGCTTGTAATGTATGACCAGCACTCAAGGCCAGGACTAAGGCAAAGCAAGCGAGGCAGCTATGGCTCAACCACAAGCTGCCAACTCTTGAGGTCACGTAAATGTGTGAGAACAAGGGCCTCCTTCCTTCTCTTCCCTAGACCCTCAGGATCCTCCCCGCTTGTCCCAGCCCCATCCACCTCCTCATTATGCTGGTGGGCTTTGCACCCAAGTCTGGTCCAACAGGTAGTCGATTCGACCCATTGGGCATTTATTGAGGATTTGCCATGTTGTATGAATAAACTCAGAGCGCTTTGGCCATTTTGCTTTTACTCGTGAAACCTCCCACTGCAGCTTTTTGGATTGAGTGCGGAGTGCTGATGATTGGACGATACCCACATCGGTGTAGGTTTCTTAATCCACTGGCATCAGACTTGGTCTCTGCATCTGTGACAGTCACCCGTTGTCGAGGAAGAGCAAGATCCTGAAACACAGACAAGGCTAATTTTGCAAGTCCCCGAAAACTCATTCTTTCATTACCGGGTGAAGAGATACGAGAGAGTCAACTATTCGGAAGGTAATGTACGAAGATTAGGGGATAATCTCCCTTTCTAATCATACAAATTATTGGTTATGCCAAGTCCCCGAAAACATCAATGATAGGCAAGTAGGGAGCTCCTTGAAATGCGCCTGGCTCTAGGCTCCGTGTATGTAAATCGTGGGGGAAGAGGATTAATATTCCTATACGTCATCCCATAGCCATGGACGTGGACTAAATAATCTGGGGGAAAAGGTAAAGAAGTCTTCTAAGGGGAGCAGTTGAGAGGGAGCAGCGGACGCTTGAGAGCACACCCTCGGGGGCCTACTAACATGTCATGTGGAAATTAGAGGGCACAATGTTTTCGTGAACAATATCCATCAATTGTGAAGAGTGGAAGGCAACTCTCTATATCATTTCCGGTGTACGAGTTTGCAAGGATTTTCATGGTTGAAGAAAATGGGTCAGAAATTAGAAACCAACTCATTTCGCAGATACATCTTATTTCAACCAATAGGGGGGATTATTTGGAAAACAAATCGGCTTGCCACTTGGGTTCATTAGGGCTCTTTTGGCTGAAAAGAACAGTAACCAAAAAAGCGTTCTTTTTTTTTTTTTAATTTTGCTTTATTTTTCGCTGAACGATTAAAAGGACAGAGTGTATATGGCTACAGGCATGTCTGAATCCAGATGGATAAAATAATGACATCAGAAACACATCTAGATCTTTCCGTTCTGCTTTTTCTGTGTTGCTCTCACCATTAAATAGGCAAGGATGGCCACTGGTAGACACAGGTGCACATTTTATCACCTTCGAAACTTGTGAGAAAAGGGCTTCTCTTCTCCAGCATTCTAGCAAGAGTATTGTCTCTGACTCATATTAGTAGAGTTTGGGTAATACGTTTCTTTTTGTTTTATGTTTTTTATTTTTGAGACAGAGAGAGACAGAGCATGAGTGGGAGAGGGGCAGAGAGAGAGGGAGACGCGGAATCCAAGGCAGGCTCCGGGCTCCGAGCCGTCCGCACAGAGCCCGACATGGGGCTCGAACTCATGGAGCGCGAGATCATGACCTGAGCCGAAGTCGGGCGCTTAACCGACTGAGCCACCCAGGCGCCCCTGGGTAATATGTTTCTTAATCAGTCACTGTAGGGAGGGATAAACTGTGCTCTGGCTGCCCATATTTGGGTAAGCCTCGTTTTGGAGCCAGAAGTGGGGTTATGCTCACCATCACACTGTGTGAACTGAAAATGGCGGATGGTAGTTCTTTAAATGGTTTCCAGTAAGGACAAAGTATTCACTAATCCCATTGATCCATTTTTCCGAGATGGTTGGTTCATTCGTTTATTTGCTCATTCATCCTCTTTTTAAATTTTTTTTTTCAACGTTTTTAATTTATTTTTGGGACAGAGAGAGACAGAGCATGAACGGGGGAGGGGCAGAGAGAGAGGGAGACGCAGAATCGGAAACAGGCTCCAGGCTCCGAGCCGTCAGCCCAGAGCCGGACGCGGGGCTCGAACTCACGGACCGCGAGATCATGACCTGGCTGAAGTCGGACGCTTAACCAACGGCGCCACCCAGGCGCCCCTCATTCATCCTCTTTTTAAATCCTGTCTGATATTCATTACTTTTCAATCTGAGGATTTTGTTTATTTACATTTAGTGTATTCATTGATCTATGGTTATATTTAGGTCAGTTATGTCACTGTTTTATATTTGTCCCATCTGGTTTTAGTTCCCTCTCTCCTGACCTCTTTGACTTGACCAAATATTCTTGATGTTCCATTTAAATTCACTAATAGCCTCTTAAGCTAGTTCTTTTTTCATATCAGTCTTCTAGTGGGTACTCTAAGGATTATAATATGCAACCTTATTATATTCTACTTAGATTTAATATTATATCACTTCACGTAAAATGCAAGAACACGCCAACAGTACAATATCATTCTGTTCACTGTTTCCCTACGTACCGTACTTTACATCTACTTATTTTATAAAGCCACAAAACAGTATTAACATTCTTGCACTAAATAGTCATGTGTCTTTAAAGAAGCTAATAAGAAATGATTGATGACTCTACTCGTATACGGCTGATACTCCATTATTCATGGTAATATTCTGTCAAGTTGCTGTCGAGTGAGTGAGTGAATACTGAGCTTTCGTTCCTTCGGCAAATATGGGGTTAGGTTCCTGTGAGACTCTGGTCACAACATTTTCGTCCAGTCATCAATACCTAACCTTGTTTTATGTGGGTTTATGTTTAAGGACACCTTAGTTCATACATATTGTTGATTCGTTAACATTGACTATGGCCAACAGTGCTGTGACTCATGCCCGAACAGAGCTTACCCCCACACATATTTTTTCATGGCATAGCCCGCTTACACTTAGGAACACCGGACAGCTCTTGAGTGCTACACTTAAGGGGCCATTTGAAATGGCAAAATCCCCGAGAAAGAGCAAAGACGTGAAAAACGTGGTGGTAAATAAAACATACAGAGATCGTTTGTTTGTACGTTGAGAGCTGAAACAAGAAAGCAGAGAGTCACCACAGCTGGGAACATGCATATCAGGCAACTCACACTTTCTGCCACTCTGCACATGTCCCTGAAGGACTGCAAAGGAGCCGCGAGGGTTTGTTTTTGGATCACACATACATTTTAGTGAATGGGTCAATTCACATGCATGCATTCTGCGAATAGTAAGGACTGACTCGACTTACCATCTCTGGTGTTCTTTGTTCCTTTCTATACTATTTAGTTTCTATCTGGTTTCCCTTATTTTTCGGCTGAAGAAACTTCTTTAACATTCTTTCATTTTTTTTTTTCAACGTTTTTTATTTATTTTTGGGACAGAGAGAGACATAGCATGATCGGGGGAGGGGCAGAGAGAGAGGGAGACACAGAATCGGAAACAGGCTCCAGGCTCCGAGCCATCAGCCCAGAGCCTGACTCGGGGCTCGAACTCACGGACCGCGAGATCGTGACCTGAGTTGAAGTCGGACGCTTAACCGACTGCGCCACCCAGGCGCCCCTAACATTCTTTTAAAATACAGCTGTTTTGACTATGAATTCTCTCATATTTTGTTTACCTGAAATGTCTTTATTTTGCTTTCACATTCAAAGAATATTTTTACTAGATGCAGAGTTCTAGATAGACATTCCTTTGTCTCCTGATCCCTATTGTTCCAAAAGAGAAGTCATTTATAAATAGTATCATTGTTCCCCTGTATATCATGTGTCAAATCTCTCTGGCTGCCTTGAAGACATTTTTTTTTTATTCTGTTTGGCTTCCAGAAGTGGAACTATGATGACCTACTTATGGTTTTCTTTTTTTTAAATTTTTAATGTTTATTTACTTTAGACAGAGACAGAGCATGAGCAGGGGAGAGGCAGAGAGAGAGGGAGACACAGAATCCGAGGCAGGCTCCAGGCTCCGAGCTGTCAGCATAGAACCTGATGCAGGGCTTGAACTCACAAACTGTGAGATCGTGACCTGAGCTGAAGTTGGACATTTAACCAACTGAACCACCCAGGTGCCCCTGGTTTTCTTTATATTTAGCCTATTAAAGGTTTCTTGGGTGTGTAAGTTAATGGTTTTCAACAAAAATTATAAAGTCAACAATTACTTCATATATTTTTCCAGTCCTTTTTTTAAAAAATGCCCTTTAGGGATGGCAATTACACGTATTTTCAAGTATTTTCTATTTTCCCATATGTTTCTGAGAACTTCTTGAGATTTTCCCCAGTTTTTTTTCCTGTTTCAAGTTTCTTTTTTCAACTTTTTTTTTTTAATTTTTTTTATTTTTGGGACAGAGAGAGACAGAGCATGAACGGGGGAGGGGCAGAGAGAGAGGGAGACACAGAATCAGAAACAGGCTCCAGGATCCGAGCCATCGGCCCAGAGCCTGACGCGGGGCTCGAACTCACGGACCGCGAGATCGTGACCTGGCTGAAGTCGGACGCTTAACCGACTGCGCCACCCAGGCGCCCCTCCTGTTTCAAGTTTCTAGCCACTTTCTTGTATGTTTTTAATCTGCTACTTAGTCCGTCCGGTAAATTTTTCATTTCAAATGTTATTTTTAAAGTTCTAGAATTTAATTTTGGTTCTTTTCTTATGGTTCCTGTTTCTCCGTTGGTATTCCTCTTCCATTCACCAATTATAACTATCTTTTACTTTCAATTCCTGACCATATATGTCATTACTGCTTCAAAGTCTGTGTTTGTTAATAACAACATAGTTATGTATGCTCTTAGTCTATTGATTGAGTTTTCTCCTGACTATGAATCACACTGCATTGCCCTTCCCATGTCCAGTAATTGTTTATTGTGTATGGGACATTGTAGATGTTGCAGAAACTCTGGATTCTGGTATATTCCTTGGATGAGTTGATTTTTGCTCTACCAGGTGATCTAATTTCTTACTAATTTACTTGAACTTGCGGATGTTTTGTTTTATCCTTTGTTAGTGTGGGTCACCTTTAGTTTTTCTTTTAGATTTTGGATGGAGCCTTAGTTCTGGGAAATCATCGTTTAAAGCATTGCCCTTAGAAATCAGCAGAAATCTGAGATGTTTACCAATCCTCTGTAACTTGGTGAGATTCAAACTCTGAACTCCACTGTTCCTCAGGTAGGTCACAGCTGAAATCTCTGCTCAAGTTTTTCAGCTTTCCATCCTTTGCTTTCTCTTGAGGGTCTTGGCAACACCACTCCCCCCTCACATGTACATAATTCAGATGACATTAGGATTTGGGGGGAGTTTACATGTAAATTGGGGCACTCCACTTTCTGTAGATCGTTCCTTTTAAACATTCTCCTCTCCCTAAATTTGTAGCTACTCTGGAACCCCCCAAATCCTTCCCTCTGATACTTCAGGCTGAAAGGCTGGATATTTTTGTTTGAGTTCTAGGCAACCTACATTGAGCATACTGGGGTAGTCCTCAGGGGAAAAACTATATAAACATAGCTCTCACCCAGCGCATTTTCTTTCATTCAAGGGTTGACTCCATTCCAATTTCTGCCTGCTTTTGATCATTCTCCGGTGCCAACAGAAACATCATCCGTTGCCTTTTTGTTTTGTTTTGTTCTGTTTGTCCCAGTTTCATTATTGTTTTCTGCATGAAATTTAATCAGATAAAAGCCATTTCACAGTTACAAGAATTGAAACTTGCATGGAGTCTGACTTTAATCCATTTGTTTAATGAAAAACTTCCAACCTGTGGTCTGAGTCTGCCAACGTGGTATGGGCAGCCCCGTGGAGAAATGAGGGAGTGGAATGTTTGGAGACCCTCCATAGATGGCTGGAGAAGGCATTTTCTGAACAGGAATGCAAATTGAGTAGCAAATATTCAAGGAGAGAACCAAGATTTCCTCTTGGCAAAGTGCGCATGTGAAGTTGTTCTGCGAGAGAGCAAAATGATTCTGCATAACTCTGGGGTGACCGGTGTGGGTCCTGGTGGGGTGTAAGTTTCATGCAAGTCTACAGATTGGTTTGTTTTCTCCCTTTCGTCCTGGTTTTGAGCAGCGTTGGTGTGGAGAAAAGGAGGGGGTTGGAATAACAAAATCAAGCTTACTTCAGTGGTTCGATTGTCTCTGAAACTCTTCCCATTCTATGTGTTGTTTCTCGCACCTGAGAACCTGACATCAAGTTATGTGCAATTTGAGCTATCTGCCGTCGCCCGGGTTCCCCCAGGAGCATACCTGGAGACGGGATTTGGACACGTACGGTTTGTTTGCAAGGTGATCCCAGGAAGCGGTGGTAAAGACAAGAAGTGGAAATACGAGGCAGGGAAGAGAGGGAAGGGAATATGGGCACATTTTCATGAGTTTTGAACTGGGCGCAACTCACAGTGGTTAATCCCACTGGAGACCCGGGAGAGCCTCTCCGGAACATCCTAACCTAAGGGATGAGGAAGCTGGTGTCCTGACTCTCCAACTCCCATTTGTCATTTAGCTGTTCCCAGTGCTCTGCACTCTGGCCTGCTATGTGCTCAGATTCCCGTAGAGCATCACTGGAGACCACAGTAGAAAGTGGTAGGTCCCGAAATGACGAGCGTCGAGATCCAGGCAGAACGCCAAAGCATCTGTTACTCTACCAACTATAAACTGGCTATTCACTGGCCCACCACCTTAGGGTATGCACAGCAACCATCTCCCATCAAGTTGGAGCGTTATGAAAGAGCTCCGGGTTAAGCAGGTCCGAAAGGGAGGTAAGTTGAGTGAACAGGAGGCCCAGATTCCTATGCCATTGACTCCCGCTGCAGAGACTACTTTCCCTCGATCCACATCTATGGCCTCCAAGATGACTGGTTTACTGAAAACAAAACAAAACAAAACAAAACAAAACAAAACAAATGTCTGGATCTGGGTCACAGATTTCTCTGCACAGTGTGCTGCCACCAATGTGAAATGAACGGCTGTGGTGTGCCAGCTCTGATCAAGAATATTCTGGAAAGATACCCGGTAAAGGCCAATCTTCCACAACGGCAAAGCTTGGGGCAGTTGCCCGTCCACTTTGATTGGACCGAGCGATCGGCAATGTGGATACGTCCTGATTCACGTGCAGTAGCGAAGTGTCTGGCCGGCTGGTCAGGAATCAGAAGGTATAGAATTGGAAGACTGGCGACAAAACGTCTGGGGAAAAGGTATTGGGTGAGTACAGTGTGGAAACATATTTCTGTTGTGTGTGCATGCAAAGCAAAGGCCGTGCACCGCAGGGAAGGCTCTCGATAATCCCATGGGCAAGATGACACATTCTACAGATGACGGTCAGATGTACAAAGTGCCCATGAGGACACAGACAAAGGCTGTGTATTGGCTCACCAATATGGTCTGAGGACTTAAGCTTCCAACGGCAAAGGCCAGTGTGGAGCCCTGCTTTGGTGCCTTTCTCCCGGGTGACCAGATAGCCACTTGGTGACAGACCGCCTGCACTGATCTCCTTCCAGTAGGAAGAAGGCGGTGATTTGTAGGATAGTTACACATGTGCCTTCTCTTCCGTCAATGCTCGTGCCACCACCAAAACCCATGGACTTGTTAAATTCCTTATTCTCAGTCACCGTGTGCCACACAGCGTTGCTGCCGAAGGAAGAACCTATTTCACGGCAAGATAAGTGTGCCCATGGATTCACACCCCTGGAATTTACGAGTCTTACCATGTATCCCATTACACTGAAGCCGTTGGTCAGATAGATGGGGAAATGGCTTGCTGAAGAGTTGATTATACTGCCAGTTGGGAGAGACAGCTCTGAAAACCTGACGTTAAAGACACTTCCGAGAAACGACCGATGTCTGGTGCCATTACTCTCATAGCCTGAATGCAGGGGTCTGTGAATTAACACCCCAGATGATCAACTTGCAGATATTTGTTTCCATCCTTGACAGTTGATGCTTAATTCCCAGCAGAGGAATGCTTCCCACAAGGTACACAGCTATGGTTCCATTAAGTAGCAAGTTTAGTCCACCACCTGGCCATTTGGGGCTCCTCGTGCCATTGAATGAATGGACGACGAAGGCTGCTGTTCTGTCCACTGAAGTGACAGATCTTGATTTTTTTTAGGGTTGCAGCTACATAAAAGTGACATTCCAGGTCATGCTTCGCCCTTGGGATTCTCTGGAGAAGCCACTTCTCAGTTTCACGCTCAGTAGAAAACTCTACCAATCACATAAGGGCAGGGCCACTCAATATTCAGACCCTTCAGGAACAAAGGCTCACAGCATCGCATGAGGTCGGTTTGGCATCTGACTGAAGACAGAGGGAGCGTGGAATGGGAGTGAAGAGGAAAGTTATACATATCAACAGTGGCTAGTTACAGAAATGTAACTGCTTTCCTGCCTGGACAGAAGTAATACATCCATGAAGAAACGGATATGGGCTTTTTAGCCATGTGTGCGTTTTGCATAAACTTCTAACAATCTCTACCAGGCTTTCTAGGGACAATGGGTCTTATCTTCCTTAGTGATCACGGTGGACTTGAATTTGGGCACGGCTCCTTCCAAAATCAGCATCGCTTGGCTTTGAGACATGTTTTGACGCCTACCACGGACCGAGACACCTGCGACGTTCTGGGATTTCCTTTCCCCTCCAGATAGGGACATACAGTTCCAGTGTTGCTGGAAACGTGTCTCGGCTTACGTTCTGCTCCCTGGTCAACAGCCATGCCTCTCCTGAAACCAGAGTACAAACTTAGTCTAGGATTCTAAGTCCTTCAAGATGGCAGCGACCACGGTCCCTACAGTCCCCAGCCGTGCCCTCTCCCAATTTCTGACAGCAACAACAAGAGTTGAAAACTTGGGTTTTGTGAAGTTTTCCAGCATTCTGCAGAATGCAGAGAGCTGGAAGGTCGAGTGCCTGCGGAGGGACAGAGCAGAGTCCGGCAGAAGATAAGAAAGGACAGGGGACGCCAGCTGTCAGTAAGCTTAAGACCATGACTTACCACATGAGCCTGTAGTGGAATATGGAAGCTGCTGATTCCGGAGCAGCCACTGATGCATCACACCCAGGCCCCCGGCCATGGGATGTTTTTTTGGGGGGGGAGGCAGTTATTATCTGTCGGGGAGATGATCGTACTTGGGGTGAACAAAAGACAACACTAAGGCACGGCGTGCCGCCCTGAGCTGGAGCCTTGGGGCTGAGCCGTGCCGCTAAGAGCTGCAGCTAGATGGAGGTCACGGCTAAATCTTTGGGCCTGAAATGGCAAACCGTGGCCTTTTCTCTCCCTCTGAATGACCGCCTTGAAGGCAAATCAACAGGAGTGACGGGGAGGGGGGGGGGAGGGGGAGAGCCCCGAGCTGTCTGCCCGCCAGGAGGGAGAACTCAATAGTGCTCCCCTCCGAACTGAGCCCCGAGTCAGCCCTTCTGCAATCCAAGTGACATTTCTGCCCGTGAGTGAATGGAAACACACGCCTTTCGTTCTGGAGTCGAGCGGTGGCGTTTTGTCTGTGGTCTCCTTGCTCTCCTGGCCTGATTGTTTGCTGGGGGGGGGGGGGGGGGAGGGGGGAAACAATTAAATCTTCCATTCAATTATGGCCTGTTTGGGTCTGAAGAGCTGTTTAAAACCAGAGAGCCTTATCATATTAATGAGTATTGCTGCAAAGACGAATACCTGAGAAAGAGATTCCCTGGGGAACTGAGGAACAGCGCTGAGAATATTAGGATGTTATGATCTGCCCTTGATGGAAAACTACTGATAAAATGGCACATTACCCCCAGAGACAGGGACTTTTGTGTTAAATAGGCATGAAAGTGAACATATATACTTCGCAGAGCCTGATAGACAGCACAAACTTGGATGAGACACACACACACACACACACACACACACACACACAACTAATTATCTGCCTAATATCGTGGGGGACCCGGCGCTGGCGATGTCTATGGGGGAAGGGTCAGAATCGGGAAAGTGGGAGTAAGAGGGGCAGAGGGGTAAGCCGGCTCAGACTGGTCAAGGTCTGTTTGTGTCAAATTCAAGGGCAAAAGCAAAGTTCAAGCCCCCGAGTCAGGCTCTGTGCTGACAGCTCGGAGCCTGGAGCCCACTTTGGATTCTGTGTCTCCCGCTCTCTCTGCCCCTCCCCCACTCATGCTCTGTCTGTCTGTCTCTCTCTCTCTCACAAATTAATAGACATTTTTTAAAAGCCCACTCATTAGCTCAAAATGGAATGTGGTCAGTGCTTCACAAGCATGGAGTGACTGTGGAGAATGCAAGCTGATTGGTGTGATGTTTTAATTTGGGGGTATTTTGACCCGCGTTTCATCTGCCATCATTCACTCAGTACAATTATTTTGATTTCTCCGTGACGGTGCTTTTATGAGTAGCTCGTTCCTGTTGATTGCTGCTTAGTACTTCACTGTAAGGACATACTACCTTCTGTGTATCCGCTCACCCCTGAGTGCGCATTTGGGTTGTTTCCAGGGTTGAACTCTTACAAATAAGGCTGCTCGGAATATCCACGTGTACGTCTTTGAAAGGACACGGGCTCTTACTTCTTTGGGGGAAATACTTGGGAGAGGAATGACTGGCTCGTATGGCAAGTGTATGTTTGACTTTTAAAGAAACTGCCAAACTGGGGCGCCTGGGTGGCTCAGTCGGTTGGGCGTCCGACTTCGGCTCAGGTCACGATCTCGCGGTCCGTGGGTTCGAGCCCCGCGTCGGGCTCTGTGCTGACGGCTCAGAGCCTGGAGCCTGCTTCGGATTCTGTGTCTCCCTCTCTCTGCCCCTTGTCTGCTCATGCTCTGTCTCTGTCTCTCAAAGATGAATAAACGTTAAAAAAAAATTTTTTTTTTTAAAGAAACTGCCAACTGCTTTTCAAAGCAGTTGTTCTGTTTCAGGTGCCAGCAGGCAGGGTATGCGAGTTCCAGGGGCTGAACATGTCCACTGGCATTGGCATTGTCAGTATTTTTTATGTTCACCAATGTAATAAGCATCTCTTCGTGGCTTAATTTATATTTTGTGAATGGCTAATGCTACTTAACACGTTTTCCTATTTATGCCTATTTCCTGTTTATCTTATATATATATCTGTTTATATTATATTATATTATATTATATTATATTATATTATATTATATATTATGTACTATGTAATGATATTATATATTATAATTAATTATATATTATATATACTTATATATTTTTATATTTAATTATATATTTATTATATATTATATGTTATATATTATATATTTTATTATTATAATCCACTATATATAATATATGTATTATATAATATATATTATATTAATTCAATATAAATTTATATTTATATACAAATAAATATACATGATATAAATATTACATATTTGGTTAGAAAAATATTTTCTCCTAATTCATGGCTTGTTGATTTTATTTTCACTTTTTTCTTAATGTTTATTTATTTTTGAGAGAGAAAGAGACAGAGTGAGATCAAGGGAGGTGCAGAGAGAGAGGGAGGGAGGTGCAGAGAGAAAGGAAAGGCACACAGAATCTGAAGCGGGCTCCAGGCTCTGAGCTGACAGCACAGAGCCTGAGGCAGAGCTCGAATGCACAGACGGCGAGATCATGACCTGAACCGAACCAACTGGGCCACCCAGGGGCCCCTTTCATTGGTGTCTTTTGAAGAGCAAAATGTTTCCGTTTGTATGAACTCCGATTTATCCATTTCCTTCTCTTTTAACAGATCATGCTTTTAGGGTCCTATTTAAGATATGGGGTGCAAAATTAAAAATATTTTTTTTTACGTTTCGTTCTAAAAACTTTATAGCTTTAGATTTTTTACGATATAACTTTCCATTTACCTATTTCTTTTTTAAATTATCTTGGTGCTTCTCGGAGAAAACAGCAAATGGCAGATGATGCCAGTGGGCCTGGGGACCCTGGAACGGGAGGCCTCGGCGGCTTCCGCAGAGGCTTCCGTAGAGGCATCCTGGGCCGGGACTGTGGCTGGGGTCAGGGCAGGGGCCGGGGCCAGGGCCCGGGACCTCGCGGGGGCAAGGCCGAGGACAAAGAGTCGATGCCCAACACCAAGCTGGGCCGCCTGGTCGAGGACATGAATATCAAGTCCCTGGAGGAGATCGATCTCTTCTCCCTGCCCATCAAGGAATCTGAGATCATCGACTTTTTCCTGGGGGCATCCCTCAAGGACGAGGTTTCGAAGATGATGCCTGTGCAAAACCAAACCCGCGCTGGCCAGCTGACCAGGGTGAAGGCATTTGCTGCCATTGGAGATGACAGTGGGCACGTCGGTCTGGGAGTTAAGTGCTCCGAGGAGGTAGCCACTGCCATCCGTGGGGCCATCATCCTGGCCAAGCTTTCCATCTTCCCCGTGTGGCGAGGCTACTGGGGGATCAAGATTGCCAAGACCCCATGCTGTCCCGTGCAAGGTGACCGGCCACTGTGGCTCTGTCCTGGTGTGCCTCATCCCTGCCCCCGGAGGCACTGGCATTGCCTGAACCCCTGTGCCTGAGAAGCTACTGATGTTGGCTGGTATTGACGATGTCTACACCACAGCCAGGGGGGCTGTACTGCCCGCCCCCCCCCCCGGGAAACTTCACCAAAGCCACTTTGATACTGTTTCCAAGACCTACAGCTCTCTCACCCCTGATCTTCAGAAAGAGACTGTGTTCACTAAGTCTCCCCATCGGAAAATCATACCAGAGTGTCCATGCAGAGGACCCAGGCTCCAGCTGTGGCCATCACATAGGTTTGCACCAGAAAAATAAAGTGCATTAAAGCTTGTTTAAAAAAGATAATAATATGTAAAAGAATAAAATAAAATAAATTCTCTGGGCAATATTTGGTGGCTGTCAATGTACAAGCCTCGCACACTTTTTGTCCTACGTTTTCCTAAATAATTCGTACTTTGATGCTATTTTAAATGGTATTGCTTCCTTCATTTCAGTGTTATGATTGCTCATATAGAAATATGATGTATCGTCGTATATCGACCTTCGATTCCGCAATTTTTCACTTTTTAGATCTAGAAGCATCTTTTGTAGATTCCATTGGATTTTCTACCTAGGCTATCATGTGGTCGGAGAATAAATACTATTCTACCTTCTTTCTTTACAATCTGGATGCATTTTAATTCTTTTTTTTTTCCTCTCCCTGATTGCACCTGCTACAACCCAAAACACAATGTGGTGTGGAAATGATGAGAGAAGTTACCTTTGTCTGTTCCTCCTCTTAGAAGCAAAGTTTTTAGTCTTTTTCCAGCAAGTAAGGTGATAGCTGCAGGGTTTTTTGGTACCTGTTTTTATTTGATTGAGGAAGTTCCCTTCTATCCCTGTTGAGAGGTGTATTTTAAATGTAGTGTAGATACTGTATTTTAATGCTTTTTTGCCTATTTAGATGTTCAGAAGACTTTCTTTTTTTTTCTTTATTATACAGTGAATTGATCTTGATTGCCTTGCTAATGTTAAACCAAAATCATACTATTGAGACCAACTTCACTTGCTCCTGAGGTCTTATTTTTATTTTTACATTTAATTTGCTAAAATTCGGCTTTGAATTTTTGCATCAGTGTTCATAAGGGACATTGGTACGTACTTTTCCCTTCTTGCAATATCCGTATCTGGTTTTGAAGTAAGTATAATACGAGCCTCATTGAATGAGTCAGGAGGTAATCCCTCCTCCTCAATTTTCTAGAGGAGTTTGTGTTGCGTTAGAATTATTTCCTCCTTAAATGTTTGGTAGAATTTCCATTGCAGTAATCTGGGCCTGGAGTTTTGTTTGCGGGGAGGACTTAAACTACAAATTCCATTTCTTTTTTTTTTATGTTTTGTTTATTTTTGAGAGAGAGAGAGAGAGAGAGAGAGAGAGAGAGACAGAGCACGAGCAAGGGAGGGACAGAGAGAGAGGGAGACACAGAATCCAAAGCGGGCTCCAGGCTCTGAGCTGTCAGCGCAGAACCCGACGCGGGGCTCGAACCCAAAAACCGTGAGGTCATGACCTGAGGCGAAGTCGGACGCTCAACCGACCGAGCCACCCAGGCACCCCTACAAATTCCGTGTCTATAATAGATACAGGATTCTTCAGATTATCTATTCTTGAGTACCTTTTGGAGAATTGGCCCTTGTTACCCACATTGCTGAAATTATTGACTTACCCTTTTATTATCTGTAGAATCCGGAATGATATTACCTCTTTCATTCATGGTGTGGATAATTTGTCTTCTCTCTCTCTCTCTCTCTCTCTCTTCCCTTCTTTCTTCTTTCCTCTGCTCTCTTCATCCTTCCTTCCCTCCTTTCTTTCTCTCTATGTGTCTCTGTATCTCTCTGAATCTGCCTAGAGGTTTATCAATTATATCGACCTACAGATCCATCTTATGGTTTCGTTTATTTTCTCCATTGTTTTCCTGTTTTTTTTGTTCTTGTTTTTGTTTTTACTTTACCAATTTCCTCCTTGATCTGTATTATTTCCCTTCTTGTATGCAACATAGGTTTAATTCGCTCCTTTCTTTCCAGCTTCTTAAGGTAGAAGTTAAGGGTATTGATGTCAGATCTTTCTCCTCTTCTAAAATAGAAGTTTAATGCTATTAAGTTCCCTGTGAGTACCGTTTTTTGTATCATCTTATATCTTCTGATATGTGTTTTTATTCTCATTCAGTTCAATAATGCTTTGATTTCCTTTTTTTTCCCCTTTTCTTTCTTTTTGTGGTTTTGTTTCGATTTTATTTGTTCGTTTATTTTTTGGAGTCCTAAGTAATTTAGAATGGTGTGGTTAGTTTCCAAATATTTGGGGAATTTTTTGAAGTTCTTGTAGCTGTGGATTTCTAACTTAATCTCATCATGGTCAGAGAACATGGTTTGTATCACTTGACTCCTTCTAAATTTATTAAGACCTGTTTTGTGGCCCATAATATGGTCTATTTTGTTGACTGTATTGTGTGCACTTAAAAAGAACGTGTATTCTGCTGTTATTGGGTGAAGCATTCTGTAAATGTTAATTAGGTCGAGATGTTTGACCGTACTGTTCACGTTTTCTATATCCTTACTGTTCTTATTTGTTTGTTCCATCAATTATGGAGAGAAGGGAATTGAAATATCTGTCTATAATTGTGGATTTGTATATTTCTCCTTGCAATTAGGTCAGCTTTTGTAATCATGTACTTTGAAGGTGTACTATTAAGGGCAAAAATATTTGCCCTGTGTCTTCTCAATGAATTGACCTCATGTATCACTATGCAATAAGTTTCTTTATCCACGATAATATTTTTTGCTCGAAATTTACTACATAGGTAAATATAGCTATGTTAACTTTCTGTGTTTATTTTTTTAATGTTTATTATATTTATTTTTAATGTTTTTTTTTTAATTTTTGGGAGAGAGAGAGACAGAGCATGAGCTGGGAAGGGTTAGAGAGAGGGAGACACAGAATCTGAAGCAGGCTCCAGGCTCCGAGCTGTCAGCACAGAGCCTGACACGGGGCTTGAACTCACAGACCGTGAGATCGTGACCTGAACCAAAGTGAGACATTTACCTGACTGAGCCACCCAGGTGCACCCTATTATATTTATTTTTGAGAGAGACAGAACAAGAGTGGGGGAGAGGCAGAGAGAGAGAGAGACAGAATCTGAAGCAGGCTCCAGGCTCCGAACTGTCAGCACAGAGCCTGATGTGGGGCTCGAACCCACAAACCACGAGATCATGACCTGAGCCAAAGTCAGACGCTTAACCAAGCAAGCCACCTGGGTGCCCCTAGCTATGGTAGCTTTTTTCTGATCAACTTTCTCTTGATTTTACCATGTTATGTCACTTTTCCTTTTTATTTATGCCTTTTTTACTTAGAGTGAGTCTCTTGTAGGCAATTTACAGTTGGATCTGGCTCCCCCAAACCCAAATCTAAAAATCTTTGTCTTTTAATCATATTTAGACCATTTACATTTAATGTGATCATTGATAACTAGTTTAAACCCATCATGTCACCATTTTTTCTTTCTGTTTTTCCTATCTGTTCTTTACTTCCTTCTCCCTCTTTTTTTCTGTCTTCTTTGGGACAGAACTAAAATTTTTCTATGATTTGTTTTAATCTTCTTTGTTGTTCACATTCTTTTCAAGTGAACATAAGACATTTGCCATAACAGACAATAGTCTGGACCACAAAATAAGTATCAATAAATTTACAAAGTGTCAAGTCATACAAGGTATGTTGCTAGAGCTTGATCTCTGATTATATTGGTATGTGTTTGTATAGTGCTATCTTAGAGCATCATAATTGGATTCCCATGGTCCATTCAATGCCATTAACATGTACACATAGAGCAGATGCCTGGAGTCCCTTTGACCTAGATATAGAAATGGGAAACAACCAGAAGGCAGAGGGGATTAGGAAGGGTGACTGAAAGGAGACATGAGCAGATCTGGGTTTCTTTGATCCCCTGAAACACTAGTCCTGGAATGATTTTCTGCCAGTTAAGTATCAAGCTTTCAGGGAAGAATATAGAGCAGATTAGAACTAGATGGAAAAGCCAAAGGAAACATCATGATTCAAGTCTACAAAATCCCCACGGATATGAGAAGGATTGCTTGGATTGCCCACCAGACCCCTGAAAAGTAGAACTATTTCTGCACTCTGCCTGTCTTTTAAATATAAATACTGCAAAATAATAAGTTAGAACAAATAAGATGAGGCTTAGATTTCTATTTCACTCAGTATGAAGTTGAAGCTTTTTTGAATAAGTGGATGGATGAAAAGATGTCTTGCCAGGAAGAAATGATAGCACAGATCCAAAGCCTAGACTCGACTATGGAGTGACTCATGAAGTTAAGGGTGATTAATATATACAGATTCTGAGCTGGATGTCCACTGATGTGACCTAATGAGACAGCCCTGATGGAAAGACAGACAATGTGATTCCTTGCGTGGTTTTGGAGCTCATTCAGAAATCTTTGTGGCCAATCTGCCTCAAGGGGAGGCGGATGTAACCTGTGAACACTTTTGATTTCAGTGACTAAATTAGATTTAGTCACTTAGTAGAAGCAAAGGAAATACAAATATCGCTCCTGGGAAGGTGGTAATACCACACGCCCCACTCCCTTGGCTTTATATAGACGACACTACTTGAAATAGGTGACATAACTGCCAAGCACAGAGGCATGCCCGCTCCTTTTGCCGGTGTCTTGGCTCTCTATCCCAGCTCCTAAGAGGTCTAGAGCACGACAACAGGGAGGCAACCACCTTTTGCGTAGCTGACAGCAAGAGGACACTTCATGCAAGTCCTACGAGTTTCAGTTCAGTGGGGATCTACTCTCAGTAGCTTTGGATTCTTTTCCATAGTTCATTGCTTTCTAATCAGTCGCGCCCCTTGTCAGAAAGAGCTCCTCTTAGACTCCCAGAGTAGAACAAATCCACAAGTCAGACACAATGAAATTTTGTTACTGTTTTCTCTTTGGTTTTTTTTTTTTTTTTCTCCCCCCTCCTATCTGCACATCTCCGTTGGCTCAGAGAAGAGACGCGATGTAGTGTCCAGGATAGCACAAAACACATGTCTGGAAACATTTTTAACTACTATTATGGACAAGCCTTGGGCCCAGAGAATTCTGCCCTTTCACTGCAGTCCGTTATCTTATTTATCTTTGAGCAAACTCTCAGGGATATTTTATCAACGAGGCCTTCGACCACACCGTAAAGACAGGCATCAGAGGCCCGTTGCATAACATAGACACAGAAGCTATGGAACATAGGATTTCTGGGTCTGATACACGCAGCCTGTCTCCTCTCATTAGCATCCCTATTTCCAGATAAAGCCGATTGGCCTACAAAAAAAAAAAAGTGTTTCTCCGCAAATTAATTATATAAACACAAACCCCAGGAGAATGATTAAACTACTTAGGAAAACCAAGTACTTAGGAAACCCAACTCTTCGTGCTCTCCAGAAATGCCTTCTTCTTCTTATTCTTTTTTTAAAGTCACGCTTATCACAGACGTGCTACCTACTCATTAAAGCAGGTCCCCTAAGGGTTTTTGTTGGACAATGTTGTGTTGACCCAACTGTAATTACCCTATGCATTTGGAAGAAACAAAATTACATTTATTTTGAGACAGTCTATCATCCATAGGCCCAGAATACTGATTTTATTGAGTTGGTTTCGACATTATAGCCTCAACTTTTATTGAGAGATGCTATTGAGAAATAGCTTTATCATTTCCCGTCAAGATTTTGTTCCAAGCATCATCTACTTATTCTTCATTGTCGCAGAGATGATCAATTTATTTTAGAATTAATTGAGGGCAAAAACTTAGCTCCCCTAAGAGATTTATATGAAATGTCCTTAGGGACAATGAAAGGTATGTAACTGGCATGCTTTCCTTTTTGCTCTGTTCACAGGTAATTTGAAAACCAATTTCACAGCTAAACTTTCTAGCTAAGCAGGCCCTCCAGGTGATTCCGATTCATGCTAAAGTTTGAGAAAGCCGTGCTCTGCATTATTTCCAACGTATTGCTCTTCCTGGGGTAGTTTCTTTACTCCTCTTGGGGGAAATAACTTGGCAATTCACATCTCATGCACTCACGCCGTTATTTTCTGATTCTCCATGCTATGGGATTGATGTCTGTGACCCCCTACAACGTGTACGTTAAAACCCTAGCCCCGTGCTGGGGCCGTCTTTGGAGATGGGGCCTCTGAGGAAGTAACTAAGGTCACCTGAGGTCCTAAGTCTGGAACCCCGATCTTGTAAGATTAGAATTAGTGTCATTTTTACAACAGAACACAGAGAGCACACTGTCTTCTGCTCCCTTCCTCTGCCCTTCCCTCCCTCTCTCTGTCTTTCTCCCTTTCTCTCTGCGTATGCACAAAGAAGAGATCACAGGACCACACTGTGAAATGGTGGTTACCGACAGGCTAAGAGAAGAAGCCCCAGGCTGCGACTTACCGTGCGGGCTCCTTGCTGTCGATCGCTCAACCTCCAGAACAGTAAGAAATACATTTCTGTTGCTTACGTCTCGCAGTCTGTGGGTTTTTCGGTCCCGGCGGCCCGAGCTGATGAATGGCAGTACTTTAACTCCATTCCACCCTGGACAGTAACAAGGTAAGTGTTAACGTATGAGGATTTTCTTTTTAGTTCAATTCCTACCTTGCTGTTTAACCTGCAACCCATTTTTCCACCTCACTCCCCACAGTGATTTGCACGATATCCGAATGAGACAGTAACTTTAATGAGCCTTCTCTCTTTCGAGTCTGCGGATTCTTCAGGGTTGGAGGAGAGCTGAGTAATCATCCGGTGAGAAACGTTTTATTTTATAAATGAGAAAATGCAAGTCCAGAGAGCTCGTTGGTCTTAGGACCAAAATGAAAGCCAATATCCCTGGATCCTCAATCGTGTTGATTGTTTCCGGAGGCCAACACATGGCACCAACTCCAAGTTCCCGATTGCCTGTAAGCCAGCTGGTTAGAATACAGCTCTCTTGATCCCCATTTCGTCATTCAGCGTAACTTGTCTTATGGGGAAAGCTAGCCACAGTGAAATTACACTCTGATTTATATTTTTCAAAGACACAGGAAGCCACACAGACTTACGTTCAAATTTGGCATTGCCCCATGCTAACAGCGTGACCAGGGCAAGTGCCTAACTTCTAACGAAGCTCAGTTTCTGATCCGTAATAGAGAGAACACGACACCTTTGTCATGAGCCGCTCATGGGAAGTCAGTGGATCATTCATGTGGAACACCCAGCATAGTGTCGGGAATGTGCCATAGATGTAGGTTCTCTGGACTTTGTATATTCTTCTTCCACACGATCGACCACTTGCAAGGGGTAAATTTTTACTTGAGTTCCCAGCTGGCTTCCTTCTTTGCCATCAGTGTAGTTTTGAAGGCACTACCCGATAGGTCCCAGGAGAAGTAAAAGTAAGACCGAGAAGATGGCCCCGCCAATGACCGTAGCAGGTAAGAATGGCCAGTAGGGGACAATCACAGGGAGCAGGAAGGAGGGGAATTGACAGGCAGAATGGGAAACTTCTGGGCAACATGAACTCATATGGTGTCTGAAGGTCGGCAGCTTACATGGAAAAAGAACAGTCACAGGAAGATGAATTTCTCTGAAGTGTTGGGCTCTAGGTACGCTTTATGAGCGAGATGAGACGGAGGGTTATTTGAGAAGCTATCTGCAGCGTGCCTTAGACCTTCAATGAAGACGTCTCCGGAAAAACACGTGACTCATACATGCTAGGAGTAAAGCATGACAGTCACTACTGCGTTTTTCCGAATTTACACAAATTCGAGCCATGTGCAAAATTTTAAGACTCACATTTGGTCGGAAGCACATCAATCTGTCATCTTGAGGAGATTCATAATTTCCCAGGAGAAAATGTAATTCTTGAACTTTTTTTTCATTTGCCAGAAGGATCTTTGAATTTTTTTTCATGCAGATTTAAATCACATTAGTAGATGCCTATGTAAAAAAAAATCAGAGGTCAGAAGTTCTTTAGCAAAAAAGTAACCGCCTTCTCCTTCTGATCCCCATTCTCAGCCACAGAAGCTAGAACTTTCGAGTCCTTCTGTATTTCTCTCGCTTCCAGATAACATGCTTATGGCAGTGTTTCATAATTTATTGTATGTAAAGCATATATACTGACTGATAACGTAAAAGAGGAACTTACCCTACTCTCAGGGTCACGGTATTTACGCTACGTAGAATACAGCAAGAACCTCTTCAGTCCTGAATTTTTATATTTATGATTTGGATTTTTTTCCCTGCGGTGATGCTCACAGTTTTATTCTATTCTATTCTATTCTATTCTATTCTATTCTATTCTGTTATTATTTTGAGAGAGAGGGCACAAGCGAGTGAAGGGCAGTGAGAGAGAGAGATGGGGAAAGAGAGAGAGAATCCCACAAGGGGCACAGAGAGAGAAGCAGGGCTCACGCAAGGCAGGCCTGGTGCTCACCCGACGCAGGGTTTGAACTCACCCACCGTGAGATCATGACCTGAGCCGAAGTCTGATGCTTAACCGACTGAGCCATCCAGATGCCCCAATGCTTACCACTTTAAATAGTATATTTAAACTTCTGAAGCTTCTTGAATAAACATTAGCAGATGCCCTGACTTCACGCCATCGAAGTGGAGTCTTTTACTCATGTTGGCCTTTTCACCGCTTCTTCTCCTTCCTGCCTCCCTGCCTCCATTCTCCCACCTGTCAGCTTAACATCACTTGTATGAGATCAAGACTGAAAACGCAATCATGGTGTTCCACAACCCAAATGAGGGCTTGTTAACTTTTCCTATAGATTCATTCTAAAATTTGAAAAAACAATTCACCCTAACATAACTATGTGAAATTTTTAGTCTACAGAGCCATAGTGGATATCAGGATTATATTGTCTTCTTGGGAATAATACCCACTCCAGAGAAAAGATTTCTAACATGTAGATTGAGTAGAATTTCTCTCTCCTTTTTTTGAATACTGTTAATGACTCAGAAACATTTCCATTTTATTTTGCTTTATATTTGGATCCTGAGTTTCTTTCCCCCAACTGGAGGTCCTTCCTTCCTTCTTTCCTTCTTTCCTTCCTTCCTTCCTTCCTCTCCTTCCCCTTCCTTCTTTCCTTCCTTCCTTCCTTCCTTCCTTCCTCTTCCTTCTTTCCTTCCTTCCTTCCTTCCTTCCTCTCCTTCCCCTTCCTTCCTTCCTTCCTTCCTTCCTTCCTTCCTTCCTCTTCCTTCTTTCCTTCCTTCCTTCTTCTCCTTCCTTCCTACTTTCCTTTCCTTCCTTCCCCCATCCCCCTCTCCCTCCCTCCCTCCTTCCCTCTTGTCTGCTGATAAAACAATACTGTGTCTTCCCCACGTCCTCAAAAATGCACAGTCTGTCCTCGATTCCACTTATAAAAGCACCCGGTTTCTTTACTGCAAACACACTTCCTGGATCCTCCCAAACTGCCTTTTCTATCTCAATCCAGCTGCTTCTTGGCTTCTGTCCCAGAACATCTCGCAGTTCTCCTTTCCGTTCCGTTCCATAAGGACGGGCGTCGAGGGAAGGGTTAGCGGCCTAGCTGTTCTGAGGACAAACAACTGTTCAGCGAAGTTCTTTGCCTCTGCTCCCTCTGTTTCTGCCCGCCTCTATTCTCCCAGACCTCTGGTCTAGAGTCTGTCCCAAACTCTTCTCAGAAGACCAGTTTCTCCACCATCATATCCCTTCCTCAGCCTATTCTGAGCTAAGGGCCTTCCCTTCTATCCATCAACCCACCTTTATCGGGCTTTTGTCTTCTTTCAGTGTCTTGCGATCTCTCAACCACCAATGACGGTGACCCCCTCCCATGTTCCTTCCCTCTGTTTGAGCGGCCATTCTGCTTATTTCATTCAGATTCCTCTGGGGTTTCATGGGCAGACTTGGTGATGGTCAGTTTGTCCCCCTGGATGAGGAGAAAGCAGAAGGCTTCGGCAGGTGTGGAGCAGAAGTGAACGAGCCCGGCAGATGAGAATCGGGTAGCATCCTGCTCCTCTCGCGGATTCCGAGTTCTCTTGCTGTTTCTGTCTTGTCCCCAGGCCCCCACTGGCCACTTTTCTACTCACTTGGTCACGAAGCAGGTGGAACAGGAAGGGGGAAAAACTTGGGGAACCCCGTCTTCCATGGTTGTTCTTATTCTGTCCTGTCTTCAAAGTTAACAGTCCACTGAAGACGGTGACTGATAAAAACCATGCCTGCCTTGCGAGAGTAGTTAAACATTTGTATTAATTTAGCCACTCAGAGACCCTTGAAAAAGCGGGTCTTTTTGTTGCTTTGCATGGCAATGCGTAGAGCGTGGGTTTAGAGACTATCACCCGACAACAAGCGTCAATGTGTATGAAGGTCATACACAGGAGGGAGAAGGGAGAGGTGGGCGGGCTGACCAGGGCTGCTTGGCTGTGCTGACTCCTGAGAATCACACGGAAGATCTGCCTGTGGGGGAGACACCAAGAGAACCATAAGGAAGAGGTCCATAGTGAGAAATACAGGTGTCTCAGGTAGGGGTTTGTGTGGCTCCCTCCCATGAGCCTATTCAAAAACATAGGAGCCCATGCACAACAGTAAGTTCCAAGGTCCTGGGGCCACTGACTAGATTTTGTTCTTTGGTCCCTTCCTGCCTCACTATGCCTTGTGTTCCCTCTTGACAAAGTGAGGAGGGAACATCTTACAGGGAACAGAATAATTCAGGCTTTGGACACTTGACCTTTGTTAGCTGCCTTTATCTTGGGCAACTTACATACATTCTCTGTGCCTCAGGTCCCTCCTCTGTGGCACAAGAGATAGGGAGGAAATGTTGACAAATGGGGGGCAGATGCTCACCATTAAAAATGGCAGCCGCCACTCAAGAAGCGTCTTGTTAGAGGGGCGCCTGGGCGGCTCAGTCAGCTGAGCATCTTACTCTTCATTTTGGTTCAGGTCACAATCCCAGGGTCGTTGGATTGAGCCCCACGTCAAGCTCTGTGCTGAGCATGGAGCCTGATTAAGATTCTCTCCCTCTTTCTCTCTCTGTCTCTGCCTCTCTTCCCCACTCATGCTCTCTAAAATAAAATAAAACAAAATAAAATAAAAATTAAATTAAATTAAAACATTAAAAAAAGGATTTTGTTAGAGTAGGGGAAGAAAAATAAACAGAAAAGAAAAATACGGTCTACATTCAAAGGGGAAAAAAAACCGCTCCGCAAGACGCTCCACAGCTCAATTTTTAAGAGTGACCTTCTTGTCACCTCTGGCCTGCCTTTCCCCGCTGGGTTTGGGAATCTGTGAGGCCGGGTTGGCTGTAGGCAGTAGATCGGAACTTGCCCTCTGGAATTCTCTTCTTGAGCCATTAGCTAGCGTGAGACGGTCTTTGTTCAGCCATACCTTCAGGACGATGGAGTCACATCATGCCGACCGCCGGCCTTTCTGTCTCTCCCTCACGTGGCCCTCAGCCGTGGGAGGCATACAGGGGACAAAGCGTAAGGAGGCTCTCATTCAGAGTCCCACCCTAGTCCAGGCCCATGTGGCCCTACTGGGGTCCCCAGATCCCCTCCTCGTCAGCACACGCAAATATGACCCAGGATACTGACGTCGAACATCAGTGCACAGCGCTCACAAACACGCAGAACTGCCTGTATTACGACCCCACCTTCTGTTTTATTTTTTTTAAGCTTATTTATTTGTCTTGAGACAGAGGCAGAGAGAGAGAGAGAGAGACAGAGCGCGCATGAGTGGAGGAGGGGCACAGAGGGAGGAAGAGAATCCCATGCTCGGAGTGGAGCCCCACGTGGGGCTCCATCCAACAGCCCTGAGATCACGACCTGAACCGAAACCGAGAACCGGACGCTCAACTGACTGAGCCACCCAGGTGCCCTCAACCTCCCATTTTAGAGCTAGGTTTTTAATCCAGACACGTACAATTAGCAGGTGACTTCCTGTGACCTCACGGAGAACAAACTGCACAGCAGAGGAGGGAGGAGGGCAATGGCATTCTTGCCCAGACGCTGTGTCACACGGAGTATCTGGAGGCTTCCTTGCGCCATTTTGTTTCCTCCTCACAAGTGGTCAGCCTGACCCTTCTGATGAGGAGCTCAGGTTTTAAGAAGTGATCCGGACCTTCGAAACCTCAGTTCACAGAGCCGGAGGCACAGATGGATGAGAAACCAGCCAGGGTCACGAGGGCCTACCCGTGTGTTTGGTTGTGCCAGCTGGACCGATTTCCTGGGTCACATATTGGAAACTGGACCATTGAATGAGCCTGGGGAGCAGCAATAATGGTTAGAGGGATGAGGGAAAATATCTCCCAACTTTGCCATTAAGGGACATCCGCTTTTGCAGACCGTATGGTCCAGGATGGATGGCCTCTTTCCTACAGGACCGAGGCAAGCTCTACGTGCAAATCAGACATTTGTGTGCACAACTGTGTGTGCGTGTGTGTGTGTGTGTGTGTGTGAGAGAGAGAGAGAGGGAGGGAGGGAGGGAGGGAGGGACGGAGAGGTGAGTCATTAAAGAAGCAGTTCAGCTAAATAAAGGATCTCATTATGTGAGCTATTTTTATTCCTCGAATGTCTGCCTTCCTCTCCCCCCCTCCTTGAGGTTCCTACTGAAATCTGACAATCAGGGTTGAACTTCACTGTCAGCTTCCATTAGGCAAATCAAGCAGGAAAAAAGGGAGCGTGCGTCTGGCCTTGGCGGGGAGCTGAGTCAGCAGTGATAATCTGCTCGAGCTGGTGGGGGCCAGCTACCAAAGGCTTTAATTAGTCAGCCGAGGTGTTGTCGCCACCCCCCGCCCGCCCCCCTTCCTGTCCCCTCACCCACCAGGCTCTGAGATGAGTCCCTTCCCCTGCCTTCTCTGCCTCTAATTCCTGGGAACGCAGCTGGAACGGCGCATACCCAGGGCCGGGCCCCTTGAGCAC
The DNA here is from genome assembly GCF_028018385.1 of Neofelis nebulosa. Lineage (NCBI taxonomy): Eukaryota > Metazoa > Chordata > Mammalia > Carnivora > Felidae > Neofelis > Neofelis nebulosa. Next base: position 11,844,237 of record NC_080799.1, on the reverse strand, counting down.
GCTGCCCCTGTCAAGGGCATTTCCTCCCTGTCGAACTGATGCGCCCCGATGCACCTGCCCTGGCCGTCTTGCCCCCTCCCTCTCTTGGCTCACCCACTGTGAGCAAGCCTGGACCCCTCCTGGGAAAATGAGGCCAAAGCCTCATCGATTTCTTTCCCAGAGGACTCAAAAGCACCCCATCTCCCTCCCTGACCCAGCCTCCCTCTCGCCTTTATCACGCATGCAGACATTCATTCAAAACAAGATCACCCTATGGGCTCAGGCTGGGTGGATTCGGAGAGGAGGTCTCTTGATCTAAAAAGAGATGTTCAATGTAAAGGGGACAGAGGGACACAGGACAGGTGGCTGTGGTCTAGAAAAATTAATTGGAACAAATGGACCACAGCCAGCCAAAGTACAGGACGGAAGATATTATGCACAATAAGGTTAAGAGCTCTGGGAGCTCCAGGAGTTCAGAGGATGACCCATTTCTAGAAAAGAATGCTTTAGGGAGTGTCCTTGGAGCTGGGTTTTAAAGGTTGAATATGGTATAGGGACACTGGGGTGGCGTCTGACTCTTCTTTTAAAAAATATTTTTCAATGTTTACTTATTTTTGAGAGAAAGACAGAGTATAAGCGGGGTAGGGGGAGAGAGAGAGGGAGACACAGAATCTGAAGCAGGTTCTGTGCTGTCAGCACAGAGCCCGATGTGGGGCTCGAACTTATGGACCGCGAGATCATGACCTGAGCTGAAGTTGGACGCTCAAACGACCTAGCCACCCAGGTGCCCCAAGTGTACTTACTCTTGATCTTGGCTCAGGTAGTTCATGAGTTCAAGCCCCACATCAGGCCCTGCGATGACAGTGAGGAGCGTGCTTGGGATTCTGTCTCTCCCTCTCTCTGCCCCTTCCCCTCTAGCACTCTCTCTCAAAAAATAAATAAATCAGCTTTTAAAAACAAAGTTTGAGTAAGATATAATCAAGTAAGAGAGGGGACCTGCTGGTCTCCAGTGAGTGGGGGTCCCTCGGGCATCATCTGAGAGGGCCCCCCACTCCATCCTGCTCCTCGGGACTCAGTCCTGCCTCCTGTTCTGTGGACTGCTGGACGCTGCCATCATGGCTCTCATCTCCCCACCCTTGCCCACGCTGGGTCACATGATGGCTGCTACCACCACGGAGGCTAAACTGATGTCACTTCCGCATGCTTCTGGCAGCTTTTCCATGCCAACTGTCCACACTGGGGTTGAGTACGGCCCTCTCTATGGGGTTGAGTACGGGCCTCTTTACGGGGTTGAGTACGGGCCTCTCTACAGGGTTGAGTATGGCCTCTCTGTGGGGTTGAGTATGGCCTCTCTGTGGGGTTGAGTATGGCCTCTCTGTGGAGTGGAATATGGCTTCTCTGTGGGGTTGAGTATGGCCTCTCTGTGGGGTTGAGTGTGGCCTCTCTGTGGGGTTGAGTGTGGCCTCTCTGTGGGGTTGAGTGTGGCCTCTCTGTGGGGTTGAGTGTGGCCTCTCTGTGGGGTTGAGTGTGGCCTCTCTGTGGAGTTGAGCGTGGCCTCTCTGTGGGGTTGAGTGTGGCCTCTCTGTGGAGTGGAATATGGCCTCTCTGTGGGGTTGAGTATGGCCTCTCTGTGGGGTTGAGCGTGGCCTCTCTGTGGGGTTGAGCGTGGCCTCTCTGTGGGGTTGAGCGTGGCCTCTCTGTGGGGTTGAGCGTGGCCTCTCTGTGGGGTTGAGCGTGGCCTCTCTGTGGGGTTGAGCGTGGCCTCTCTGTGGGGTTGAGCGTGGCCTCTCTGTGGGGTTGAGCGTGGCCTCTCTGTGGGGTTGAGCGTGGCCTCTCTGTGGGGTTGCGTGTGGCCTCTCTGTGGGGTTGCGTATGGCCTCTCTGTGGGGTTGAGTGTGACCATGGCTAGGCCATGTCTCCTTTTAGCCATTGGCCCTTGATGGTTCTGTTTACTCAGTTTCTTGGAATACCAAGGTTTCCAGAGTCTGGCAGTCCTCTCTTTAGGATCTTGGATGGATTCCCTTAAGATGAGGCTCAAAGATGGTCAGTGTGTCACCGGCTTAAATGCTTCCACCTCGCTACCAACAACCGTCCATGCGGCTCTGTGCCCCATACCTAGTACCTTTATTATGTGGTCCAGGGGAGCAAGGGGGCCAGGGTGCTGCTCCCCAGTGGGTTTGGGAATCTCAGTCTTGGGCGATCATCATCCCGTGTACTTTCCTCACATTGAGTCGATGACACCGTCAGACAAATAGCACCTTTGGTAGCCGGTTGCTTTGTCGGCCACTCTGGTTCTCACCATACGCCCTGCTCAGGGCTCTTGTCTCTGTATTTAACTGAATCTAACTGAGCTAGAGGGTGACTCCATTCATCAGAGACCCATTCAGAGGCTGGATTCTCTTACTCCTCGTATGCTTTCTGGAAAACACACACACACATGCACCCACACGTGCACGTAAAACAAGGCTGCTGTTTCCCCCTCTTGGTAATATTCAGATTTTCAAAGGCAACAGTCATTGCTTTCCAGCTCTGCCTCCTCAATCCCAAGCCACACATTCCAATTCCTGCCGGGTGAAGTCAAGAGCCCGTGCGCGCAGGTGGGAGGGTGGGGTACCTCGACGCCCCTCCGTTCTTCCAGATCTCTTCCCTACGGGGCCACGTTGCTGGCTTGTTCTCTGCGGGGCTCAGTCCCTGTCTCCAGAAGCTGGGGATACTGACCTAGCCCTGCAGTTCTTCTAGTCGCGAGCATTGAGATATGATATCATGGAGAGTTCCGGAAACCCAAAGCTCTAACACCCGTGAGGCTTTGGTGTCCCATTATACACTTGTCACTCTTCCAGAGGGAGGGCTCCTCCAAGAGATTTCGACCTCAGGAAACCAGGACCGTGCCTTTGAGTGGATTTTGACCCCGAGTTCGCCCTGTCACTAGCAATGCAGAGGGAAGAGCCCGGCCTTGGGCAGAATGCCATCCATGCTGCTGGCATTGATGTCCCTGTCCGTAAACTCGGGACAAGGGGACCACCTTCCAGGGTGCTTCGTGAGGTGCTTCAAGGAAGAGCTGTGTGAACACGCCTGGCACAGAGCAATAGAGTGACTGCCAGGCTGTACTGGAGAATGAGCTCCGTTCTCAGCAGCCCAACGACGAAGGGGAGGGAGAGGACAAAACCCCACATACAGGCCTGCCCGTGCTCCCCGAGTGACCGCTGAACCCAGGGCGCCAATCAGGCGAGCAAGGCTCTGGTAGATCTTTCGTCTCAAATAAGAGGCTGAGACGTAAGGATGCCGTTATCACGCGCTCTTTCGTGGGTAAATATAACAGATCTTGATGAGCTTGTCTCGGAGGAGGACGCCCCAGCAGCACAGGCAGTATAGACGAGGCAGTAGAAGCGGGTCGCTCGATGCAGCCGCCTGCACCTGGGCTGAGGCGGCCAGACATTCCCATTTGCTTTCCCTGCACGAGCCCAGATTTGGGCCGCCCCGGGCAAGCGTGCAGGGCCGGGGACAGAGGGGCTGGACGGGCTAGTGGGAGCCAGGGACGGTTGTACCCTGCCGTCCCATCCTCTGCTCTGGCTGCACAAAATGAGGGTGCATTACGGAGGCCCGCTGAGCCTTTGATTTCCCCCAGTGGCCAGCCCGACGGCCACTTGTCCTGGAAATGGAGTGTAGGTTTCAGCTGCTGGCAGAGGGGAGAAGGATTCCACGTTCACCGGGCGCCGTGCCGCCGGTGGTCTGTCCCGTTCTCCCCTACCCTGTCCCCAGTTTCCCCAGCAGCCCTTTCAAAGGCTGCCCACCTCCCTCCGCAGGAAACTGGCCTGGATCTGAAGCCTTCCAGTTAGAGATACTGCATCTCGCAGCACCTCGGTGGAAGAAAGCAGTCATGGGGGAGGCTGTGTATTTGTCCCACAATACACCTGCTCTCCATCCTTCCTCCCCTTCCCTCTCTCCCTTCCTCCCCCCTCCCCTCCTTTTTTTGTTGCAAAATGAAACAAAACAAAGACAAAACCCAACAAAATCAGAAGACTTTTTCCCCCCTCTACCAACAAAGCGATCTCAAGAAAGCGACTCTTCTGGAATTAAAACGTGCGGAGGAAGCACCCGGGGGATCTTGGTGAAATGCAGATTCAGATTCAGTGCCTCTGGGGTCTGACCTCAGCTTCTCTGGCTCTTGCAAGAGCTCAGGTAACGCCGATGTTGCGTGAACCACCTGGTCCATGGACCAAACTTTGGAGCGGCAAGTGTCTAATGGCCAACACATTGGGTCACACCCCCTCTCGAAACCTGAGGTGGCTCCCTGTTGCCTATGCAATAAACTCGAGACTCTGGAAATCACACAGGAACTTTCAGCTTCTGGTCATTCATCCATTCATTCCTTCAGTTCATCAGCAAATGTTCGTCAAGTGCTTCCTAATGGCTAGAGCCCTACTGTTCCTTTCCAGATGCATCTCTTACCAGCCCTTTCCACGGCAGCTCGGAGCCTGGAAGTTGCTTCGGATTCTGTGTCTCCCTCTCTCTCTCTCTCTCTCTCTGCCCCTCCTCCGCCCACACTCTGTCTCAGTTAGTTTTGTGACATCAACTTTTACTTTGGAAAAGTTGCAGATTTACAGAAAAGTTATAAAGATAGCACCAGAGCATTCCCAAGTTTTCCTATGTCCTCTAGAACTGTCACCCTATATTAGGATGGTACCTTGGTGGGAAGCCTGGGTGGCTCAGTCAGTTAAGCGACTGACTCTTGGTTTCAGCTCATGTCATTATCCCACGGATCGTGAGATCGAGCCCCACGTCGGGCTCTGCACTGGCAGCACAGAGCCTGCTTGGGATTCTCTCCCTTCCTCTCTCTCTGCCCCTCCCTGTGCTCTCTCTTTCTCTCTCAAAATAAATAAACTTAAAAAAAAAAGGATGCTACTTTGTCCTAATTCATGAATGAATATTGCTATGTTGTGATGCCTTAAATTCTACACTTTATTCAGATTTCCTTACTTTTTTTTTCATTTCTTTTCTTTAACATTTATTCATTCCTGAGAGTAAGAGAGACAGACCATGAGCAGGGGAGGGGCAGAGAGAGAGGGAGACACCAAATCCGAAGCAAGCTCCAGGCTCGGAGCTGTCAACCCAGAGCCCGACGCGGGGCTCGAACTCACGGGCTGCGAGATCATGACCTGAGCCAAAGTCAGATGCTCAACCGACTGAGCCACCCAGGCGCCCCAAGATTTCCTTACTTTTTGCTTAACGCCCTTTTCTTTCTTTGTTGCTTCAGGATCCCATCATAATGATCAACCTTGATCACCTGTAGTTGACTATTTGACGTCTTGGAGTCATGAGTCCGAATCCTTACCACGCCTACCACCCCTGGAGGGTTGCAGGGGTCACATTTCACCCCTTCCAACCACAGATCCCAACATCCGTGCTTTGCTTCCTGCCCCACAGGGAACGTCCATGACTGAAAACTTGCCACCGCTCCAGAAGGGAGACTCTTGTCGGCGATTCCCTCTCACTCCGGCTCTGACCGACCCTGGTGCCTCCTCCTGTGGCCCCTGTGTGACGTGACGTCCCCCCTCCTCTTGGGAATGGTAAGTGGTAAACTCTTCTCTCGAGGCAGTCATCTCCGTGTCTGTCGTCTTACCATACCTGATTAGAGCAAACCCCAGGTACGTTTCAAAATGATTGGTGTGGCCAGCTGGGTGGCTCGGTGACGGACCGTGATGACGTGCCTCTCCACTGCTCTTGGCTTACTAATCGAATTCAAAGAATGGCATTCATGGCCTGGAAAGGCACCGTGGGCTGTTGACCTGCTTACCCTTAGCTGCCACTGCCTTGGTTTGCTGCCCTAAGTAATTGTGGGACCTGAAGGAGAAATCCCTACATAGCTTAGGGTAGCCGTGTCTGGACGACAGTCCCCAGTTTACATACCCCACGGACGCTTAAGATGTGTCTAGTGTCTGGGCAAAGGGCGCAGGGGACGCCAAGGGTAATTGGCTAACTTACAAGGCTAAGGCTGGAAAGGCTTCCTAAAGGTTAAGGGGGGTGAATGTGACCTACATTCTGAGCAGCACCTGGGCCCCCTCATGGAAATTCTAGAGGCTGGGCTTTGGGTCTACTCTTTTTCAAACTGTCTTAGGTTAGCGTCTCCCCTCCCCATCCTCCTTATTGGGGTTGCCTCACACATCTGTAATTTAGAGAGCTTTGGGGGTCACATTCTGTGTTCCATCCTGGGATCCCCCGAATTCCTACCCGACTCCTTTTATTTGCCCACGTGAAGCTTCGCCCTTTGTGTTGTAAAGCTCTACGGCTTTTAACGGATATCGAGCACGTGTCATGTATCTGCCATCACAGGATCACACAGATTGCTTTGGCCACCTTCCAAAACCCCACGTGCCTCCTCTCTTCAGCCCCCACTCCCTTCCCCGAATCCCGTGGCAACCACTGATCTGTCTGCAATCTTTATAGTTTGGTCTATTCTAGAACATCATAGGGAGGGCATCGTTCATATGTAGCCCTTTCAGACTGGCTTCTTTCACCTAGCAATGTGTGTTTAAGATGCATCCGTGCCTTTTTGTGGCTTGCCCATTTGCTCCTGTTTATCGTTGCGTAGTATTTTCCTGTATAGACATACCACAGTTTATTTATTCACCTGTAGAAGAGCATTGCAGCTGCCTCCAGTTTTTAGTGATTACAAATAAAGCTGCCACGAACATTTGCATGTCGGTTTTTGCGTGCATGTAAGTTTTCCAATTACTTGTATTATCAGACTTAATTTTACCCAATGAACATTTAGCGGGGAAGGGGTCAACATTTAAACAATTTCCTTGGAGCTGCTCTTAGGGGGTTGTGTAAGTGAACAGAATCCCAAATCACCTTGTCGCCACATTCCCCCAAGAGTGAAATGATCGATCCAACAGTTGTCCCAGGAGGGAGAACTAAGTTACATACGTTATGTGGGAGAGCTTGGTCTTGAAGGCTGAGGTGAACACTACAGTTTAATTCAACAATCACCTGTTTTTGATTTGTTTTGTTTTGTTTTGTTTTCCAGATGAGGGAAGGGGAGGGGGAGAGAGAGAGAGAGAGAGAGATAGAGAGAGAGTGAGAGAATCTTAAGCAGGCTCTACACCCAGTGCGGAGCCTGATGTGAGGCTCAATCCCACAACCCTCGGATCATGACCTGAGCGGAAATCAAGAGTCAGATGCCCAACTGACTGAGCCACCCAGGCGCCCCTCCCCTGGTTATTTTGAAAGCAGCTGCTTAACAAGTAGATTTAAGGGGAGGTGAAATCTAGCAATTGATTCTAAAAGCAGTGGTTTCTAGCTACACAATCTGGTTTGGAAATTGGCAGCTGACTTCAGCCATTTTCAAGTAATACGGCTCCTTGCCTCCTGTCTGATTTCCTCTGCAGCCAGGCTTCTCCGCGTCCTGTGAATACAGTCCTCCCTTCCGAGTATTCATCCACCTGCTATGTATGCTCTTCTCCTCTTCCCTCACAAATCCAAATCTGACCGAATCCTTTGGGATTCGGTCCTTCCCCCCCACTTTCGGTCATCAAATCATCTTAGGCGGTCTTATTTCCAACGTTTCCACTTTACCTTCCGCCGAGGTTGGCCCTTCTGTCGAATAATTAATGGAATACTTAAGCACGTATTCAGAATCCACTCTATCCCCGACTTTTTGCTTGGCTTTAGTTGATGGGGAATGTTTTCCAAAGGGGCCTGTCCTCACTTTCACTCTTCACCCCTGTTACCTTGCCCTTTAATCTTCTTCTCCAATGAAATAATAGGATATTCCCACGGGTAAGGATGTCTTTTTCTCCTGCATCCTTAAAAATACCCCTAACGGGAATGGGTGCATTACAATAATGGCTACCGTTGACGGAGAGCTTACAAGGCGTTGACGTCGTTCTCAGTGCTTTGCTGATGGCCGTCCGGAGATGTCTTCATATCCTCTCGGGACTGGGTCCACAGGTTAGGAGCCTAAGGCAGACACAGTTAGGTAGTTTGGCCCAGCCATTAAATGGCATGACCAGGATTGGAGCTGCAGGAGGAGGACACAGGGCATTTGCTGGCCCCCATTCCCACCCCCACCTGCACATACACAAACTGTTTTAACCACTATGCCCTCCCGTCTCTCTAGTAAGCAAGTGCTCAAGGACTTGATACTTTTTTAATTTACACTTCTTCATGGAATGAGCCAGGCACCAGCCCCCTTGTGACTTGCACCCAACAACTCAAGAAAATAACATGCTCGAGAGACTGAGAAGACAAGCCACAGGCTGGGAGAAAATACTGGCAAAAGACACAACCGCGAAGAGCCTGGTACCCAAAATATACCAAGAACGCTGACAGGCCAACGGTAAAGAAACAGCTCAATTAAAAAATAGGCTAAGGGCACCCGGGTGGCTCAGTCGGTTAAGTGGCTGACTTCAGGGCAGGTCACGATCTCACAGTTGGTGAGTTCAAGCCCCGCGTCGAGCTCACTGCTGTCAGCTCACAACCCGCTTCGGATCCTCTGTCCCCCTCTCTCTCTGCCCCTCTCCCGCTCATGCTCTCGCTGTAAAAAAAAAAAAAAAAAAAATGAATAAACATTAAAAAAAAAGTAGGCCAAAGACCTTAACAGACAGCTCACCAATGAAGATCCACATACGGCAAATGCACATATGGAAATATGCTCCACGTCATATGCCGTCAGGGAGATGCAAGTCAAAACAGCTATGAGAAAGCCCTGCTCATCTATAAGAAGGGCCAAAATCCAACGCAATAACAACACCAAATGCTGGTGAGCATTGGAGAACAACGGGAACTCTCGTTCGCTGCTGGTGGGAATTTAAAAGGGAGCAGCCACTTTGGAAGACAGGCTGACAGTTTCTTAGCACATAATCTAACCATCGCACTCCGGTTTTTGAAAGGAGTTGAAAACCGTGTCCGCACAAGAGCCAGAACACGGGTGTTTATAGCCGCGGTAGCCATAATCGTCAAAACTCGGACGCAACTAAGATGTCCTTCGGCAAGTGAATGGATAAGCAAAACTGGCACATCCAGACGATGGAATATTATTCTGCGCTAAAAAGAAATGAGCTATCGAGCCGTGACAAGTCACGGAGGAAACTTAAATGCGTGTTACTGAGGGCCTTGTGTAAGGACTTTTGTGAGAGCCTTTTGAAAGGACTACATGCTTTATGATTTCAACCATATGACAGTCTCGAGAAGGCAAACCTGCAGAGACAGGAAAACGAACGTTGGATGCCAGGGGTAGGAGGGGAGGATGGGATGAATACACAGAGTGCGGAGGGCAGTGAAATTTTTTTCCCCGATACTCTCAGTGGATAGCCGTCTTTTATTCTTTTGTCAACCCCCCCCCCCCCAGAATGTGCAACCCCAGGAGTGAACCCTAAAGGAAACTGTGGACTTTGGGCGACTGTGACGTGTCCACGTAGGCTTGTCAATTGCAACAAACGTAACGCTCCAGAGGTGGATGTTGGTAAATGGGGGAGGCTGTGCATGTGTGGGGACGGGTGTGTGTGTGTGTGGGGGGGAATTCTCTTACCTTCCTCTTAATTTTGCTGTAACCCTAAAACAGCTCTAAAACAGCCTCTTAAAAAATAAACAAGGTATCCATTGGATTTCAAAGTCTCCCCCCAATGGGTCCTGCCTCCTCTCTTTGAGATGTGCTTGACTCTAGCACAGATGGGTGGGTGTCCCACTTTACCGTGCCCCCGGAAGGATTTTTTCTGCAGCTTTGGGGTAATTCTCAAGCCTTTCTTAGAACTTTCCCCCAGAGAATATTCCATGTCCGGGATGCCGGAGTGGGCGGACACGCATGCCTTTATTTATCGATTCAAACATGCCCGATTTATTTAAGTTGTAGGGACTGTCCTGTGGCCTCGGGGAATGTGAGTAATTTTCAGAGGCCGTGTTGAAACCAAATCCAACTGACAAATGTATCTTTAAGTAACAACTTACAGATCTTATAGCCAAGGAAGGCTGCCCTGAACAGAGATGGCTGTACATCTATTATTCTAAGTATCCTTTGTCCTGACACAATTTTTCCCTAAAGCCTTTGAAATGTTAAATTTCTGGCAGGCAAGCCCACGTGAATTCCAACAACTGGCTTGATGGATTTTTTTTTTTTTTCAGTTTTTTCCGTGAATCATGTCACATGCCAGAAATACCCTGTGACAAGCAGGCCGCCGGTATGGTGAGCCTTGCTAAGCCAGGTAGCACGAATCCCAGAATCTGAGGATAGCGTGAGGTCTAGCTTGATGTGGGACAGCCAAGGTTAGGCGGTGGGAGAGTGTAGTATGAGGGTATTGATAGGGGGTGGGGTGGAGTTATTGTGTTCTTGCGCTCAGAGGTGCCTACCTGTGGTACAAAAATATCTTCCGAGCCTATGTAGGGAACAAGCCAGAAGAGCTGATAGTTATATCAGAAGTGCTGTCCGGTTGTGGGCCGTCACAATGCGGAGCTCAGCAAGGTCGTTAAGGGATTCTCCTGGCATTCACAGTTGAACCTCTCTCCTAGCAGGCCACAAGGGAAAATCAGGAACAGAGGTCAAAGAAGTCACGATGGGGATGAGGTAGGGAGGCCATCAGCCTTCTTAATCTTGTCCAGAGCTGACACCAGGTTAGGGAGGGCTGGTCTAATTCCAGAAGCCAGCCAACCAGAGCGGGGGTCTGTCTGTCTACACAGGCATTGTTCCAGCACGGATCCTGCAGGTGGAACGGAAGGGGAGGGCCTCAGCATCCAGAGGAGCAGCCAGAACTGGCAGAAATAAGCCAGTGCTTTGGTTTCAAGGAGGTTTCAACTCATGCTCTCATGGAAGGAAAGGCATATGACAGAGATCTCTTGGAAATTTGTCTCTTAGTAGTCGGCATCTGAAGATTCACACCGAGAACTGGTATTCCCAGAAGATCAGAGGCTTCTTTGTGAGATTAGTTATTGGGATTTCCCAAAGCCCACATGTGAGCTGGGCTCAGTAAGGGCTGTTCCCCTGTTCTGAATAGTGTGGCATAGAAGGAGGCCACCACCTGGCCTCCAGTGCCCACTAGACAGTAAGAGCCAATGACTGCCGTGTCTACCCTCAGCTTTGCCCCCCCTTCTTCACCCAACATGGCGGGGGGGAGCTTTTCCCAAGTGGCGGTACCAGACTACTCTCCCACTAGCAGACTAGGAAAATTCTAGTGGTCCAAGTTCTCACCAATGTGTGGCGTTGCCAGTTTTTTCCCTTGACTTTAACCATGCTCATTTTGTGTGTTTGTAATGGTATCTTATCGTTCTAATAGCAAAACTTTGGGTTGAGAGCGTAATTCATTCTGGAAACATGCTTCTAGTCCAAAGCACCGTATTACCAAGCGAATTTCGAGAATCGTTGGCTCGGTGGCGATCACGTGATACTTGGTGTCACATCCTACTCATACCCCAAGACATCACTCGTTTATTAAGCTAAAATTTATTAGAGAATTTTGACACTCACAGAACAAGTTACTCACACGCCAGGGTTTAACTACATACATCTCCCCATCAACCAGTAATGTTGAGCAACTTTTCATTTCTTTACTGGCCATTTGGGCATCTTCTTTTATAAAGTACCGTATCCAGACTTTTGCAATGGCAGTTGGTAGGGCATGCGACTCTTGATCGTGGGGACGTGAGTCTGAGCCGCACGTTAGGCCTCGAGATTACTTTTTAAAAAATTAACATTTGTATAAAAAAAAGAATTTTGCAATATCCCATTTGTTATATATCAGGCAACAAACGCTTGTGGTACTCCATCGATCTGGTTTGGGTCGAACCTTGGGCCCGAAACCAAGTGTATTCTTTAAGGGAGATACAATCGACATACAACATTATATAAGTTCAAGATATACAAAGTATTGATTTGATACATTGATATGTTGTGATTTGATGACCATAATAGCTTTGGCCAGCTCCTCTAACGCATCACATAATTATAATTTCCTTTTTTGTGGTGAGAACACTTGGGATCTAGTGGCTTAGCAACCTTGAAGCGTATAGTACAGTACTGTTGACTGTTATCACTATTTGCTGTGCATTAGATTTCTAGAACTTACTCATCTTCCCGGTGCAAGCCTTTCCCCTGTAATGACACATCCCCAGCTGTCCTCACCACTGGTAACCACCCTTCTTCTCTCTTTCTCTACGAGATTTGGATTTCGCAGATTGAGAACTAGCATACAAAAAATTCAGTTTTCTGACATACTTACCCTTTCCAGTATTCTTTTCTTAACACTTTGCTGCATAATTGTGCTTCTATATGGACCCATTTAATACCTGCTTGCACAACTCTTTCCAGAAAAAAATTTCTTTAGTGAACATTTGCTGGGTACAAATTTTGTCAACCTTCTTTGCTTGTCTGAAAATGTCTTTATATCACATTTCCTATGAAAGAATATTCTCATTGAGTATATGATTCTTGGGTTAGAAATAATTTTGGGAGGAACTTTGGTAGGCACATTTTATCATTTTCTGACTCACATAATTTCTGTAGGAAAATATATCTCTTACACTTTTAAAAATAATAATTATCGTTGTTGTTGTGCCTTTGAAGACAATGTGTCTTTTTTTTTTTTGATGACTTCTTTCTAGAGTTTCTATATGGCTTTCGAAATTTTTATTATGATGTGCCTTTGTAGGACATTCTCTGTATTTAAGCGTTTTGAATGTGTGACTTTGTATACTTTATCAGTTTGGGGAATTTTTCAGCCCATGTCCTGAAAATGGTATTTCTGTCTCATTCCAGCTTTTCCTCGTTCTAGGAATCTAATTCTAAGTATGTTAGCCTCCTGACTATGCCTTAGATGTCCTACATGTTCTATTCTAGAATTTTCCTTGTTATTTCTCTGTGCCCATTCTATATATATGTGTATGTGTGTGTGTGTGTGTGTGTGTATATATATATACATATATATATATGTATGTATTTTTAAATTTCCATTTATTATTGAGAGAGAGAGAGAGAGAGAGAGAGAGAGACAGAGCATGAGCATGAGAGGGAGAGAGAGAGAGGGAGTCACAGAATCCAAAGCAGGCTCCGGGCTCTGAGCTGTCAGCACAGAGCTCAACATGGGGCTCGAACTCACAAACCGGGAGTCATGACCTGAGCCAAAGTCGGATGTTTAACCGACTGAGCCACCCAGGTGCCCCAATCACTCTGAATATTTTTGTATAAGCTACTTTCCAATGTGTGAATCCCTTTCTCTGCTATGTCTAAGCTACTATTAAGCCATTAATTTTTCATTTAGCCATTACTATTATTTTTTGGTTCTGGGATTTCCATTTGGTTATTTTTATAGATACTAATTCTTTGTTGAAATTTTCCACCTTAGCTATTTTCTTAAACATCTTAATCATGGTTAAAGTTAATATGTGTATCACCTGCACGTCTGTTTCTTTCTTCTGTTTTACTTTTTCTCTTGGCTTTTGGGCACTTACCCCCAACTCCTGGCATGCAGGGTAATTTTTTATTCAATGCCAGACATTTTGTATGAAAAGTGGTTGGGTAATGGATAATTTCATGTTCTTCCAGAGAAGACTTAAAGCTTTTCTGGCTCTCAGGTACATTTGTCATCTAATAAGGGGCTGAAATGATTGAGGACCAGATTTAAGGTTCCCCAGGGGCTTGTCTATTTTTTGGTCCATCCTTACTCCTGGCGCATAGCCTGTTATGGGTCTCAGTTAAACTCACCCATGAGTGCTTAACCAACTTCTTGGCTCTTTCTGAAGTTCAATTTTGTTTCCTTAGCACCACAAGATGGCTAAAACCTCTGATTATAGATTTTTCCCCCCACGTTGCTATATTCGGCTTTGCTTATCAGCTTTTTGTCCAGCTCAGCTATGGGTTCAGCAAATGCCATGAGGTAAAAAGTGGCATAGAATGTCTCTGCAGGCTCTTTTCTCCAGGATCTTGATTTCTCAAATCCTGGAAGCTTTTGAAGCCCTGAACTCTCATTTCTATCCTATCCCCATGATAGTTCTGAAAGCTGTAGTCTGACACTGTCTCTGATGGCCATCTAGGCTTTAGGCTGGGACTCAACCAATGCCCGGAGGCAGGGAAGGCACTGCTCACATGGCTTCCCAAGACTTGGTTGCCTTGGTTACGCCTTGATGACGTCAAAACGACTTTTAAAATTTTCTTGTTTCTGTATTTCATCAAGAATTCGTCGTGGCTTTCAATGAGATGACGGTTCTAAGAGAAGATGCCCGTTATCACTAGAAGCAGAAGCCGTCGATGATTTAGATTTCAGCCACCAGAAGTGAGGATGGGAAATAACTCTGTAGTGTGGAGAGTAGCTTAAGTTATAAGCAGTGGTATCCCGGCCAATACGTAACAAGAGGCTCTCATTTGCGGTGTTTGCCCATTGCGATGGTATAGGCACTCTAGTATGGGAAATTTCAGGCCACCAACCTGACGTCCCTTTACACAGGGTTGGAAAAGACATGCACAAGTGACTACTGGTAGCTGGTGTGACCGGGCTCTCGCATACCACTGCCAATAGGGCACTCTTCTTCAATGAGTCCCAACGGCCCACTGTTGGCAACCCAACTACACTGGGCCCCCTCCATCCATGAAGGCCAGCAGTTCATCCTTACAGGGCTATGTATCTAGACCAGCAGTGAGTTTTGTGTATTTGTTTTCTCCCCACAGAGCCTACACATGCCTGATCCGTACCTATAGAATCCCATACAACGTAGCCTTCAGCCAACGGCCCACCTGATAGTACAATTTGAGCATGGGCATATCGTCCACCGCGGTCAAGTGATAACACTACGCCATCCAGAAATAAATGGCCCCCCAAATGCTTACGTAGCCTTCTAAATGTACAGCTGAACTACAATCTTGAAGGCGATACCCTGAAAGTATAGAATGACCTCTTTCAAGGTGCAGCATATACTTTAAATCAGAGACCTTTATCTGATACTGTGCCCATTATAAGAAGACCCCATATAGGGTCTTGGAACAGTGGGGTGAAGGCAGGTTCATCCCTAATTATCATCACAACCAATGAGCCCTACCCCCCCCCCCCACCCCCACCCCGGGAGACTTTGTATTTTCTATTCCTGAAATCCTGGGTTCCATTGGTTGGACCCCAAAGAGGATATACTTACTAGAAGACACAACAGGGTCCCATCAAACTACAAGCTATAAGTGCTTCCAAGACACTTTGGACTCCTTGTGTCCAAGCATCAGCAGAGAAGTCAGGGAGTTACCAGCTTGGCTGCAGGTGAGAAGAGGGGTCTCTAACTTGGCACCAGAAATGGTCTGGAGTCCACATTGTATGGCTGATGAAAGATAACTCCCTGGGATGCAGCCTCCTGGAGGGAGCTCAGCACACAAGGAGATTATCAGGGAGTGCTCTCAGAAGAGAGGAAGCAGGGAGTGCCAGATTAAAGGAAGGAGAGAAGCAATGCTGGGCAGAAGGAGACGTTGAAACTTTGATGCAGTCTTCGCAGAAACCTTGCCCAGCCTCTGGGGATTTCTCAAGAGGGCATGACCCTTCAGAGCTGCCCCAAGTTGGGGTGAGAAGACTCAGCTTTCACTCCCCCATGCCCATCCGTTACTGGATGTGGGTCGTTCCAGGAAGCGGCTGGAGGCTAGGGCTCTCTGCTGTTAAAGCCATACCCAGAGGTAGCTGAGAGCTGCTGACGGTCTACGGACAGCACTCCCAGCAGCGGGGTCAAGAAGTACTCTATTCGGGGAACGCAACATCCACTATAGATCTAAAACTCAGAGGAGACCCGAGAAAGTGGAGGGTCACCTCCTTCTCTGGATTCAAGAGGGACAGTGTTGTATTTAGTTACCAGAACTGGTTCCCTAGGAAGGGTCCAAGGTGATGTCCATAGGATCCTGGATGATCTTGAGAGCCTTGTTGAAGCAGAATGTCAATCGTCTCCTGAGAGTGGAGACTGGGACACAAGTGGGACATTGCCGCCTTGGGGACAACAGGCAGGGCTTCACATCGCACCCATAGCATCCTGATGACCCCCTAAACCAACCCACCCATTGTACAGATGAGGACACTCGAGCTCAAAGAAGTTGGATGAGTTGTCTCATCCAACATACGGCTGATCCCTGTAGGTCAAGAACCAGCATCAAAACTCCCCGTTCGCTCCGGGGCTCTCCTGCTCTCTACAACACCAGGGAACCTCTGTGCTGTCCCATCCACCATTTTTACCTTGCAATCCAGAAGCCCAGAGTTTTAATACAAATCGCACTGACTCACACGGAAGCTGGTGAGTCATACATCGTACAGCCTCTAATGAGTGTGAACCAATTAAAGTATTATGTTGAAATAATTTATGGGCTGTGTCAAGGCAAAAAAATGAGAAATTCGATTTGCTTACAGCACTATTGATTAGCATGCCGTATCATCACTCGGAACGCCATTCAGGATGGGGTTCAAGGAATCCTGAGATGAGAGAGAGAGAGAGACACACACACGGTGCACAGAACGTCTCTATTTGTGAGCCAAGTAAACCATATCACCAACCCCAGCTGCCTCGGTCACCCCTCCCTGTTCCCCCAGCACTACAGCACTGACAGATCTAAATACGAAGAAGAAAAATGTCTCCGGCAGGCTGTTATTTTGCTGCCTGAATTGTGTCAGGGAAGTGTAAATATAATCACATTTTATCCGCCAATCTGAAATGGATTTCAGAGGAAGGGATCACAATGTTAGGAGAAATCTTTTTCGTTGGAGCACGCTTTGATTGAAAATAACTCCCTTGTTACCATCAGTAATGTGTTCAAGGTAGAAAAAAGCAGTGCAGTTCATGACAGAATTACTAGGCAATTCAATCAAACCCCCGTGCCTTGCTTTTCAGGTTATAAGGGAGACAGGTAAGCCCAAGATTTGCCTCAAGAGTACATTGATCGTTCTGAAAATCTTCATGGAAACATCTGTATCTCCAGTGGTTATACTGACGACCACTGCGGAAACACTGGCCTCTCCCAATGCGGCCATTCAGTCTGTTGGCTTGGCCAGTCCTGTGCCCATTCAGCAGACTCTGAATTCCAGGGCTGCGTGAACGGGCCCCTCTTGTTCCCCCTGAGATGCTAACACACTGCATTTATAACTTGATCATTAATCACTCGGCTCTTACTTTTTTATCGAATGAATATATATATATATATATATATATACACACATGATTGCCAACGAGACCTTCTTTTCAACATTGGGTAGTCAGGAGGGGTGGAAATAACTCGATCCCCAAACAGAGGCAGCTGATATTTTTGACTGTGGAGCCTTGAGTGTGTGTGTGTGTGTGTGTGTGTGTGTGTGTGTGTATACATACATATGCATATGTCCATTTAACTTTTAAAATATTTAGGGGCACCTGGGTAGCTCAGTCGGTTAAGCAGCCGACTTCGGCTCCGGTCATGATCTCGCGGTTCGTGGGTTCGAGCCCCGCGTCAGGCTCTGTGCTGACAGCTCAGAGCCCAGAGCTTGCTTCGGATTCTGTGTCTCCCTCTCTCTCTGCCCCTCCCGGGCTCATGCTCTGTCTGTCTGTCTGTCTCTCTCTCCCTCTCTCTCTCTCTCAAAAATAAATAAGGATTAAAAATTTTTTAAATAAAATAAAATATTTAAAATCAGCCCTACGCACACCCACAGCCTCCCATGCCTTCTCTGTTGCTGTGGCTCTTCAAGCATATAAACTAATCCCCCCCCCTGCAGCCCCCCGCTCCCAGAGAATAAGCACCCCTTGAAGGATGATAAAATGCATGAAGGACCTTTCAGACTGTCCTTGCGGCAGCCGGCTCCCAGAGATCAAGCAGTGTGTTCCAGACCACTCCCTGTTGTCACAGCACATGTAATGTTGCTTGAATTACTTGCAGGGAAAAGCAGCAAAGATCACCTTAGGCGTCTGCCAACAATGTGACTTGACATTTTAAGCGGGTCCCCCCTTACTTTTGCTTTTTTCCCTGAGAAATATCCACATGACACCTTCTCGAAATCGTCAAGGCACAAATGTAGCCCTAATCCTCCCCCCACTCAGGCATTAGACCAGACGGAAAACCAGGAGTATTCACCCCCGTCGCGTTCTCGGATAAAATTACTGATCTAATTTTAGAACTAGGCCAGGCTTTGAGGCTTGCCCTCCATTCGAGGTCCAACGCGCGAATTTTCCAGGCTCGCTTGGAAGGGGGCGTTTAACCCAATTTGATCTCCAGTCACTGCATCGGGAGCCGATTCTCTGCCGCTGGGAGAACCACACTGCCCGCCCTGCAGTCTCTCCACACTTTGAGAAGGATTCTTTTTGATGTCAGTGGGAGCTCCATTTCCAAAAAAGAAGCAGTGACACAGGCACCTGCATCTAGGCACCTGCGTCTAGAAACGGAGAGCCAGGGACGCTGTCTCAGAAAATCTCTTTCCAAAATCGCCAGCCGGTAACACCCACTGTGTCCAAGGCCGTGCCTATCACATCGTACCCACGGCGCTGGGAGGGGATTGGCGAGGCGATGTTCTCATATCACGAGAGAAGTAAGGTTGGGATATTCAGTCTATTTTAAGGCAAAGCCTCTTTCAACAAAGAACAATGAGCAAAACCATCACTTGAGGCCGGGTTGATTTTTCTATGATCTCAGCTACTACTCTGATGAAAAAAAGGACAACTCCCCAAAGCACACAGCCATGTATGTGGTCCATCCGTAGGAGAGAGTGAGTTGGAATCTCAAACATCTTCTCTCCCACCCTGGGCCATCCCCTCGGCCCAAACCACTCTTCTCCCCCCACTGTCAACATGGCCCTCTGTGAACCACTGCTTGTCCTTGACAAGGTCATTGTTAAGCAACCCCCCCTTCCCTGTAACTCCATGTTTCCTTTCGCTGTGGGAGGTTGTACCGATTAGCTGTTGCTGCGTTAAAAAGGAAAAAGCCTCTGAATTGGTGGCTTAAAATGCCATCATTTCTAGCTCACGTTGGGTGGGCAGTTTGGGCCGAGCGTAGCCGGGCACTTGCCCTGCGGTTTTGGGTTGGGCTCACTACATGTTTGCGGTGAGCAAGACTTCACCCACATGACTGGTGGTTGGCCCGCCATTGGCTACAGGACCGAGTAACTGGGCCCCACACCCTCGTCATCCAGCAGGCTAACCCTGGCTGATTCACACCGTGGTGGTTGCAGGATGCCCAAGAACAGCAAGGTCTCGCGAAACCGGGGTCGGAATGTGAGTGGGGCCATTTCTACCGCATTCGAGCAAGTCAGAAGGCCAGCCGAGATCTGAAAGGAGGATAAATGGACTCTACTCTTTGATAGAGAAGCGGCAAAACGCCGTGGCTGGCTTTGCAAGCTACCACCCAAGGTTTGCCGAGGTTACAGTTCTCATACTGAGCCCTACAGCTTGGAGTGGCCCGTGGGCAGGGACCACATTGAATTTGAGCTTCTGTCTCTGGGGGCTTACCTCGACCGGCAGAAAATAAAGGATTGAACAAGGGAATGATGTTGAATGAAAGCAAGTGGTGAGTTTTAAAATCTACATCTTTCCGGGGCGCCGGGGTGGCTCAGTCAGTTAAGCATCCGACTTCGGCTCGGCTCATGATCTCACGGTTCGTGGGTTCGAGCCCCGTGTCGGGCTCTGCGCCGACAGCCCAGAGCCTGGAGCCTCCTTCGGATTCTGTGTCTCCCTCTGTCTCTCTGCCCCTCCCCTGCTCGTGCTCTCTCTCTCTCTCCCTCTCTCAAAAATAAATAAACATTAAAAAAATAAATAAATAAAATATAGATCTTTCCATAATGACCTAGTGCCAGTAAAATAAACACAGAAGGTGCCACGGGATCAGGTGAGATCAGGACAATCTCGCTCACTCAGGCTGGGAGAGAGAGAGAGAGGGTCACTGGCCCTTATTGGGGTCCTTCTGTCCCCCCAGCTCTGCCTCCTATTTTTCCTCCATTCATTTTATGTCAAACTTTCTCAGTTTTTGAGAATTTGTGGGAGTCTGCCCCCTCGAGTTTTTAGCTCTCGGCAAGGATAACATCGCGGTGATTTATGCCTTAATGGGTTTAGCTAACTGTGCCACCTTTTCAGAGGGATATGCCATATTCCCATGTTAAATCTGATCTCTAATAGAAAATATAAGCCTTTATTGCCTGTGAAATAAAAGTACAGAATCGCTTTAGATAGTGTGAAGTATCTACAAAAGATATAAATTAGTTTGGGATGGAAAACGAACTGCACTTAAAAAAAAAAATGTGACGGGACGCCTGGGTGGCTCTGTTGGTTAAGCATCCAGCTCTTGACTTCGACTCAGGTCACGATGTCTTATCTCGTGGGTTCAAGCCCCGCGTAGTGCTCTGCTCTGATGCCGTGGAGCCTGCTTGGGTCTCTCTCTGCCCCTCCCTGACTTGCATTCTCTCTCTCAAAATAAATAAATTAACTTGAAAAATAAAATAATTTTTGAAAAGCGTGAGTACAGAGAGTTAGGGGACCACTTGGAATGGGGATCTTTCTCTATCCTTCATCAAATTGAATGCTCTGGTCCATTGGTCATTTGCCTCTGACTGAGGTCACCCCGAGGGTTTGTGACCTTCCAAACTGACTCCTTGTCTAGCCCAAACTGCTCCTGTCCCTACATTCTTTTGTCCAGATCCCGAGCAGGAGTCTTGCAACATTTGCCTGTGGTTCCAAGGTGAGAGCCTTGGACTCTTTTCCAGCCTCCCCCGGCTGTATTTGGGGCACTTTCTGAAGCTGAAACTCCTGCTGAGGTTGGGGGAGCCCAGAGCCTTTACAGCCTGTCCCAGAGGGACATTCAGTGACCACAGAGAGGACAACAGGAAGTCTTTGCGACGAAGACAGTATTAAGCCCTCAAAGCCAACAGCCAAACCCACAGAAGCTCCTTCAGTTAAACTTAGGCTGGTGTCTTCACCGCCCCCTGTACGTGTGCCACACTTTCTCTACGTTTGTTATAGAAAGGAGGCCTGGCAGAAAGCTGCAAGGGATAGGCAAAGTGGACCGAGTCGCCATGGACTTTGCCCCTCAATGCACCCATGGAAGGGCGTGATGCTTCTCCTGGTGAGCAAAACTCACTGTTCTGCTCTGTTCACAGGCTCAGAGTGAGCTAAGGGATGCAAGGCACCCTGGGTCGGCCTGACCTCCCCATCCGGTCACTGCCCCCCGTTCGCCTCCTTGACAGGTTACAAAAATGCAGATGTTATGAAGGAGAGGAAATTAGCCCTGGAAAAGGGGTGGGCGCTGTCTGGTTCAATTCCCTTGGTTTTAAAGGTTAACATAACATCCCGGTGGGCAAATGGGCATGTTAGTTTCCTGCTGCTGCCGTAAAAAATTAAAACCATAAACGCTTAGTGGCTGAAAACGGCGCAGAATTATTATGTTGTGGTTCTAGAGGCCATTAAGTCCAAAATAGGCTCAAATCAAGTGCCGGCAGGGATGTGTTCATTTCTGGAGGTCTTCGAGAAGGATCCATCTTCTTGCCTTTGCCAGTTTCTGCATTCTGTGGCTCACGGCCCCCTTCCAGCTTCAAAGCCAGCAAAGGCTAGCTGACTCCTCCTCAGGTGACATTATTCTGACACTGATCTTCTCCCTCCTCCTTTCCCATTAAAACACTTTTATTTTTTAACAATTGGACCCCCACCCAACTTTTAACTTTGGGCCCCCTGCGAGGATTCAGTATGATCTACTTATGTCAAGGTCAACTGATTAGAAGCCTTAATTTCATTTGCAACCTTAATTCCCTCTCTGCCACGTGATCTAACACGATTACAGGATCCCAACGCGATTAGAACACGGACGTCATGGAGGGGGCTGATTCTGTGTGCCACAGCTGGCCAGCTTGAGGTCACGCTGGCATGTAGGGTAGCTAAAACCTAGATGATGCCTTCACCCACTTCCTGTGTTTCTTTATGAATGGAAAGCAAGATAATTTCTAAGTATCTAACAGCAGTCGGCTTCTCCCTAAGCCCAAAGCGCCCTCACATCTGAATTTCAAAAGGTCTGGGTCTCCCTGAGCCAAGATTGATTTCTTTCCTCTGATATCCCTAGTTGGCCCTAAATGTTAACACAGCCAAAGGGAAGTTTACAGTGCACATTGGGGAAGTTATAGAATCATGCAAGATGAAGTAATCTTAGGTGGAGTCATCAATATATATCCAGAGGAAGGATAAGAGGAAGGACAGACAGACAGAAGAAAGAAAAGAAAGATGATAGAAGGAAGAAGGGAAGGGAAGGAAAGGAAAAGAAAGGAAAGGAAAGGAAAGAAGGAAGGATGATAGAAGGAAGAAGGGAAGGGAAAGGAAAGGAAAGGAAAGAAGGAAGGAAGGATGATAGAAGGCAGAAGGGAGGGGAAGGGAAGGGAAGAGAAGGAAAGGAAAGGAAAGAAGGAAGGAAGGATGATAAGAGGAAGAAGGGAGGGGAAGGAAGGAAGGAAGGAAGGATGATAGAAGGAAGAAGGGAAGGGAAGGAAGGGAAAGGAAAGGAAAGAAGGAAGGAAGGAAGGATGATAGGAGGAAGAAGGGAGGGGAAGGAAAGGAAAGAAGGAAGGAAGGAAGGAAGGAAGGAAGGAAGGAAGGATGATAGAAGGAACAAGGGAAGGGAAGGAAGGGAAAGGAAAGGAAAGGAAAGGAGGAAGGAAGGATGATAGGAGGAAGAAAGGAGGGGAAGGAAAGGAAAGGAAAGAAGGATGATAGAAGGAAGAAGGGAAGGGAAAGAAGGGAAAGGAAATGAAAGGAAAGAAGGAAGGAAGGATGATGGAAGAAGGGAGGGGAAGGGAAGGGAAGGAAAGGAAAGGAAAGAAGAAAGGAAGGATGATAAGAGGAAGAAGGGAGGGGAAGGAAGGAAGGAAGGATGATAGAAGGAAGAAGGGAAGGGAAGGAAGGGAAAGGAAAGGAAAGGAGGAAGGAAGGGAGGGAGGGAGGGAGGATAGTAGGATACTAATACTCTGTTCCACATGGTGAGACAAGATTATTTATTTATTTATTTATTTATTTATTTATGTAACAAATGTCTAATTGAACTCCTTTTTGACTAATACCATGTATCAGAGTCTAGGTTCTGGGGATACAGCCCTAAAGGAGGCATACAAAGAGGTATACATTCTTGCCCCTGAAGAGTAGTGGAGGAAAAAGGCAATAAGCAAATACGCAAACCCATAATGCCATACGGTGACAAATGCCATGAACATATTAAGGAGTGCCATGAGATAGCAAGTGACGGAAGACAGATGACACTGCATCATTGCCCCCATGACTCTGAAGGCAAATGTCCCTTTCACCAAGGCTCAGTGTGCTCGACAGGGGTGGGTGCAATGAGAAGCACCATATGATTCTAGCAACGCCTCTGAGCGCTGCACGGTCTTTTGTACGTGAAAATCCCTACACACGGTACATCTGCCCCCACTGCCGGCCCACGGACAAATTCTGATGGCCTCAAAAGCAGGACAGCTTTACCTTGAACGTGCTGCCATCTCCAGTGAGCTCACGGAAGCTCGCCTCTCTGGTATTGTCATTGAAACTGAAGACATCCTCACGTGCAGGGACAGGGGCGTGCAAATAAATGGGCTCGGGACCTTAAGTCACCCTCTACTCGCGCATCCTGTTTACATCTCCGGACTTACCAGATCTATGAGAGCCCTCTGGGGAGCCGGTTCGAAGAATCAATAGCAGCCCCCTCAAGGGACAGAAGGGCAGTCCCTACAAAAGAATGCGGAGGTGGTTTAAGGCCACTGCAAAGGGGAAAGTCGGGCCATCTGTCATGGCTCTGAGTCTCCCCCGGAGTCATAAGGAAAATGAGTAGTCATAGCTCCTCAATGGGGAAAGACCACCAGGTTTCTCTGCTGCCCTCCAGCCAGCCTTCTTTTCCAGGTGTTTTGCAGCCCAGGGGTAATGGATAGTTCCTAATTCTTCACTCTCCTATCCACAGCCGTTGCCGCGTGAGTTACAGTCCCTCCTTGCTCCATTAGCGGTGGGGTGGGCTCTGCTTCCTATCTCAATGGTATTGGGCTTGACCACATAGAGTGCTCTGGCCAATGTGATTGTAGCAGACACATGCAAACAGAGGCCTGAAACATGCATGTGTAGCGGGACATTTTTCCTCTTGCATTTCTACCACTGCGACGAAAACAACTGGCTGGTCTGACAAAGGTGAAAAGTAGGTGTTGCCACAGAAGGAAATTTACAACCTGGAGCCAAGGCCAACCAGGCTGAGTCCAGATCAGCTGAACCCCAGCCGAGTCCAGGCACTTGAAAGAGAATAAATAATCATTGCCTTAAGCCACAGAGTTTTGACGTGCTTTCTTACACAGCATCACTGTTGCAATTAGCTGACTGATACACAGGGGAGCAGAGCTTCCCCTGGTACGAATCTTGAGCGCAGTAACAAATATTCAGATGAGAGCTTTGAAGACGTGGAGGGAGTTTTTGTTGCTGCTGTTGTTGTTGTTTTTGAGAGCAGCAGCTGAACACAGAGCCAACTCAGCCCTGAAACATCAGCATAAGAACGGCGCCGAAGAAGTCTTATTAACTAGAAAACACCAGAGCTGACTCACTTGACGACGCCGAGGACCCGGGGTCATGCTTTTCCCAAAGCCGGCAGGTCTGCTCTGCGTTTGACCCCTGCTGGACTGAGTTATTTTGGATCCGTTCTTGTGACTCTGGGGCTTAAAATAGTCGCTGCTGAGCCATCTGTCTTGGGATCCATCTAACTTGTGAAACGTGTCGCAGCTGTGGCTGAATTGAAAGCAGCTCCTGTTAAGAAAGTGAACAATCTCTCGGCTTTTCTCCATCCTATGAGTGTGCCCTGGGGAGGAAATAAAATAGAGGGCATTTGGCTGCCAGAGAAGGATAAGAGCTTCAGAAGGGAACTGGGGAGATGCCGGGCAGATAGAAAACGAGAATTGGGACAGCTGCCAGAGGACCTGGAAAGGAGCCAGGTTATATAAAGTTCAGACAAAGACGCTGCCAGCTGGGGGTGCAGGAGTAGAGCCCAATGGTGCAGAGTGTGGCTCTGGGACAGGCAGAGCTACGAGGCGTGCCGGAAAGGGCACGGGGCCAGGGGCCAGAAACCCCAAGCCAAAGACCCCACTCCACCACCAAAGTTGTCACCATGTGACAGGTCCCTGCACCTCCCAGCCTGAGCTTACCCACCCTTAAAATGGGGTTAATGATGCCTAGCTCAGGTTCCGAGGGTTCATCCGAATAATGTGGACAAGGACTAAACTATAGACCTGAGCAACACAGACTCCATCACATAGA
This sequence comes from Neofelis nebulosa, assembly GCF_028018385.1. Lineage (NCBI taxonomy): Eukaryota > Metazoa > Chordata > Mammalia > Carnivora > Felidae > Neofelis > Neofelis nebulosa. Next base: position 11,819,058 of record NC_080799.1, on the reverse strand, counting down.
GGTCTAGATGGTCATTTCACCGAGGCAGGAACAGGTCCGTCCTTTTCACTGTTTTTTTTTTTTTTTATGTTTATCCATTTTGAGAGAGAGAGAGAGAGAGCGAGAGCATGGGAGTGAACACAAGCTGGGGAGGGTCAGAGACAGAGGGAAAGAAAGAATCCCAAGCAGGCTGCACACCAGCTCCCTTGCGGGGCTTGAACTCACAAACCGTGAGATCATGACCTGAGCTGAGATCAAGAGTCGGACGCTTAACCGACCAAGCCACCCAGGTGCCCCTCTTTTCACTGTTTTATGGTGTATTTCCAGGGCTTAGCTCAATGTCTCGTATATACACGGACACACACACGCGCGCTCAGTAATGTCTGAGGTTCCTAAATGCCCTTAACACAAGGGCTAAAATATATTACTCAAATTCCAGGCCAAGGAAGAAAAAGCTGTTGTCTGTAGCTTTCTGGAAGTTACATGCCAAGGCAGGATAGCCACGCAGGGCAGCCACGTCAGAGCCCCAAGAGCAGTCGTTACCCTGAGCAGTATTCCAGCCCACGTGGAGCTGGTGAAATCCGGGGGGCGGGGGGGGGGCGGGTGGGAGCTTGTAATAAGGAAGAAGGTGCAGGCTGCTGGGAAAACCCCCCGTCTTCCACGTCACTCTTCCTAACGCGAACATTGTCATCGTTTGCCGGGATTTCGGCGCAGAATTGACACGGGCACTGGACTCAGACGCACCCTGGGTTGCCGCCCCCAACCTGTGTGATGTTTGGAAATTAATCTCTTTGCCAGGCTTCCTTTTCTCCATCGTAGAAGAAGTACTAATAACACACTCCGACGGGTTGTTTAGAGCGAGGGGCGGGCACGCCACAGCCCACCGGCCAAGACTACCCTGCTGAATGTGTGTTTAAATAAAGTTTTATTGGGACCAAGCCAGGCCCGCTCACGGACATGTTGTTTATAACGTTTATGGGAACACAGCCGGGATCGTTTGTTTCCACGCTCTCTGCGGTTGCTTTTGTGCTTTGAGGGTTGAGTGGCCGCCACAATGCTCCTAAAACTTAAACAAGTTCATACCTGGCTCTTTGCAGTTTGCTAACTTCCTGGCTTGAGGAGGAATCGAGGTGACAAATGGAAAAATACTGAGTCTGGGACATGGAACAGTCATGGGATGTTGTTGGTACAATGAGGATAAATAGAGCTGCTTTCAAGGGTTTGAAGAGAAGGGCTGTTGACAGAAACAAGTCGGGTTTGGGGCTTGGACCACAGGCTCCACAAGAGTCAACGAACGCCCAAAGAGACCCCAGTCACGTTGACACAGGCTGGCGTCCGCATCAAAGGCAGAGAAGGGGGACTCTTGAGGCTCCAGGAGAGAGCGACCAAAGGCAAAAAAAAAAGGAGGGGGGCTCAAAAGCATGACACGGAGTTGAGAGATAGAGGCTGGCAGGTGCTTCTGCGAGGGTTTGCTCCTGACTGAGAGCTCTTGGGAGAGGCGTTCAGTCATTACGTAAGAACATTTTCAAGGAACGGCAGGGGGAAAAGAGTGCTCTCCCAGTTGGAAAGCTTGATCTTCTGCGGTGAAAGGGGATTCCACCGTGAAGTAAGCATTGCTAAAAGTCCCTCACAATAGGCTCAGGGGGAAACTGAGGAAGCTAGGCATAGGCACATCTCCCGTTTCAGTGCTTGGAACACCACGGACTTTTGACTTCTGACCATTGCAGCTCGTCGGTTGCCACACAGCCACCTCCTAGGACACATCCTGCTCCTCGGGGCTGAGAAAGAGATAGTGTGACATCTGTCAGCCCAAGAGCAACGGTGTGGTAGGTGGTTTACCTCCTGTCAGCACCGAGCACGATTCTTTCCAAACAAGTCGTGTAACCTCTCTCAGGGTGTACTGCCTTCAGTCTCCGGGGACTCTCTGTCTCCTGGATTGCACGCCCTAGGACCTCACGTAAACATTTTGGTTGCTTTACAGCCTCTTTTTGCTCGACACCTGAAAAGCTGCTCACTCAACAGCAGCTTCGAAGACCCCTCAGGGGCCACCCTCTACACTCACGTATAATTTTCTCTCTCTCCCGCTCCACAACAATTTATCTTTTTAACACCCTCTGTTAGTAATGCCGGGCTTTGCCCGCTCAGGTGTTTCCAGCGTTGCCTTAAAAAATGTCACTGGCTCACTCGACAAACCTTTTCAAAGGAACACAGAAAAAGAGAAGCAGGAGGCTGGCGGCCAGGCGAAAGGGAGTGGAGCAGTAGAGGCGGAACCTTCAAGAATCTTTGTCCAGTTGTAGTGTTGATGAAAATCGGATCATGCAGGCATTCTGAAACGAGCTGGGTATTAAGTTTTCTTACTCTAATTGCTACCAATTTTTTTTTAACTTCCTGGACTTCAAGTAGTTTGGGGATGAACTGCCTATCAACCCCCAACCACTGACTCCTATCCAAGAATTATTTTTCTTTATGAGATAGGACATCTTAGTGGCGAACTGCCGTACTTAACTCTTTTATTGTAGCACTAGACTATCTGTTGAAGTCGTGCTGTGTGCCCAGCATTGTGCAAAAGGCTTTCACATGTAAAGCATCATTTGAATCCTCAGAATGAGCCTCCAGGCTGTAGAGACAGCCACGCGGAGAAGCAGCACCCCTAGGGGATATGGTCAGTGCAGCCAGAATTCGAACCAAGTCTGTTGGATTCTAATCTCCGTGTTCTTCCACGTTCATGAGAGGCCACGTTCTAAAAGACAGCATCTGCAGAGTTGTCCAGAACTCAGCAAGAGCGAGTGGCTCTCCTCATGGAGTAGAGGCTTCCCAGAAGCAGCACTTAATTCTGGGGCATTGTAGCATGCCAGACTTGGCCGCCTACCCCGCCTTTCTGGAAGAGTAGCCCCCAAGAATGAGTCTGACCATGCCCTGCTTATCAGTAAAAACGGGCCTTGTCACTATGTTTCCAATCAATACCCCTGACCCCGTTTCCAGCTTAAGTCAAATCATCTCCCAAATGACGCTGTAGGTTGACATTATTTCATGGGTTAGCTCGGGGGCAAGGGGCGGACCAGCAGACCTTTTAGAGAAAACAAACCAAAAGCACATTGCAATTTTGTACACTTAGCAGAGGCTCCTTGAAATCAATCTGCCCTTTAGCCATGTTTTCCACGGGACTCGATTTAATAGTGTTTATGTATTTTCAACCGGCTTGCCCTGTGAAACTTACACCGTATAGGTAAATGTCCCAATAATGCTATGTGGCCGCACCGAAAGTGTCCCATGCACCTGCTGTGCAATTCTCCAAAGTGAAACTCCACCCGCCTCCACTTGGGTGATTTCTGTAGGACTCCTACAGGAACGTTCGATACAAGTGGTAATTCTCCTTGAGGTTGTGGGGGCAGGTCATGGAGAAGACACGACCGCTGGCTGACCCGTGAGCAGGACCCAAGCCACGGGGGCCTCCCCGCCCCCTGCCCTGTCCTGGGAATGTGCGTTCTGCCTGCCTTTCCCACTCCCAGAGGCTGCTCCCGTGACACAGCCTTGAGATAGTGATGTGGTGTTGAGCCAGCGAACCCAGTTAAGGCTTCTATATGAACCTTTAAAAACCTTTTAACTACTGGGGCACCTGGGTGGCCCTGTTGCTTAAGCGTCTGGCTCTTGATTTCGACTCAGGTCATGATCACACAGTTCGTGAGTTCAAGTCCCGCGTGGGGCTCTGTGCTGACAGCACGGAGCCTGCTTGGGATTCTCTCTCTGTACCTCTCTCTCTACCCCAACCCCACTTGTGGTCTTGCTCACTCTCTCTCTCAAAAATAAATAAACTTAAAGTTTTTTTGCTTTTAATTTTTATTTTTTTAATTTTTTTTTTAACGTTTATTTATTTTTCAGACAGAGAGAGACACAGCATGAACGGGGGAGGGGCAGAGAGAGGGGGAAACACAGAATCGGAAGCAGGCTCCAGGCTCTGAGCCATCAGCCCGGAGCCCGACGCGGGGCTCGAACCCGCGGACCGCGAGATCGTGACCTGAGCCGAAGTCGGACGCTTAACCGACTGAGCCACCCAGGCGCCCCTTTAATTTTTATTTTTAATAGAAGTATAGCTGGCATGTAATATTATATTAGTTTCTGATGTACAACATAGTGATTCAACAATTTATTACTAACTTCTCACCACAGCAAACGTAGTTACCACCTGTCACCGTACCATGTTATTAGGGTATTATTGACCTAGGGAACATCTAGGCCATAGGCTGATGCAGAGACCTATTTGTCCTGTGGCTACCCAAGACGAGCCTGGTAGGTGAGGAAACCCCTGGGTCCTGAATGTCGCCTCATTCTTGGGATTCCTGAACCCGTCCCTCCGGGGGCACCGCGATCTTCCAATCTACTCTTCCAAGTTCTGGTCTCAGTGTGGACTCGAGTCCCTCCCCTTGATTTCCTTTTTAAAAAGAATATGGAGAACAATATGAAATTCACAGAAAGCCATTCGAGAAGCACAGCTTACCACGTACGGGTTTCCGCTGACTTCTGCCTCCCGTTTCCTGTTGTAACTTGTACAGAGACGCATAGATTGCGATCACGCCGCAACTTTGTTCTGTCCGTCATTGTGCCTTTAAACGTTAGCTCACAGGGTCGTTTTACACCCCGTGTGATGATTCTCCTAGCCTGCAAAGTCTTTGCTTTCTCTGCCACTCCCAGCTAAGAGGACGTCTAGAAGTTGCGTGAGATCACAAACACACATTGATTCAGAAACTTGAATGCTCACACCGTAATTTAAATAGAGACTCTGGACTTGGCTGGAAGCCTGCAGTAGGAGAGGAGAAGAGGGGCCAGTGGTTTCCAACTTCCCTTCTTCGGAACCAACCCCCACCCCACCCCCCCCCCCGCACCCCCTGCCCCTACAGCATCAGCCTCTGGGGGCTGCACGGAGGAGGAGGAAAGGGCAGGAAAGTTGTTCCTTGAACTAGCTCTGTGTTTACCTGGCTTTTTGTTCTCTGTGTCTGTTCACATTTTAAGGTTGTTGCTTCTTGGGGCACCTGGGTGGCTCAGTCAGTTGAGCGTCCAACTTCAGCTTCAGCTCATGATCTCGCGGTTCTCGAGTTCGGGCCCCGCGTCAGGCTCCCTTCTGTCAACCTGTCAGCGCAGAGCTGGCTTCAGCTTTGGATCCTCTGTCCCCCTCTCCCCGGCCCTCCACCAACTGTGCTCTCCTTACCCCGCCCCCCCAAAAGCTTTTGGTTTTTCGCTTTGGGTGCTTTAGAAGATTGTGTGGTTCCCTTGGCCTGGGGCCTGGGGTGATGTCTCTATTTCAGGTCACGACTTCCCATCTTTCTTCACCCCTGGGCACCCAGCCATGGTCCTCTGGCCTCTTTCTGCTGGGATTCCTTGCTGCTCTGGGCAGCCTGAGGAACAAAGATGGCCCCACAGTTGCCTTCTCTGCGGTGTTGCCCAGGTCCATTCCACGGGAACACTCACATCCCCCATACCCCTGTAGACCCTTTGCTGGCCAGTCCCAATGCCATTGACTCCAGGCTCTGCCACCAAAGCAAGTGGCCAGCCATCCCCCCCACCTCCAGTTGGAAATCTGACCCAGTCTGTGACCCATGTTCCTGTTCTCAGGCATCAGTCTCCTGTGCCTCCTGAAAGAAGGAACATATTTGGAAGCTCTTAATGGTGCTTTAAAGCCCCCTTCCCCTCGTGTTCTCTGGGGAGGAGACTCAGCTCCACAGCCCTTTGTCAGGCTACGTCTCCAGAGTATCCCCTGTCACACCTCCCTCTGCCTCTTTGGGTACCCTGGCTCTGCAAAGCCTTAGGACACCTTCCTCTGGCTTCCTTTTAAATAGCTGCATGGGCAGATTCACCTCAGCTCAGTTTAGAATGGAAGGCTACCAACTGTTACAAAGTGGAAACTGAGGCACGAATGCCGTTCCCTTATCCTGGGAAAGTTGCCACCTTGCCTTGCAGGATGAGGAGTCGTCTAGACACTTAGTCCTAGACACTGAAAGGAAGATTCTAGTGTAAGTCCTAGCCAGGCCCCTCCACAGCAACACACTTTCTGATCCGTGCTGCAGATCGGAACCCCCTGTGAATCTAGGGGTGGGCGTCGTGGAAGCCCCGTCTTTAGTGGAGATTCTGCCTCCTTGCCTCCACTGGGGGTAGACCGTATCATAGGGGTGGAATGCAACGTGTAGTTTTAGGAGAGGTCCTGAAACAGTCTACAGATGGGAAAGCCACAGAAGCTCGCTTGCCGGAAGGAGAAGGGCAGACAAAATGGCACAGAGGAAGGAGTCCGTTGGGAGAGTCCAACTGGACCATCGGGGTCTAGGGTACCTGGGAAAGAATTGTTGCAGGGGAACATAGGACCCAGGATCTCCAACAGTGCCATTCAACCATGGGTCTTACCTACCCCCCATCTCTGCACGCCCAGCACCGAAATGAAGAAACAACAACAAAAAAGGAAACCTTTCCCGGCAAGCAAATGAGGAAAGTCCATGTTGGAGATCTGGAGGTGGGTGGAGGTTAGGAGTTGGTGTTGCCACAGCCAGAAAATCTGGAGCTGAGGAGCAGATTGGTACCCCCTTGTCGATGGCCCAAATGGGGGTGGTGAGTCAGCTGGAGGTACAGGATGTGGCAGGAGTCCTATATGAGGCAAATATCCCCTCTCCTCCCGTGGGTCCCAGAAAAATGCAAGAGGGAGTGATAAGGCCATATCCCTTGACAAGTGAGGCTTATTATTCCGGCAGACTCAGGGACAAACAATGAAAGTGACCTCAATTAGCATCCAGAAGCACGTAGGGCCGAGCAGAATAAACATGTTGCAACCCCAACACAACATCTACAAATGCATCATTCATTTGATGAGAAATACACACGTAAAGTAATACAAGGGTGGGGGCAGGGGGCAGGAATGGGAGCTAGCTCAGCTACTCAGTGGTTGAGGACCTTATTCAGGGGTTCTCAAATCTGAGAGCAACGTCCTGAAATAGAAACGTACCCCGGGCCCCATTTCTGGAGTTCCGATTCACTGGTTTGGGATGAGTCCCGGGCAGAGAGAGGTGATAAAATGTATGCAAATGACACGCATCCGCACCCCCCAGTTGAGAGCCACGGGATGACGTCTCGGACGGGTTTACATTTGCCTCTGTTGCTGTCTCATGTGTGACCATTTGATTTTCTTTTAACAAGTCAGTAAGTGGGGAACAGAAGAAGCTAAAAGCGGAGGCTTACGCTTAGATTATTGTTAAGTGGTTCGGATGAAGTTTCAGTAGCCGAGCACACGGAGGTCAGTGATTCCAGACCTGGGTGTTGTGGGCGCATGTCCATAGTGCATTTACCAAATAGAACCACAAGTGTGACCCCATGACTGAAAAAAATCAAAAAGGGTTGGGGCGCCTGGGTGGCTCAGTCGGTTGGGCGACCGACTTCGGCTCACGTCATGATCCCATGGTTCGTGGGTTTGAGCCCTGCGTTGGGCTCTGTGCTGGCAGCTCGGAGCCTGGACCCTGCTTCGGATTCTGTGTCTCCCTCTCTCTCTGCCCATCCCCTGCTCATGCTCTGTCTCTCTCTCTCCTTCAAAAATAAATTTAAAAAAACATTCAAAAATTTTTTTAAAAAATCACAGAGGCAGAGGGGCGCCTGGGTGGCTCAGTCGGTTAAGCGTCCGACTTCGGCTCAGGTCACAATCTCACTGTCCGTGAGTTCGAGCCCCGCGTCGGGCTCTGTGCTGACTGCTCAGAGCCTGGAGCTTGTTTCAGATTCTGTGTCTCCCTCTCTTTCTGCCCCTCCCCTGCTCATGCTCTGTCTCTCTCCTTCTCAAAAATAAATAAACGTTAATAGAAATTTTAAAACACGTACAAAAAGAAAAAGTTAAAAAGGGTTGAATTAAAACAACCACACTATTCTGAAAGGCCGTTTGATGAATAATGAGTTGCTCAATGCTTCAGAAAGGAGAGGGTATGCACACTCTTTCTTCCTCCATCACATTTCTACAAGTAGAGATATTCCAGGAGTTTTCTCGAATTGGAGCGTGGGTAACGAGATTTGCCTTTTGGTTTTGCAAGGTAGGGGTTGCTCAGGAAGCGGGCCAGCAAGCCATTTTGGAAAAGCAGGCATGGACTTGGATTATGAGTACCATGTCCACAAGGACATCTCCACAAGTCCGGACAGCACTTGGCCCTTGGCCTGGAAATCTGTGCCACATCAGAGTGACAAAGGCCTGCTTCTGGGTGTCACAAGGCGCCTTGCCAACTGGCTTCTCCAGAGAGACCAAGCATTAGGCTCCGTGAAGACACGAGAAGCAAGCAGACCAAAGAGACAAATGGGATGCCCTGTGTTCCGTGTTCAGACAGACCGTGATTCACTTCCTTACACCTGGCTCACTGACTTAACCAAGAGCCTCAGTTTCCCTTGTGAGAAACCCGTTCACCAAACCTGCATGCTTCTCTGCGGCAGTTGGTTGGCCTCCCTCCATCCCATTCCCTTTGATTTCAGGCAGGGCCAAGTGGCATGGTGGTGACGTCACTTCTGGACGGGAGCTACCGGCCAGGTTGCGATTCACCCCGTTCCTTCTCTGTGCCCCCTGAGACTGGCAAAGGTGGCCGCTCTGTTGTCTGGATCCGAGGGGGTGAGGAAATCTGGGAGCAAAACTGCCAGCTGAATGATTAGGCATGCAGTGTGAGTGAGTAAGAAACCATTACAAGCCACTAAGACAGGAGGGATGTTTGTTACGGTAACATAACCTAGCCAATCCTGACTGATACAGGGTCTGCTCGTTTTCGTGGGTGTACAAAATTACAAGAGACAAAGCTGCTCGTGTGGTGTTGGGTGTATGGCAGGTGATTCATTTATTTAATCTGAAAAATAAATAAATAAACCTAACAAAGAGCTAACATCACATTGGAGTTGGGTGCATGGCCAGCTGGGCTGGCAGCTCGGAGCCTGGAGCCCGCTTCAGATTCTGTCTCTCTCCCTCTCTCTCTCTCTCTGTCTCTCTCTGTCTCTCCTCTGCTCACACTCTCTCTCTCTCAAACATCAATAAACATAAAAAAAAAAACTTTTAAAAGAAAGAAAAGAAAAATAGGCTTGAGATTCAACAGTGACCTCTTGGACAAAAATGTTATCTCACACAGGTTGCCGTTAGTTTGGTGGGGTGTGTTTCCTGTGGGTGCTTTGCTTTTGTTGCTGGAACCCACCCCCTGGTCAGTCTTGGCAAACGGGTCTATGCGCAAAGGCCAAGGATGGCTCTGGATGTTGTGCTCGTCGGCCCTGGGGGAAAAACTTGGCCTTGGTCAAATTCCCTTGAGGCTGGCTGCCTAGATCACAACGGGGAAGGCGACTCTCTGAAGCCCTGGAGAGTTCAATAAAGCTGTCGCTGTTTCCAGCCCCTCTGCCTCCCAGGTGTCTGGAATGCCCCCATTCAAGAGCCCAGAGCCAGATGGATGCCAGGAGATGCTCCCGATGCTATTTGGGCCACGGACAGGGGCTGTCAAAGCCTCGTCTCCTTGAGATCCAGTGTCCTCTGTACTGGGTGGCTTCATTCTGGGGGAAAGACAGCCACCAGCAGGTTTCTAGACACATTATTTTTTTTTTCCTCGCTTGACTGACAGGAGCGAGGTGACAGGAACAGTGGGCTTTCACAGGAAACGATGCCTCTGCCTCCATGTTACTCCAACAGGAGAGCGCTGCACTCACAATAACTCATCATGTCCAAAACAGAGCTCATTGTCTCTCCCCGCAAGCTGCCTCCTTCCCTCCCCACGCTCCCTCTCTCAGTTAATAGCATCACCCTACACTGAGTCACCCTGGCTGGAGAGCTAATAAGTAGGCAGGAAGGAGAGGAAAAGCCCTGGGATGATGTGGAATTAGAAGAACATGATTTAATCGGCATTTTCAAGATGGAGGGACTTTGGGCAACTGACCTAACCCCTCGGAGCTCCAGTCGCCTCCTGCATGGGAGTTACGTGGTTGTAGTAATAATCTGGATGTGTAGGATCTCCCCTCTGCCCAGCCTTGCTTCGGGGTTTTTTTTTCCTGCTTCACCTGGTGATTTCTTTCACTGGAGTGGCCCATTTTGCCTCGCCAGGTCTGAGCCCTCCGGCCCCCTCAGTTGACCTGTCCTTAGCTATTAGTCTGGTGCACTTGAGAGGGACCGGCTGGTAGACCCAGCTCCTTAACTCACCTTTGTTCTTTCATCCTGCTGCAGCCGTGTGAACCATCTTTTTCTAATACAATGCACTTCTGGATTATAGAGATAATATACATTTCTGTTAAAAACACAACAACAAGACTACAGGAGAGTAGGAAAGAACAGAATAAAAGCACCACACAGCACAGCACGTCGGAAAGAACCACAGGCGCTATTTTGTTAGACTCCCTTTCTGGATATGCTCATGAGCATTTAAAAATTGTCAACACTGGCACAGGTGTGCCCCAGTTGCAGGAAGTAGGCCAGGCGGTCAAGAGGAATTGTACCGAGAGCAGGCTTCCATCAGCTGAAGGCAGTCGGGGTCTGCTCACATGGGCACGGAGGAGCCCTGGACACGTCAGCAGGGAAAACTCCTTCGGACCTGAATAGTGGCCCCTGCCCTTCCCAACACAGATCCTTACACAGATGGTACCTCCAGAAAAACTGTACCAGGAAAGGGACCAAGACGGGAACTGTATGGACACGGAAGAGGGAAATGAGAGGCGATAAGCAAGAGAAAATGGCCCATGAGAAACCCGCAGAGGAAGAACACGGTCTTCGAACCGAAGAGTGTCACTGTAGTTTCGTTCATGGAGGAAGATTTCGAGGGAACGTTTTGAAAAAATAAAGCTCAAGGCAGAAAGATGAGCGCACAGAGAATATACGGCAAGGAGACGGAACGAGAAGAAACATAAGCTGGCAGAAAGAAGCGAACAAGGAGGAAGTAGAAGAGAATAATAAAAAACCAAAATTTACGAGCTACATTAGAGACAGGACAAAAAGGAATTCGTGTGGTTAAAAGCCACCAGGGGTTATTATGGAGGAAGGAGTTGAGACCATCTGTATATCATCTATCTATAACATTGTCTATATCTTATCTATCCATCCATCCACCTACTGTCTATCTATCCATCCATCTATTCATCCATCTCTCAGTCTATCATCTATTATCTAACTCTGCCTATCGATGTAGAGAACAAAGTCAAAAGAGTTCCAACCTGCCATAATTGTCATCCCCAAGAGACTGAAATAATTAAACAACAACAACAACAAAAAAAACGTATCTTAAGATTCGGCATTTAAGAAAACTCTGTATGAAATAAAGATCAAACCTACATAATGAAACCACAACATGCTTTCCGGAAAACCTGACATGGGACCATTTGCACCAAGATGTATTCTAAGAAACAGTGAACATTTAGATAAGCGGTCCTTTTGGTGTTGGCTCTGAGGGTAAAAATCACTCATCAGACTTCAGCCTTCTCTATACTCAGTGCTGGGGTCAACTGAATTACACCCCAAAATCTTCAGAGTAAGAAATGATAACTCCAATCATTTAACACCCAGCAGAACTTTTGTTCAAGTATAAAGGCCAAAGGAAACCATTTTAGTCCTGGCATAAGGTAGACATATAGGTCAATGGAATAGAATTGAGGATCTAAAAATATGCCATCACATTTACATGCAATTGATTTTTTTAATATGAAATTTATTGTCAAATTGGTTTCCAACCAGCACCCAGGATCATCCCAACAGGTGCCCTCCTCAATGCGCATCACCCACCCTCCCCTCCCTCCCACCCCCCATCAACCCTCAGTTTATTCTCACTTTTTAAGAGTCTCTTATGGTTTGGTTCCCTCCCTAACTTTTTTTTTCCTTCCCCTCCCCCTTGGTCTTCTGTTAAGTTTCTCAGGATCCACATAAGAGTGAAAACATTTGGTATCTGTCTTTCTCTGTAGGACTCATTTCACTTAGCATCACACTCTCCAGTTCCATCCACGTTGCTACAAAAGGCCAGATTTCATTCTTTCTCATTGCCGCATAGTATTCCGTTGTGTATATAAACCACAATTTCTTTATCCATTCATCAGTGGATGGACATTTCGGCTCTTTCCATCATTTGCCTATTGTTGAAGGCACGGCTATAAACATGCAATTGATTTTTCACAAAGGTACCAAAACAATTCAATAGCAGAAAGAGTAGTCCTTTGAGCAAATGGTGTTGGGAAAACAGGATATTCGCACGCAAAAAAAAAAAAAATGAATTAGTTCCCTACCCCATAGCATACATAACAATTAATTCAAAACCATCAAACGCTTAAAAGTTATAGCTTTATAGATTATGAAACTTTTTTCAGAAAACATAGAAGTAAATCTTCATGATCTTGGACCGGGCAAGAATTTCTTAGATATGGCATCAAAAGGGCACACAACACAGAGAAACATGGCGAAATTGGGCTGTATCCAAAATAAAAAGGACGGTCCTTCAAAGGGAGCAAAAACACAACCTACAAATGGGAGAAAATATTTGCAAATCATATATCTCACAAGGGAATTCTCACTAGAATATATAAAGAATGTTAGTGACACAACAATAAAATGATGCATGACCCAGTTTAAAAATAAGCAAAGGGTATGAGTAGAGATTCTTCCAAAGAAGAGATACAAATGGCCAACAAGCCCATGAAAAAGGACGCAACGTCGTCAGCCACCATTTGCCTAATGGTAAACACAGAGTTCCCATACAGCCCAGCAATTCCGCTCCTGCGTGGACCAAAGGTCCATGAAAATGTATGTCCACACAAAGACTATGTGAACGTTCATAGCAGAATTTTTCAGAAAAACCGAAAGTGGAATTACTTGTTCAATGCCCGCCACCAGATGAATGGATAAACAACATGTGGTGTTTCCATACCTTGGAATATTTTTCAGGGTAAAAGGAATGTACTGCAATGTGGAGGAACCTTGAAAACAATATGCTGAGTGAAAGAAGGCCAGTCACAAAGGACCCCATATATTGTATGATTCCATTTATGTGAGAAATGTCCCCAAAAGGTCAAGCTATATAGACAGAGAACACATTGGCTTTCGTCAAGCACCAGAGAGGATGGGGGGAAAATGGAGGATGGTTACCAGATTCCTTTTGAGAGTGATAAAAATGTTTTAAACTTAATTGCGGTAATAGTTACACAACTCTGTGGATATACTAAAAACCATTGAATTGTGCAAAGTGAATGAATTGCATGGTATATGAAATATAACTCAATAAAGCTGCTATGGGGGTAAAAAAAAACATTTTAGGGTTAGAGAATAGAAATCCCATAGGGTCTTGTTAAAGAAATTCTAGATGATAAACTTCAGCCAACTGAGAAATGCAACCTAGAAATAGTAAACAGATTGGCTGTAAACATTGAGTCCATCTAACTGTGTAAGACTCAGCTAAAAAAAAAATCGTGATTTCAGAACAGCGTGTAAGTATCATGGATTATAATATAGTGCGGAAAATAAGAAGGTCTGGGTCCGTACCTAGGTACATAAACAAATGGAGAAGGCAGAACTCTACATTATAGTACAATCAAACTAATAAGAAATAGGAATGTTAGAAATGGAAGGTCACCATCTGGCAGCCATCGTAGTGGTCGTTGGATATGGTGGACCTGTGGTCATTGATCCGGGCTGGAGTTGATTCGGGCATGCAAAGGTAGGTGGGTGGCAGTTTGAGGATGTACATAATGACACGATCTCACACTATACCCCCGTGGAATGATAATGGGTTACAAGGAGGAAAATGATGCCATTACGGTGGAGAAACCTGGCACACACCAGCATGACCGGTTGATCAAGGTTAATATCAGCATTGGTGGGAAGTATGGGCTGACATCATGTATATTTAGAGGTAATGTGCTGAGAAGGGCACGGCATCATTCCCGTGATGTCCCTATCAAGAACGCGTGATCTGGAGCTGGTCCTGGGGAGACCGCCCTGAGGGGCATCTGACAGCGTGTGAGGCCAGTGCTCTAAAATGGTTGAGGACAGGAGAGGCAGGAAAGACAAAGAGTTGTTCTAGGTTGGAGGGCATAGCATGCTTCACCGCAAAATGCAGCCCAGGTTGCCAGGTGGCATGTTAGACCATGTCGAACAAAGACACACGGTTGGGACAACTGGCAAAATGGAAATGGCATCTATGGATGGGATGGTAACATTGGAAAGATGTTGTCTTCCTGACTCGTAGGCTTGGAGAGTGGTTATCTCTGTTTTAGAGAATATATACTAGAATATTTACAAATGAAGGCATATCACGTCTACGGCTTGCTCGCAAATGGTGAAGGAAAAAGATGTGTGTGTGTGTGTGTGAGAGAGAGAGAGAGAGAGAGACAGACAGAGACAGAGAGAGAAAGAGAGGAAAGGAAAGAGGGAGGGAGAGGATGAGGGAGGGAAGATATGAAGTAAGGCAAGGAGACATTAGCAGCTGGGAAATATGGTTGAATGAGAGATTTTTGAACTCTCCTTCATCGTCAACACTTCCATCCTTTCAACTCTCCCGTACGTTGGAGATTATTTCAAAATAAACTGTTTTTCAAAAGCAATAGCGGGGAGGGCCCTGGGTGGCCCAGTCGGTGAAGTGTCTGACTCTTGATTTCGGCTCAGGACGTGATCTCACGGTTCCGCGGGTTCGAACCCCACGTGGGGCTCTGTGCCGGCAGCGCGTACAGAGCCTGCTTGGGATTCTCCGTCTCCCTCTCCCTCTCCCTCTCCGCCCACTCCCCTGCTGGTGCTGCCTCTGCCTCTCTCAAAATAAATAAACTTAAAGATTCAGAAAAACATTACAAGTAGAATGTAAATGTCACAAACCCTGAACATGTGCAAGCCTTGTCAGTATCGAAACCAAAAAGTTGCTCTGAGTCTCTGAGCCTGTCATTCCCCTCCCCCTAGAATGCTCTCCCTCCACATTTTAAATTTATTATTTTTTTTAACGTTTATTTATTTTTGAGGCAGAGAGAGACAGAGCATGAACGGGGGAGGGGCAGAGAGCGAGGGAGATACAGAATCGGAAGCAGGCTCCAGGCTCTGAGCCGTCAGCCCAGAGCCCGACACGGGGCTCGAACTCACGGATGGTGAGATCATGACCTGAGCTGAAGTCAGACGCTCAACCGACTGAGCCACCCAGGCGCCCCTCTCGCTCCACATTTTAAAACCCTGGGCTCTCTGGGGTCATTCGTGTCCCTGCCCAGCTGTCCTCAACAGGGGACATCTCTGGCCACCATCACCCCTGCTTTCCTTAGGGCCCTCGACACCAGCCGGCCTCCTCCTAGCTGCTTGGATATGAAGCCCTCGCTCTGATAGACTCATTGTTGTACTTTGCCTCCTTCTTCATTTGTGGTCCAGATGCTGCCGGGAAGAGGCCTTGCATCCGGCTGTCGTGACTCCTTCATCTCCTTCCAATTTTGGCACCTAAAAAAAGTGTCTGGCATATGGTAGGTGCTCGTTAAATATCCTTTATTGTTGAAAAGCTGAGTGGGGACGGAGGAGAGGAACCGGTAACCTTTAGAGAGCACACCGCTAAATGGGCTGCGTCCTCTGTAGCCATTTGTGTACGAAAGGTCAAGAAGTAGGAAGGGATCCCTGTACATGTGGGCTGTGAAGGTCCAATGCCTCTCCAGGATTATTTCTGACTGTAAAAGGCGGGGACGCTCCCTTTACCCCCCCCCCCCCCCCACACACACACACACTCTAGTATCAAAGAGACTGTCTTGGCTGGCCCCGTCCAATTCGAGGGCAGAGGATCGCAGTTGTGAAACTCATAGGTCCCAGAATCAGCCCACCTCGTTCAAATCCCGGCTCAGCCATTCGTTAGCCGAGCGATGCCGGGAAAATTTACCCAAGCCCGCTCTCCCTTGGTGTGTTCATCTGTGAAATGGGCACCGTAGCAGAACCTGGCTCCTGAAGCGTGAAGAGTAAGTAAAAATGTAACGTGCCTACTGGAGAACTTGGTGCACCGTAAGGGTTGGCTCTCGTTATTGTCAAAAGACTCGGATCTTGTGGTTAATCTCTGCTGATCGAACCGTGATGGGATCGGTGACTTCCAAATATTAGACAGACCCCGTTATTTCCCCTGGCCAGGCAATCATCCCAAGATCTGCAAAAGAACTATGAGCCGCTGTCCGATGTGTCCTGCGACATCGGTCATTCAGAGACCACTGTACGCCCATTCTCCTTTTTCTCCTGAGCCCATAGGGAGGGGCGAGTGGCTGCGTTCTGGACCATGGGATGTGCACAGAATGATGCACACTGCGCGATGCTCCGTGCGTCTTTCTGGACATCATGTCTGGCGAGCTGCAGAATAGCCACTGGAAAACTCTGGCCCCCAAAGGGCTGATAGCGTCCAGGTTTCAGAATGATCCCCAGCTGCCGTATCGAGCTGCAGTCTGAGAAAGGAATACGCTTTCAAGGGCTTAAGCCACGAAGTTTGAAAACTTGTTCGCTAGAGCCCTTAGCTGGCCTAACTGAGCAATGCATATTTAGGCAAAGGAAGGAGTTGAAGGAAGACAGTGGAAGGAAGGGGATTGGAGTTAGGAGGGTCAGCCTCAGACAAAGGAAGTTCAGACTGACTGAAACAGACCAGAGACCCAAGAACCCAGGATAAAACCTTTGCAATAGTTTAGTTCCGACAGCTGGGCTTGGGCAAGTGGAGGTGAAAAGGAGGGGAGTATGTTCGTCTACGCCCGCAAATACTTATCGACCACTTTCCGGGTGAGAGGCAAGGCTCCGGGTACTTGGAGGAAACAGAAAAAGCGTGAGAAGCATTTCTGGCGAAGCTTGTGGGGGTCACACAGCAAGGACAATAGTTTGCATTTCTTATCAGGGAGGGGCCCTCTGGATCGTGCCCACCACAAGAGTGTGGGAGATTAGAACAGGCTGCTTTCACTGCTCGTTCGGAGCTAAGCCTTCCCAGATGAATAGTTGGGAGGAGGTTGGAAATGGGCAGCACCCCTGTCCCAATCTCTTTGAGACAGGTAACTATTTATTCATAGAAAAATGCAGGCTTCCCTTGGGATTTATTAATTCGCCGACAGGACGCCTGGGTGGCTCAGTCGCTTAAGCTTCTGACATCGGCTCAGGGTAGGATCTCCCGGTTTGTGAGTTCGAGCCCTGCGTGCAACTCTGAGCTGCCTGGAGCCTGTTTCAGATTCTGTGTCTCCCTTTATCTCTGCGCGTGCACTCTCTCTCTCCCTCTTTCCCTCTCTCTCTCTCTCAAAAATACATAGCCATTAAAAAAAAAAGGAACTACAGGCCTAAAACGGGGTCACTTCTGAGAGGACAAGTCTCCAAACTGGGGCCGAATGCCTAACCTCACTGAGGTTGCAGCCTTCCCCAGAAATGTTGTCTTCACGGGCCAGTCAGGAATTTTCTGGTCTGCACCCATGAGGTCATCTGTCACATGGGCTCTCTCCATCCCCTAAAGAAAGGTGAGGTGACCCACCTACTAAGACCCCCTGCCCTTCCCCTGTGATCCGTGCCCCAAACAATCCTTTCTTGTCTTTTGCCAGTAACGTCTTGTCCCACCCTCCTTTCTAGAAAAACCTTCCACTTGAGACAGGTCTTTGGAGCTGCCTTCTGTTGGCCAGGTGACTCCTGATCTGTGGATCGTTTCCTAAAGCCGGTTAGATCTTCAGATTTACTCCGTGGAAACTTTGTTCTTTAACATAAAGCGGGGAGAAAAAAGAGAACCAGGGTGAAGCGGGTAAAAATGCCTACAACTAGTAAACGATCATTTAAATAGTGATAGAACAAGGCAGGGAACAAAGTGGGCGGTTAATCGTATGAGGAAGTTAGGCTCTGCAGAGCTCTGCAGTGGAGTAGGAAATTGCAGTCCGAGCTTCCCGACAACCAACGGAAAAAGCAAAATGTGGCAAATTGAGCGTATTATGTGATTATGATGTGTGTATATATATATATATATATATATACACACACATAATATAATACACACATATACACATATAATATACATGATGTACATAATATACACATATAATTAATGTATAATATACATAATATACATAATATACACATATAATATATACATATAATATACATAATATACATAATATAATATACATAATATAATATACACATATAATTAATGTATAATATACATAATATACACATATAATATATACATATAATATACATAATATACATAATATAATATACACATATAATATACATAATATAATATACACATATAATTAATGTATAATATACATAATATAATATACATATATAATATATACACATATAATATACATAATATAATATATACAATTTTTTTCAGATAAAATGTTTTTCCAGCACCAAACCCCAAAAGGAACTTATCTCAATAATCCTTTCCAATAGCTTAAGTTCAGAGACTGGAAAAGTCATTAACGTTCAGAATCGTAGGCCGAGAATTTATGGATGAGGTGGGACCGAAAGTGGTGACGTCCCCGGGGGACAGGTGGGGACTTCTCGCAGTGTTGACCCAGCCCCCACCAGCCTCTCTCTCTGCCTCAGTGACCTCCCGCGATTTCCTCCCCTTCCTAATACGCAGGCTGTTAAGCCCTATTGTGCTGCTCTGACATCTGGAACAAATCCTTTTGTCATACGCCATCAGACTTTAAACAAATAAGGGCTAATGAGTTATCCAGGCGCCACGATTTTGCCTCCACCAATAATTACTTTGTTCACTCGAGGGTAGTAAGAAGGTAACCGGCAGGAAGATCTCTCCTCTCTCACCTCACATTAGGATCCATTTGCTTTGACAAATATCTGACTTGGCTGATGTTTACAGTGTAACATGTTCATTTTTCCAGGTCTGCCCTGCGTGTCATCCTGTCCGGAAGCTCCAACCGGAACGGCATGGGAAGCGCTCCGTGGAAGCCCAGCCCAGGCGAGTCTCAGCCCCTGGCCTCTCGATCCCTGTGTGAGGGAACAAGGACGAGCCAGGGACCCTTTTTGGGCCTCAGTGTCCTCACCTACACACCGGAGGGAACAGCACGTACCCCATAGCGTGGGATTACATGACAGCCCGACAGCATGTCTGAGACATAGTGGGGCATCCAGAAACATTGGTTCCCATCCCATCCGCACACCGCTTGCAATCAGTGTGCCCTTTGAGGACATGGTCAATCGGTTTTTAAAAGCTAGGACGTACCTAGCTAAGTGCACCTTGAGGGCATTAGCTCTAGTCTAAAGACAATTAACGAGGGTGATCTTCTTCCCTCTGCATGATGCCTCTCCAAAGTCTTCTGCCCCTAGGGCACATCAGGAGGACGTATTGGCAGCCTGGCATAGCGGAAAGTTGACAAAATGGAGAAAGGACTATTGGGGATAACAGAGTGCGCACGCTGCCTCTCAGGCTGGCTCCCGGGGGGGCCATGAGGCCAATGGACGATAGCTGAGCGTCCAGTCCCTGGGAGTAAAGAGCATGGGGAGGGTAAGACCATGGCTCCAGGAATTTCTGTAGATGACCCCCACTCCATCCAGCCAAGCGGGCCTACCACCAGCTGCAACAGCCACAGCTTCCGGAAGCTATTGGCACCCCTTTGAGAGGAAGTAAACCGAGGACGAAGCACCCGGTTTGGGTGGGATGTCAGAACATTTCCTGTCCTCGGAAGGAAATCTGAGACCGAGATCTGGAGGTACTCAGTACAGAGTGGAGAGTGTAGGGAAGTCAGAGGTGATGGGGCCAGGGGGTGTCAGCACGAGCTGAAGCCAGCAAGAGAGAGATGTGGCATCTGTGGCCAGTGTATGAACTGCCCAGACCAGCTGCCGTGGGCGATGGCTCAAGGGCTTTTTTTTTTCAACTCGCTTTTAATAAATTCATTAAATGTACATTTTATATGGGAAACTACACGAAACAAATCTGCAGTAAAACCTTGGATTGCGAGTAACTTGCCCTACGAATGTTCCGCAAGACGAGCAAACATTTCTAACGCATTTTAACTTGATAAACGAGTGATGTCTGGCAAGACAAGCAAGATGTGACGCCAAATGTCACATGATCACAACCGAGCCAATGGGTCTTGAAATTCGCTTTGATGCACGAGTGCTTTGGACCGCAAGCCTGTGTCTGGAACGAATTATGCTCACAGTCCAAGGTTTTACTGTATGTAACAGTGATGCGTCAAAATGCAAAACCCTCAAAAACATGCTCTAAAAGCCAGAGCCCCAGAAACTTCTCTTGGGTCCTTGTGTAACTACCCCCCCTTCGTCTCTCCGGGAAAGTAACCCATATCTTAACTAGGATGTCGAGTATCCTAAAAACTTTCTTGTTTTTCTTTATAGTCTTACTACGTAAGCAGGCATCCTCAAATATAATGGACCGGTTTGCCTATTTCTTGAACTTAATATAGTCATACATGTGTTTTTGGTATCTGGTTTGTTTTGCCCAACATGATGTATGTAAGATCCGTTCATGTCGTGACAGATCATTTATTTCAATGCTGTGGAGAATTCCATTGTATGAATGTTCCGTGATGGACTTATTCATTCTAATTCTTTTTTCTTTTAATTTTTTAATGTTTATTTTTGAGAGAGAGAGAGAGAGAGAGAGAGAGCATGAGTGTGGGAGGGGCAGAGAAAGAGGGAGACACAGAATCCAAAGCAGGCTCCAGGCTCTGAGCCGTCAGCCCAGGGCCCGACGCGGGGTGCAAACTCATGAACCGCGAGATCGTGATCTGAGCTGAAGCCCGACGCGTAACCGACGGAGCCACCCAGGCGCCCCTGGATTTACTCATTCTAATGCTGGTAAACAGTTAGATTGTTTACAGTTTGGGCTTACGACCCCAAATGCAGCTATGAGCATTCTTACGTACATCTGTTGGTGCACGAGAACACATCTCTATTGATCACGCACATCAGCACACCCCCGTGTGAAGTCCTGTGAAATCTACCGATCTACCAAATACCCCTCCCCCAACCCCCAACCCGAGCCAAGGTGAGGAAACAACAGAAAATGCAGGAAACAAAGGTTGTTCCCTCCACACCAAACCCAGACAAGGCTTCTTTGGGTTCAGTCGAGCTTTGCCTGTACAACAGGTGGAGTTGTGTCCAACCCCCCAGACCAAACACTCAGGAGTTTGGAGTCACCCCTCCACCGGACTGGCTCTTGGCCCAAGACAAACAAGCCTGGGTCTGGGGCCAGTCTGGATAGCGGAGGTAGATTTTCCAGGCAGCCTCACAAAGCACTAGGACAACAGCAGTAAAAGGGAAGCTCCGTAATCAACGCATAGGAAGAAAATGTAAGTGAGGCTGTGCAAGAAATCTGCATCGTGAGAATTGAGGACAAAAGATACGAGGAGAGGAGGGAAACCTTTCTCGTGGATTTATTTATTTAATAAATTTATTTTGTCAAGTGGAAAAACTGGAACTAAATAACCGTTATTTTTCCTCAATTATGATCAGATGGATACTTATTAGGCAACGGCGAAAAAATAACCAGAAAATAACTAAAATGAAAACATCATATTAGGAATACATTGGCTGCAAACATTTAGGCAATGGACCTTTCCCAAGAGAAATGAGTACTTACAAATAAACATTATATTTCTGATTCAATTTCAGGGGATTCTGAGACTCTCAGAAACTTCTGTTTGGAATGTAAAATGGTTGAACCACTTTGGAAGGCGGCGTGGCAGTTTCTTCTTCTTTTTTTTTTTTTTTTCAAAGTTTATTTATTTATTTTCAGAGAGAGAGAGAGCAGGAGAGGGGCAGAGAGAGAGGGAGAGAGAAAATCCCAAGCAGGCTCCAAGCTGCCAGCACAGAGCCCGATGTAGGGCTCGAACTCACGAACCGTGAGATCATGACCTGAGCCGAAATCAAGAGTCGGACGCTTAACTGACCGAGCCACCCAGGAGCCCCAGCAGTATGGCAGTTTCTTTAAAAAGTGAGTACAAGGGCGCCGGGGTGGCTCAGTCGGTTAAGTGTCCGACTTCAGCTCAGGTCGTGATCTCACAGTTTGTGAGTTCAAGCCCCACATCGGGATCCGTGCTGGCAGCTCAGAGCCTGGAGCCTGCTTCGGATTCTGTGTCTCCCTCTCTCTCTGCCCCTCCCCCGCTCGCGCTCTCTCTCTCTCTCTCTCTCTCTCTCAAAAAAAAATAAACATTAAGAAAAACATTTTTTTAAGTGAGAGTACACACACCATATGACCCACGGATATTTCCCCAGGGGAAGTAAAACCACATGACTATAGGAAGATTTGTATGCAAATGCTCGTACTGGCGTTATTTACAATAGCCCCAAACCTGAATCCCTCCAAGCATCGGACAACAGATGAATGGATAAACCAAGCTGTGGTTTATCCTTGTGATGGAATACTGCCTCGCGATTCAACAGAATGAAATTGATACCTCTGGCAAATGCAAGAGTCTCAAAAGAATCATGCCGAGGGAGTGGTACTCTTTGCTTTCACTTATTTAAAGTTCCAAAAAATTCAGACGAATCCATAGTGGCAGAAACAGCGGTGGTTGCCTGGCAAGGGTCGGGACCTTGGGACGGAGGAATTACAGACAGGCACGGGACAAGGAGGGGTAATGGAGATGTTCACTGTCTCGATTGGGGTGATGGTTTCATGGGTGCGTACACGTGTCAAACGTGATCAGGCTGTACCCTTAAACGCGTGCGGTTCGTTACATGCCACTTATTCCTCGGTATGGCGGTTCCAAGCATGATGCTTCGCAATACTGACCACCGGGGAATAAAATCTGCATAATCCTACACTTCCGATCGCGGGGCACAGATTTATCACCTGCGTGGAAAGCAGTTTTGCAAGATGCATCCTAAATTGTTACTATTACTGTTGCTACAGTACAGATGAAATGTAAGAGGATTGGCCCAAATAGGCAAGGAAGAGGCAGTTCAGTGGCAGGTGGCGTTAGGCCCTGAGTTGTCTTTTAGGCAAACGCGTGCTCGGAGATGTTAGAGATCCCCCGATCAGAGAGCATCCGGCTCTGTGAGCGCAACCTCTCATGTCAACCATTTGGCTAATGTTCATCCACAGCCACCAGATGGGTGAGGTGCGTCTGACCCTTTGTTCCTGGCGTTTGAAACAGAAGAGTGAAGTTCTTTAATTACTCCTTTAGGGACGGTTAATGCGTTCTAAGTGTTTACTAAGTCTGGGAAAGTGAGTGATTGTCTCTAGCTAATACTTTTATACTCAAGGTTAGTTCTTGTTTTCGGATAATATTTTTAATTCATTAGCCTCCCTTAATGCAGCTGGTGACCACTGGTTAGTTAAGCGGATAAACCATTAATGCGAGAGAGCCAGTATTAACACGGGGTCTATCTACTAATTTCTTGGTCATAGGCAACACGAGCAGACCCTGTAAAATAAAAATGCTTGCTTTGAGTACCTTCCCCTTAACTAAACGATGTGCTAAATGTATTTTCCACAGCCTGGAGCTTGCAATTTCAGCAAGGGTGAATAATTGTGAAGAAGGCAGGGCAAAGGAGGTGGGGGGACAGTGGAGATGGGGAATGGAGGGAAGCATAGCATAACCGGTTCCTCATTGAAGGGGAGGAATTAGGGACAGAAATTCCCAACCCCATGAGCCCACCTAGCCTGCCGGCGGTGGGGGCCGGGGGAAGAAGGGGGGGATATATCAGGAAGAAGAAAGAGAACCCAAACATTTCTGGCACTTCACAGACCATCTCTGAACCTTACGTTTTAATAAGTTATGTTTAAAAGATGATGTGCCCCTGATTACAGAAGGGAGACGAGAACATGTTCACTTCACGTCGAGTCTAGGCTGGCTCTCTGCTGATTGAATTTTCCAGAAGTCAATAGAGATGCATTTCAAAGTCTGGAGCAACTTCAGGGAGTCCTTCCAAAGACAAGCAGGGAACAGGTGCATCCTTTAAAGAGGGCTAGAAGGGGGCAGAGCAAAGCTCCAGAGAGTAAACTAAATCCAGGTATGCATTTCTGACATCATAACTCAAACCAATGCGTGTAACTGATAAAGATTGAAAATTACGCAGCCGCTAAGAATGGCAGAATTAGGAAGGCTCTGACAAACCGTTCCATATGGCTCCTTCCTGCCTCGCTTTAAGCAGTCAGTTATGAAATGCCAACAGTGATCACGGTGTGATGTTAGGTAGCAAAGTGTGGGAAGAGAGAGAAATAAATACTTGGCGGTCATTTTTCATCTCGTCACTGTCCTGTTGGAAAAAAAAAATAGCTATTGGCCTTGTATTGCTTAAAACACAAAGACGAAAGGCCTTAGCAGGCATTAAAGTGTGTTGCTATTCTGTCCCCAGTTCACCCATTTCTCAACATATGCCCTTGCCCACCATCCAGTCAATGGGTTTGATGTGTCAGGACATGCACGGCACATATATGTTTGGCTAACACCAAGTATCAGGTAGCAATACCAAACATTAGGTTCCTTAATCCTGGTTGCTATGACAAACACAAAAGCAAATCAAAAACAAGAAAACCAAAAGGCTCACCAATAGCGCAGTGACTCAATGTAAAAGCTCACCCAAGTATGGTTTGTTCACTCAAAGTCCAGTGAGGATATTCCTAGATGGCAGCTCACTGGACAGGAACCTTCCAAATAGCGACTCTGGCTCATGCCCCTTCCGTTTGGATTGCCCACGGACTCTTACAGCCTCCTTACAACCCTCTCCTCTCTGGGTTTATGGCCAAGTGAGAGCAAGGGGGCGCTCTTGCAGAAGGTTTTAGGGGCCAGGCCTAGAATTGTCCATTGGTCAAAACCAACCACATGAGCCCACCTAGATGGGGAAGGGGGGGTATATATCAGTTATGTGTTGGTACATAGCAAACCACCCCAAAGCTTCGCTCGCAGTTCTGTGACTTGGCAATTTACTCTGGATTTTGCTGGGCTAACTCATACATCTGTTGGTCAGATTCTGCCTCCGGTGGTTGACCGGCTGTGGGCTGGAACAAAGGACTTGGCCATGAATCTCTCGTCATCTACCAGGCTTGTTCCCGGCTTCTCAGATTTCTCAGAACTGTAAGAGACCAAGCCAGTTACAGCGTGCCGATGCTTTTCAGTACCTCCGCTGTGTTGCATTTGCTACTGGCTCATGGGCCAAAGCGACCGGATGGGTTGAGCGCTTTGGGGAAGGGTGCGTGTATTTTATACATGGCATTTGACTCTTTGGAGGCTGGAGGGTAGACTGTGACAGGCAGAATAATGGGCCCCCCTAAAGGTGTCCACATCTTAATTTCTGAAATGTGTTAAAAAAAAAAAAAAAAAAGGAATGTTACGTGGCAAGGGGGAACTAAGGGTGTTAATCGCCTGGCTTTAACGTAAGGAGACGATCGTGGCGTATCCGGGTGGGCCCCTGTAATCATGTAGGTCTTTAAATGAGAACGAGAGAGGCAGGAGAGTTAGAAATGGAGGGATGACATCACGAGAAAGACCTGACCAGCCATTGATGGCTTTGCGGATGGAAGGGGATGGGAGCCAAGAGATCCAGACAAGCATCTAGACCCCGGAAAAGTCAAGGAAACAGATGATCCCCTAGAGACTCCAGACAGGAAGACAGCTGTGCCAACAGTTGGACTTCAGCCCACCGAGACCCGTTTTGGACTTCTGGCCTCCAGAACCGCAAGAGAATAAATTTACATCGCTTTATGCCACTAACCTTGTGGTGATTTGTTATCGCCGCAACAAGAAGCCGACAGAGCAAGCCTCTGGGGCAAGCCCAGAGTCAGCGTGGGAGGGACACCATAGACACCATCGGGCATGGATCGAGCAAGATGTGAACAAATAGGGCTGTTCCAACAATCAGTCTGCCCCAGGTGGGTAGAAAATACGGTATTCCCGAGCGTCCCGGAACATAACACGGTTTGATTAAAAAAAAAAAAAAAAAAAATAGCTTCGTCTCTGCAATGTGTGTTTTAGTAAACAACCAGGGGACTTGGATAGGCAGTTGCTTTTGTGGACTGTTTGGTATGGAAACCCCATACCATTCAGTCATTTCCAATTACCCCCAACCTGGCCCCCACCCCGCCCTTGAAGGGAAACCACACGTCCTGTGACGTTACGTCCCTGCCTAAGCCCCTCTGAGGATTTCCCAGCATCCCACCGCATTTGTGATTAAACCACACGTCTTCAAGTTATTTCATCCACATTTATCTGTCCATCCCCGTCTTTGCTCCTTTCAGAGCAAAATGGTCCTGCTTTCAGGTGCTCTGGGCCTTTGCACGTGCTGTGTCCTCTCCGTGGGCCACGCCGTGCTGTCCGCTTAGTGCACGTAACTCCTTCCCCTCTGAGTTTTAGCTGAAGCCCTTAGCAAAGCTTTCCCTGACCTATTTCCCGTCTCGCTTGGACTTCTCTACCGTACTTTCTCAGAGTAGCTTGCATTTGTTATTCCCTACCATTTATCACCGTCTTAAACTATACACGTGTTTGTTTGATGGCTTGACTGAAGTTCTTCCTTTACTGATTTACAGCATTTGTAGACATAGGGATTGTGACCTTTTTGATTGAAGTATAATTAACATACAGTGTTACGTTAGTTTCAGGTATACAGTGTAATGATTCAGCAATTCTGTACGGATTTCTGTACTCATCAAGGTAAGTGTGCTAGTGTTTAGAGAGAGTATGAGCAGGGGAGAGGGGCAGAAGGAGGGGAGGGAGGGAGACAGAGAGAGAGAGAGAGAGAGAGAGAGAGAGAGAGAGAGAATCTCAAGGAGGCTCCACACTCAGCACAGAGCTCCATGCGGGGCTCTCTATCCTGTGGCCTTGGGACCATGTCCTGAGCCCAAATCAAGGGTCAGAGGCTCAACCCACTGAGCCATCCAGGCGCCCCATACATTGATTGATGTAATAACATCTAATAGGAAGTTTAAAATCAAGATACCATATAATCCTAGCAATGCTACCAAAACCATCCCTGCATGGAAGCGTTCCCTTAAAAAGCGGAGCACGAAACGCAAACGGATCTTCATGGTGCTTCCCTGTGGTGGGTGCAGCAATAAATCTCTATTTTTCGTCTGGCCTTTGCTTTTCTTATTCTCAAAATATTTTTGAAGGAGGAGTTACTGCCTTGACGGTAAAAACTGAACATTAAGCAAATAAAGGCACCAAATGAAGTGTTCGCTACGGGAGGAGCCATCAGCGGGGGGCTGGGTCTGCCCATCACCCCTCCGGGCTGAGGGAAGCACATGTGATCCGTTTCAGGCTCGCCACCTTCCCGTGGGATGACGGCATTCCAGGTGGCCCCACCGGCCTCCACACTTAGAGACGCCTTCTCAGTGGTGGTGTCGCATTTCCTCCGGATCATGCGCGCTGCCCCTGTGACTCCTGTCTGTGGCTGGCTTGCTCTGGGAGGAGTGCACCTGTCTGAGCAGAGCGGCCCCTAAAACCCCTGTGCTAATTAGAACAAGGCACCCTTTGCAGGCAGATAACAGCCTGGAGCCAGGAGGTGCCCGTGGAGAGCAGAGCCAGGCTGGAATTTTTCCCCTTCCCCAATCCTACCCGGCCCAGGTGCACCTCCTCTCCAGCACCCACTCATCTGGGTGAAAAACTAGTGACGTTGAGGGGTCATCAGCTCAGTTGGTGTTCAGCCAGCAAAGGGGAGATATTCATTCCCATACCGTCACTTTTACAGAACTGCAGGGGATTGCCCGCAAGACGTTACAGCACTTAGACTCGAAGGTTCCACGAGGCAGGAGAGACTTGATCAGGAGCTCACCTCCCAGAAGCTCAGATCAGGGTACTGCACAAACGTCCCGGGTTCAAAGGCAAAATACTGCATAACTACCACCTCTGCAAACAGCAACAAGGACTCAATTCATAGCATGGAAAAGTTAGAAGGAAAAATTTAAATAATTTTTAATGTTTGTTTACTTTTGAAAGAGAGTGCAAGCGAGGGAAGGGCAGAGAGAGAGGGAGACACAGAATATGAAGCAGGCTCCAGGCTCCGAGCTGTCAGCATAGAGCCCGACGTGGGGCTCGAACTTACGAACCTTGTGATCATGACCTGAGCCAACGCCAGACGCTCAACCGAGCCACCCACGTGCCCCAGAAGGAAAAAACAAATTTAAACAATCTAGTCTATTTGATAATAAGGAAGCCTGAGGATTTCAGGAGAATATGATAGTGATAATAACAGTCGTAACAATAATAAAAGAGCCTAAATGATGGAATGAGAATAAGGAGACAGACACCCAAATAGAATGTGTGGCTCTACGTGGAGTTCTGGACCAGAAAAGAACTCTTGGGAAAAAGGTGAATAAGGTCCATAAATAGCTTTGTGTCCGTGTGGACGTCCTGAATTTTGATAATGGTACTGTGGTTGTATTAGATGTAATATTTGGGGAATCTGCACCCAGGGGATTCAGGAATTCTTTTTACTTTCTTTGCATATTTTTTTAATTTGGAAAAAAAAATAACACCATACACACACACACACACACACACACACACACAACCACACAAAGATACACACACAAGCTGGTCCCAGCATGCAATTTTAAATTTAAACAAAGTTTTTTTAAACTTTAAAAAAAATTTTAAAAACGGGGTGGGGGGCGCACCTGGGTGGCTCGGTTGGTTAAGCGTCCAACTTCGGCTGAGGTCATGATCTCCCGGTTCGTTTTGTGGGGCTGGGTTCTGAGCCACCCAGGTGCCCTGCTCCATGCAATTTTATAGGTGAGGACACTGAGAATGGAAGCCTCTGGCTCAGAGTCAGGCAGTAAGTGGGAAGAGAGAAGTGTCTCCCCAGCCTCCATTTCCACCATTGGCCCCATAAGAGCCCTAGTCAGGCCAACGAAACCCCATGGATGGGAGGAGTCTCTTGGGAAAAAATAACCCTGAGTTGTTCTCTTTCAGCATCCTTGGTCTGCTCGGTATGGCCAGGCTTGGTCTAAAGACTCCAGAAGCCCAGGAGGGAGGACGTAAGCCAATACTGTGCCCCATCCAGTGCGTAGGCTCGAAGAGGTATCATATTCACCTCTCCGGGCCAGTTCCCTCCAGGCTCTAGTTTTTTCAGAAGTCCATAGTCTCCTGACATCCGTGATTGAGAGAAGCCCTCCGAGACTGTGGGGGAGAAGGTCACTGCAAGGTGGTTGTTGGTTGCTCAGGGGTCATGACAGAGCTCAGCAGAGTGTCTATGGAGCTGGAGGCAAACCTGGGTTCCAGCGGGTGCTTTAAAGGACTTTGGTCCCAACTGGAGAGGAGGTCGATTCACGGCACAACATCGTAGCCCTTGCTCTCTCTCTCCAGAGAGAAGGGCTTGCGCTAGGTAACTAACACACAGAGGACCCTGGGTTGGTTGCGTCTGTCTTTCTGACCGATGGACGAACAGGTTTCGCTCAGACCTTAGGGCATATGATGGCCTTGCTCCGTCTGGACCAGGGGCCCCACATCCTGTATTTCTTGGGATAGGGAGAGTCACGTGTATTGTAATGGCTGTACCACACGCTCCCAACTGTCACCGTCCCGAGTCCTCCGCCGTCAAGGTGGTTTATGCTTAGGTGCTTCCCCATCTCCGGAAAGCAAATGCTCCTTACTGTCAACAAATTTTGATATTTGGGGCCTCCTTCCCGTTTTTCCAACTGATGCCTCCAATGCCTGGTCGTGCGTGTGTAGGTGTGTGTCTTTGTGAGGGTTGGCCGGTTTCCTGTTGGCAAGCCCGTTTGTAGGCACTTACAATGTAGCTTTTCCCCCTTAGTAAATCGTTGTTATTCCCACCAGGAAGGTTCGTCTTCAAAAAATTGTCATCCTTTGACCTCTGCTCCTTCCTCCTCTCCCAGATGGCCCTGGGGGTTTGTAACCTTCAAAATAGGTCTTTATTGACTTTCTTTAGCTGGGGTTTGGGAGACGCAGAGATAAACGTGTAACTTCCATCCGTTTTAGTTTGAATGTATAAAGGGTAGAATTTTCAACCTCAAATCAGTGGGAGGGGTCCCTAGCCACTGTGTACAGACGCGTAGACCATCCATTCCCAAGTGCATCACGCTCGTACGACGTCAGCGCCCCAGAAGAAGGGGAATCAGAGCTCGGCTTTCACACGTTAAGAGGCCAGCGTTGCCCTCGAAGACCGGACACCCGAACCTGAGTGCTTGAAATGCTGCGACATCTGCATGCATGCCTGAAAGCGTCAGGGTCAGGGTTAAGAGGCGTGAGGGTGACCCCGGGGTGCCTTACTTCCACGTCACTGAGTTTAGTCTCTATCTGTAAAATGGCAATGGGGCTGTAGATAAGGCGCTAACTTCTCCCCCAAGGCTGAAACTTCTTTGTGATCCTGTGAGGTCTACACCCGCTTTTGCTGAGCCACTCACCCGGCCCTGCCTGCCACCCATGGGGCGCAGGGGGCTCTGAGCGAGAGAGCGCACAGCGATTGGAAACACTCCGCAGCTGTGATGGAGTTTTCACTGGTTACGGCGCAAATGGAAAAATATGGCCACTGTGATATACCTGTTGGTGAAGCCTTGCTTAATGTTTTCTGTCGCAGGCACTGCTCTTTGTTCTGAGATAAGGTCTTTGCCTTCTTGTTTTTGTTGGTATAAAATCATTTATTTTGGAACTAAAGGGAAAAGATAAAGGTGAAATGAAAGAGTGCCAGCTTCAGTCCGCCATCCCTGGGGGATTGCCAAGATGGGCCGTGGAGCGTCCCGGCAAGACGCCGGCAGCGGGGTGAGGGAGAAGCCAAGGCCACGGTCAAGGTGGAAGGTGAGGCGTGCGGTCAGGATCATCTCCTCGACACCCACAGAGGCCATCCATACGTCAGACTGAAGCCCTGAGCTGATGGGAGTTGTAGCCAAGGAGAGGACTAGATGTCAACGCAGAGCAAAACAGGGCTCTTCAGCCGTCTGATCACCAAAGGTCTTGGGACTCAGAGACCCAGGCACGGCGTCCGCGATGGGTCGCTGTCTTCCTGAGCTACTCCCCTCGCCCTCCGCGTGCACAGCCAAGGGGGTGGGGAGTGCCACCTCTCCGTCTGGATTGTTCAGTTCCGTGTCCTGCTTGGTTGGGTTGGTTGTAGGAGAGCAGGTGCAGAGGTAACCAACCGCTCGGATACACGGATGAGTCACTCAAGTCAGCTGAACACAGGTGGGACAGGGGGGTAACGGCCAGCAGAGCCGGGGGGGGGGGCTGCCGAACGGGCCGTCGGCTTCATGGGACACGTCTGTTGGCGGCAAACTTGGTGCGAAGACGGTGGGGGAGGCATTCAGTGGTCACCTGCTCCACGCCCGGTCGGTCACCTGTGACCAGAAAGGTCCTTGGAAGGAGGCGAAGATGGGCTGGGGCCATCACCAGCGACCTGCAGGGCGCATAAGAGGACATTGGTGGTGGACGTTTGCCGAGGACCCCGCGGCCTCCCCCCCCCCCCCCCCGTTGCTTCGAACATGGATGTTGTCCAGCCAGGCTCGCTGCTAGCAACGAGTGGCAGCTGACAAACCACGCCGGAATCAGCCACTAACGGTTTACGGGGCACCCTGTGTGTGACGCCCCCAAGGACAGGACTACTTTCTCGTCTTCTTTGCCACCTTGAAGAGATTTCCCAGGATGGTCGGTGACCCTGATTTTGACGGTAAGTGTGACCATAGCAGGCATTTATGGAGTGTTAGCTTAGCACCTGACTTCTCGTATCACTGGCTCTGAGACGGGACGTGATTGTCACCCCATTCTTCCAACCCGACTGACTTAATTCAAACATGGTTATTGTTTACTCTGTGTCGAGCGGGGCTGATTTTCTTCCTCCAAAATATATATTAAACCCATTGCCTTCTTCTCCTTTGTTTCCCACGCCTGGGCCAGCCCTCACCTCCTCTCTCTCGTCATCAGGACACTGGTAAGGACGTGCTAACGTGCCAGGGTCACTCCGCCTCTGTTCTCTCCTCAAATCGCCGTCCAGCCCGAAGCGTCTTCCAAAATGCCAGTCGGCGGCAGGGCGCCCACGGGTCACAATCTCTGTAGTGACTCCCAATCACCAACGGGATATAGTTCTGCTCATTTCCCGGGCTCGCAAGTGCCCCTCGAGGTGAGCCCGGCCCGGGACCCCAACCCCCCTTAGCATCACCTACCACCTGAGCACATTATGCTGCTTCCCTTCCGACTTCCGAACGGGGCAACCTTGCCCCTCTTCCTTCTGGTCACCCCCTTCCCACCCTGCTCCAGCCCCGAGCTCCCTGCAAAGCCCAAGGTTACCCTGCGCACACCTCTCTTGTAACGCTTACCGCCGTGTTTTAGAATCACCTGTCGGCGCGTCCTCGCTAGACTCTGAACTGCTAAAGGTGGGTCTCAATCTTAATTCTCTTGGGATTGCTATCTTTAGACGGTAGCTAAACACACACTCCGTACTTGATAAAAAGCCTCTTAGGTGGTATGTGACCGACACTGGTAAGCCCCTTACGAACACTTCTAGAGTCTCCGTGAAAAATGTGTGACTGAAATATGTCATGAGCCGTTGGACACGCACACACCTGCAACCTAGAGTGGTCTTGTAAAAACGTAAACCAGGTCACACCCCTCTGTCCCCCCCACCCCCCAACGACCCTTTCTCCTGCTCATTCACTGTGCCTGGGCCCCGCCCTGGGCGTCCTCCGTGTCCCGGAGGAAACACGCCAAGCTCTTTTCTACCCCCGGCGCCTGGCACGTGCTGTTCCCTTGGCCTGGAACTCTCTGGCGTCAGAGCTTCAGCTGGCAGGCTCCTCTTTCTCACGTGGGTGACAGCTCATTTGTCACATTCTCAGAGAGACCTTCTCCTGTCTGACACAGCCTCTTCCTTCCCCCCTTGAGTCAGGAGTCCTGACCACATCAGCTCTTTCCATTTTTATCACCGCATTTGTCTTACCGTGGAGTCCGCGTGTTCCTTCGTGTGAGCTCTGTAGTGCTGCCTCCTTCTGGACTGGGGAAGAAACACCACGGGGGCAGGGTCTCCTCTGTCCTCTTCTCCACCCCCCCTGAGCTCAGTGTACTTCCTGGCACACAGATTCAATGAGTTTGTTGAGTATCTAATTTACTCCTCCTTACAATCCCAGGAGCTAAATACTATTTTTATCCCCATTTTACAGATGAGGTGGGGTGGTGGAGGGGCTCCAAGAGGTCCATACAGTAGACCGGGCAGCTATTCAGCTGAGCAACCTGCTTGACTTTACAGCCGGCACTCTTTGACTACTACACCAGTCCAAGCCTTACCCATCTGAGACCGCCTTCCCGCCTGGTCTAAAGGCCCTCCACGTCTCACCCCTCTCCCCACCCATTCTTGAGCAGGAGGAGGGACTTCTATTTCTCTGCCCCCCCATCCCTCATGTTTTCTCTTTCTCTTCTGAGGCTCAGCCTGGCTGCACACCCTCAAGACTGCCTCAGGCCACTCCCACAGTTTGGTCAGACTCCACGTCAGAGTCAGGAGACCTGGCATGGATAGATAGTACCTCCCAGTTCCCAGTGCCTGGACCAGTGTGTCCCCTTCCAGTGTTCCCATTTCATAATGACTTGTGTTTTCCAATGCCCGTTCTACTCCTTTGAAATGAAGTGTGCGTGCGAGAGAGCAAGGAACATTCTGGAATGCGAAGCTTTAGCATGCATTTAGGGTCATCGAGATGGCATGTTCATTGGCCATCAACTTCCTTCTTGCCCAGAATGGCTTAAGGTCACAATATCAATCCCAAAGTCGGTCTCCATAGCCCAGACTCTAATTTTGTGTTCCTCTAGAGATGGGACCTCAGTTTTGACGATTTTTTTTTTCTCCAGCTTTCTTTTTTTTAAATGTTTATTTATTTATTTTGAGAGAGAAAGAGAGAGCACGCCCGCAGGGGGGAGGCAGAGAGTGAGAAGGAGAAGGAACTACCTGTCAGTGCAGACCCTGACGTGCGGCTCGAGCTCACAAACGGTGAGATCACGACTTGAGCCGGAATCAAGAGTCAGACTCTTAACCGACTGAGCCACCCCGGCGCCCCCTCCAGGTTTCTTACCATAAAGAAGACGGCCTGAAATTCATTCATTCATCCATGCATTCATTTCACACTCAATTCTGGCCCCAACAGGGTGTCCCAAGTGCTGCGTATGCTAAGTGCTGGGGCAACACAGATGTGTAAGACATGGTCCTCCTCTCTGCCATGGTCACTAGGGCTGGGAAGTATATGACAGCCTCCTGAAGGGAGTAATAATTTTTACTTTCACCCTTGTACCCGATCCCTCGCTCTACAATCCCGACCTCTTAAATTCAAGACAGCTTCCCTCTGACCATGAAAAAGCACCCGAGGTGACATGAGAAAACATTAGCTGGTGCATAAAGCTGTCAAACTCCTGGAGAGAACTGGCCCCAAGCAGACACTTGGAAAGACAAAGATTGAGGAACCCACCGGAGATTAAAGGAAGCATTTTTCACCTTCTAGTGTGGAAGGATGCCTGGTCACAAAGCCAGCAAAAGACCCAAGGAGGTCAATTGAGATGACCTAAACACCAAGTCAAAGTAAATTATGGAGGGGAAGCAAGAAGGAAGAAGAGAAAATAGGTCTAAAACACAATGCGTATACCCAGAAGTGCTAACTGCATTTCCCTTGGAGGCTGCCAAAAGGAGCATATGTTTGGGGTCCTGGAGGGCAGGGAGCAGGGCTGTTGGGTGCATTCAGCTGACTTGGGGGCTACCGTTCCTGCCCCCGAAGCCTATGCCTTAATTCGCTTAGACAGGCTGCTTTCGACTCCGCTCGGACCAGCTGACTTGTACTGGAACAGAGGTCATACAAACTGTTACCACCAAGATGATTAAGCTTGGTCGCTTTAAAGACTTCTCTCTTTCAGCCTTTGCCAGCTTCAATTGATGTTTTCGCTCTACAAGGCAAGGATAGGAGAATGGGGGTGGCCATGGAAGCCCCATGGAGTCACAGACCCCCCTACACGAATTCTGAGACCGTATTTCAAATGTTCGCTGACTTTCTGGGGTCGTTGTTTGCCTTAGATTCCCATCTGATTAGGGAAGGAATAGGGAAGGAATCTGCCCTCTTTGGTGAGTAATTATTCTAGGATCCAGAATTTTTTTGTTGCTAGTAAGATCATCTCACTTACGTGCAAGTATATAAATTAATCCTATTTTTTAAAAAATGTTCTTCTTATTTTGAGAAGGGAAGAGAGACCATGTGACTATGCATGAGTGGGGAAGGGGCAGAGAGAGAGAGAGAGAGAGAGAGAGACTCCCAAGCAGACTCTGTGCTGTCAGTGCAGAGGCCAATGTGGGGCTCGATCTCACGAACTGAGAGATCAGGACCTGAGCCACCCAGGCGCCCCTAACTCGATCCTATTTTGAGGAGGTAACTTTCACATTTGAAATGCACACTTTCGCATCGTGGTTTGGTTTGAGGGCAGAACCATAGCAGGAGAGAAAGGGAAACAGAGGCAAATGTTCAATCCCCTTCTTCTGCGACAAGTTTCGAGAACAGCATCGCCATTAGGGATGTGAGCATAAAGGCTATGTTTTTCCCCTTAAAGGGGCTGTTAGCAAGTGGCACTAGCTGAAGGCTGCGATTAGCCCTTCCCTTCTCGATGTCCTGTCCATAATTGTCGCTAATGCAAGTTCACTGGACATGTCAGCGGAGCCCCAAACCTATATCCTGATCTTTAGCTGAAAACATCTCTGAATTAGATCATGAAAATTAGAATAAAACTCATCCACCAGTGGCAATTAATGAGTCATGACTAACTGAGGAAGGAGGGGGAGGGTGAGAGAGAGGAGCTCTCCTTTCATTGCTGCTGAGGGTTACACGGAAGGAAAAATTACACCGCACTTTGTGAGTGCACAACTCGCCATCACCCTTGGGAGACATCAGACGTTGCGACCCAGCTCCGGGAATTTCTTTTCAACACCCTAGGGGAAGAAGATATCCAGAGAAATGTGGAAACAGGTGATCTGGCTTCCAGCCTCTGAGCTGCTAGCAATAAGCTTTGTCACCCTAGGCGGGTCACACGGCCGCTTTGAGCGTCTTTAAGATGAAGGCACCTGTCCGCGTGGTCCCCGCGAACACGTCCAACCCACGTGCCAAAGTCCAGGGGGGTACCCACAGGACTTGCCCTATGCCTCCATAAATAGAGCCAATCAGGTTCAAGAACATCGCCCAAATCTTGGCTCTCTGTTCCACAATAGAGGTAATAGAGACAGGGGCTCTAGTTAACAGGCTTGGCATTGTACATTAAGAGACAGCCACGATTGCCTCCTTGCGGCATCACACCCAGGGCCGCTCGCCTTGTCTGAGAAATGGATGGCGAGCCATTTCAGCCGGCTTTGCTGCCGGGTCCCTGAGCTGAGAGCCTCTGGGGCACGGTGTGATTGAGCTGGGGATGCTGCACAGCCAGACTCTCCCGGGGGGGAATCCCTTTTTCATTTACATTTTCCAATTTCCAGACTTGTCAACACTCTCTGCCTCTCTTCTCCAAGAAGAATGGAAACTCAAAAACCAAGGGTAAAAAGTGCACGCGAGACTCATCAGCTTTGGGCTGTGAGAGCCCCTATTTGCCAAGAGTGATGGCCTCCCTGTGCCCTCAGTCACAAAGGCCATCTTGGGGTGTGCTGCCCTTAGGGTGAAACCACAGGGAAAGGGGACGGCCCCCTCTCTCGGCTGTATCCTCATCAAACTGCCTCCTCTTTCCAGTGGCCACCCAAAGCATCCTGGTCTGTGTGTCTTAAAAACTAAGACATAATTCACATGTTGTAGAATTCACCCTTTTTAACTCATCACCCCAAAAGGAAACATGGACCCCATTGAGCTGTCCTACCCTGTTCCCTCCTCCCCCAGTCCCTAGAAACTACTGATCTACTTTCTGTCTCTAAGAATTCCCATATTCTGTATATTTCACACAAATGGAATCATATAACATGTAGCCTTTATGTCTGACTGACTTCTTTCTCTTAGCACAATGTTTTTAAGGTCCACCTATATTATGGTATCGGTATTTCTTTCTATACCTAAATAATTGTCCATTGTATGAATATCCTACCCAAGTTATCCATTCATCAGGTGATGGACATTTGGGTCATTTTCACCTTTTGAGTAGTATGAATAATGCTGATACGAGCATTCGTGTGGACAAGTTTCTGTGCGAACATATTTCAATTCCGCAGGTCCCTTCTCCCTAAGAGCAGGAATTTGCCACGTTGTATGGAAACACTGTGTTTAACTTTCTGAGAAACTACCAACCTTTTTTCCCCAAAAGTGGCTGCACCATTGTACTTCCCAGCAGCAATATATGGGAATTCCAGTTTTCCCATATGCTCACCAACACACTTGTGGTTTCTGCCTTTTTTGTTGTTGTTGTTTTATCATATCCATGAGGATGGGAATATCCCACTTTGGCTTTGACTTGCATTTCACTAATGACTAATGACACGGAGCATCTCTTCATGCGCTCATTGGCCATCAGCATATCTTCCTTGGAGAAATGTCCGCTCAGATCCTTTCCCTGTTTGTAAATTCTGTTATTTGTCCTTTCATTTTTGAGTTGGAAGAGTTCTTGATATATTCTGTGTACTCGACTTGTATCAGATATGTGATTTGAGTCCATTTGCTTCCATTCTGTAGATATCCCTAACCTAAAGTACCTACGTCTTTAATGTTGATGAAGCCCAACTTTTTCCCTGCGAACCCAAGGTCATGAAGGTTCACACCTGTATTTTCTTCGAAGAGTTTTACGGTTTTAGCTACTGCACTTAGGTCTTTGAGCCATTTAGAGGTCATTTTTGTGTATGGCGTGAGGTAGGGGGTCCAACTTCGTTCTTTGGCATGTGAACATTCAGTTGGCCCAGGACCATTGGTTGCAGGGACAAATCTTACCCCATTGAATTCTTGTGCCAGTTCTTACAACTCTTAGTAAATCCTGCCTTCTGTGACTCGCCCCTCGCCATGGGTTTCTGCTCTCTCTGGCTACATGATCAGCCCCCTGAACGCAGGAAGTGGGAACCAACCTTTGGGTCCCCTATGAGGTTGCACACAGGGTTCTTCAAATTCTCTGAGTTTATTAAATCATTCTGGAAATGGCTGCAGTGACTCTTCCCTCCCGAGTAGTTTCCACTTAGTGGCCCTAAGTTTCCTGTATAGCTCATGCCGATGTTGATTTTAGTTTCATGATGGTTGATGACGTCAGATCCAAGAACAGGCATGGGGATGAAGCCACCTTGGCCCCTCCGCCCACCCCACTGGCCTTCAGGCTTTAGCAAGCGCCCTTAGCCTGGGTGACTGATTAGCCATGCCTTTCTTTGCACATCTGTGGATCATGAATTCTTTCCTAAAAAAAGAACTGAGCCTTTCTGCACATCACCAGACCCTCTTGCACACCCCCCGCTCTGCCCCGGGCACCAAGGAACCAGACCCTTGTGCAAAACCTACCGAGCACTGAGATAACGTCTGTAGCTGGTACCATTGAGTCTCCAAGTACTCAAGATATATTAGGGACCACTGTACTTCCGTTACTGATTAACTGCCTTAAACTCTTTTAAGAACCCATGGGCCAGGCAGAAAGCATCCAGTTGGCCTTTGGACAAGAGTCTGCCTCCTCCCCAGGGGGCCGGCCTCCTGAATAAGACTCATAAGCCTTTCCAATCAAAACTAGTCTCTTGAATATTGACTTTTCAAGCCACAGGCAGGCAAATTTAGGTTTCGGTAACAGGGGGAGTGGGGGACAGTATCTTCAGACGAATTTGTGCTCCACGCCTGATAGGTCAGCCTATGAGAGCTTCGTAGGGAGGCCCTGGCAATCGAGAAGCTTCACCATCACCCCCACCTGCTCAGAACGATCCAGGAACGCCAAGGAAGACAGGTGCTCCCCCTCAGCCCATGAGATCCAGGATGGAGGAGACACAGACAGGGAGGAGGAAGGTGGGGATCCGAAGCTGGAGAGCAGAGAGCTGGTCGCTGGTGAGATGCTCCTGGAGGGCAGGTCTCCAGACCGCCTACACAGACTAGAAGCCGCCCTGGGAAGCCCCACTCACCAAAAAAGGAAAACAAAAGCAGCCTTTGCCTGTACTCCTGGCAACAAATTGTTAAAATAATGGGTTTATGTTTCCAAGGTTTCTTGCTCTGCTTTCGATCAATAAAATGTTCTTTGGATCGATACAAATGTAATTTCGCGGCTGGCGGCCGTTTAGAGCACACAGTGGATGAAGTCGCTGCCCAGCGAGCGCAGAGCTCTGCTGGCTGTGGGCTGTGCTTGGGACCAGCAAGGACAAACAGACGAGGCTACCCGCCGATAAGCTCAGGGTTAGCACCGGTGCCCTGGTGCCCGCGTGGATCTCTGCAGCTGAAGGCTTTCAGCAGAAAGAATCTGGCTCTCCTAAATTCGCTTGGAAAACCAGAGAACCCAAAGAGTGGGGTGTGACTTTAACTCTCCCCACGCGCCAGCAACTGTTTTAAGCGCCTTCTGTGCATTAAGGCATCAGAACCTGGCACACACCCGATGAAATCACCCCATTATCACCCTCATCGCATTGATAAGGATATTGAGGCACCGAGAGCTCGAATAACGGGCCCCGGGCCGCACAGCTGATCCGCAGCGCAGCTGGGATTTGGAGCCGGGAAGTCTGATCGCAGGGGCTCCAAACTCTGCACTGGGTCCTGCCTGAGCATCACCTTTCGTCTCTGACGTCTCTTTGCCAGATGCTCACCGCGAGCCAGGCCACCGTGCTCCGTACATTCGCGTGTTTGATGATCGTGAGTCCCTTAACCTTACTTTACGGATGAGAAAGTGAGGCCTGGAGAAGATCGGTAACCTGGCCGGGAGTCGGCTGCCGGGAAGTGGAAGGGCCGATTTTCAGACCCAGGTATTCCGAAGCCAGCACCGCTATACTCTATTCTCCCGCTCGGGGACGCAGCCGGCTGGTGTGTATTTCCTTCTTCTGCAGCTGCCTGTGTGAAGGACGAAGGATGTGTGTCCAGGGAGCTCGAATGAGGAAAAGCCCCTGAGGGGGGCAGAACGAGTAAACCAAAGACCCCCTAGGAGTGGGTGAGCAGCCAGCCAGCCAGGTAGGACTTCTCGGAGAGAAAGGCGGTCCAAGCTCAAATCCCTGCTCCTGCTATGGCCTTGCTCTGCACCTGCTGCAGGGCCCGTGCATCCCCCTGGCTGAGGAACAGAAAAAGCTTAGCCTGAGTTCAGCGCTCTGGGAGGGTCACGGCTCAGACGCAGGCAGGGCTCGGAGCGAATGTGACTCCAGGTGTCTGATGCACTTGCCAGGCCAAGCTTCACGAAGACGGGCAGGTAGTGGGTCAAGAGCCTTGGAGCGGGCACCAGAATCCATGCGTTTCTGTGCCCTGCTCGGCAGCGTGTGCACGAACAAGTCCATTGCTTTCTCTGAGCCACATTTTCCTGTCTCTGAAACCGTGACCTGGGGGCCGCTTCATCTCTGAAGTCTCTCCTGGGTCAGGTTCTGTGGGCATCAGCGGAAAGGGAGAGGGTCAATGCCGCTGAGACCGAGATCAATCTCCCACTCATCCAGCAAAACGTCTCGAACGCGCATCACGTACCAGGCGTGGAATTCAACAACCCGCGAGATGGACCGCCTTCTTTGTCCTCGTGAAGCTTCCGATCTGGTGATTTGTGAGAGGCCAGAGTCATCCATTCACTTGCCCAGTCGTTCGTTCAGTCATTCACTCATTCATTCCGACAAGGACCTACCGTGGTTCACGTGCCAAGGCAGGTACCGGGGTTTCAAGGATGAGACGGCGCCCTGGAGGCACTGAAGCGTCGACAGGAAAGTAAGCCATTGTCAACAGACGCGCCTCCATTTTGAGGTTGGAACCAAGGCCGTGCTGACTCTGAATCTATCCCCTGGCTGTGCCTGAAAACCAAATGCGGGGGCATCTGTGCGGCTCAGTTAAGCATCTGGCTGTTGATTTCAGCTCAGCTTACGACCTCATGGTTTGTGAGTTCGAGCCCCGCGTCAGATTCCATGGTGACAGTGTGGAGCCTGCTTGGGATTCTCTGTCTCCCTCTCTCTCTGCCCCTCCCTGCTCATGGTCTCCCTCTCTCTCTCTCTCTGTCTCTCTCTCAAAAACAAAAATTAAAAAAAAGAAAGAAAATCAAACGTGTTATTTCACTTAACCTTATACCCTCTAGGCCCAACCACATCGTAGCAAATGGCAGGATCTCATCCTTTTTATGGGTGAGTAATATTCCATTCCACATCTCCTTTATCCATTCACCCATCGGTGGACACTTGGATTGCTTCCATAATCTTGGCTGCTATAAATAATGCTGTAGTAAACATAGGGGATGCATGCATCTTTTCAAATTAGGGTTTTCATTTTCTTTGGGTAAATACCCACTAGTGCCATTATCGGATCGTCCGGTAATTCTATTTTTAATTTTTTTGAGGAACCTCCACACTGTTTTCCACCGTGGCTGCACCAATTTGCATTTCTACCAGCAGTGGAATTTAAGAAATAAAACAGATGAACAAACAAGGGGAAAAAAAGAGACAAACAAAAAACCAAACTCTTAAATACAGAGAACGAGTGGGGGTGGGGCGGGGAGGGACGGGTGAAACAGGTAAAGGGGTTGAAGAACGCACTTACCGCGATGAGCACCGAGTGACATCTAGAATCGTTGAATCTTTATATTGTACACCTGAAACTAATATAACACTACAAAAATTACACTTACACTTAAAAACTCAAATGCAGGGTGCCTGCATGGCTCAGTTGGTTAAGAGTCCGACTTTGGCTCAGCTCACGATCTCACGGTCTGTGAGTTCGAGCCCCACATTGGGTGTTGCTGTCAGCGGGGAGCCTGCTTCAGATCCTCTGTCTCCCTCTCTCTCTCTCTCTGTCTCCCTCTCTCTCTGCCCCTCCCCTGCTCTCTCTCTCAAATATCAACAAACGTTAAAAATTAAAAAAAAAAATCAAATGCAATAAGTAAAAACTAATAAGCGGTTAAGCATCATGGGTGGAGAGGTAGGAACAGTAATGAGACTATTTATACCAGAGCTATGAGAGAGAGAGATTTAGAACCATCATGTCATTTCTTTCCATTCGTAAATGAGGTGATACGGGCTCTGAGAAGTGATATATTTTGCTGAAGGACGCAGCTTAAGCGAAGGTCCTGGGTCTCACGGAGAAGTCTGCTGGCTCTTTAAGCCATGGTTCCACAGAGCGCTAAAATCTCATCCATACGGTTGCTGGAAAAATACAAAGCGTGCTGTGCTCCTACCTTTAAATACAAGCCCGCTGCTTTCAGACCCAATTAGGAGCAGGTAATTACCTGTGGGAAGTGGGGAGTTGGGCGGTCTGCCGGATCGACCGGAGAGTACGTGAGCTAGTCTTTTCTAGTTACCGATAAAATGC
Source organism: Neofelis nebulosa (assembly GCF_028018385.1). NCBI lineage: Eukaryota > Metazoa > Chordata > Mammalia > Carnivora > Felidae > Neofelis > Neofelis nebulosa. Next base: position 11,776,846 of record NC_080799.1, on the reverse strand, counting down.
TACAACAAAATCGTTATTTGGCAACGTGTTTATTTAATATTTCATCCCACAGGCCCGGGATGGAAAATAACCATGGTCACCCCTTCACGACAGCATTTTGGATCGGCATCTCTGGCTTTGCTGTCTGTGTTCCGCAGACATACGCCCTGCCAGAGGATGACCTAATTTTTCCAGAATTCCATAAATAGGATGGTGTAATCTCGTAGTCCTCCACCTCTCCCCACCTTCGCCCCCAGAGCCTCTGGTCCCTCCCCCTCGAGTCTCAGCCTTGATGGGCCCCCGAGAGGATCCTGAGCAAGGTAGGCAGAATATCCACTGCCTGAGCCCTGCGGCTGGAGGAGGGGGTTCGCCGAGGCCGGGTGCCTGGGGCCCTACAGGAAGTGCCTGGTATGTCGTTCTCACTGGATCTCACCAGACCAGGCAGGCACCTTAGCTTCTGGCTCAACTTCCCCACCCGGCCCTACAGGTGCCTGCCAGGAAACGTATGCTCAGCCTGCATGAGGTTGGCTCTGTGAGGGTCGCAATACACCGTCCGTCCTCTTCCCCCGGGGACTGGATCCTGCTCCCAGCCCACCGATGACAATCATGATCCTGCCACCTTCTGATTCTGAGTATCGTCTGTCTCCTGGTCGCGGCCGCTTCCCTCCACTGCACCTGCTGACCACGCGAGGGCCAAGCAATAAAGGGTTCACTCAGTCCTGCCTTCCTTGGGCTACACCAACCTGAGTCCCCAGGGCCCCAACAACGTTCCTGTAGGAGCCAGCGGGTCCCCGACGCCTCCCTACCGTGGCTTGGCCCGAAGAGTGTGGCTGCCTGCTTAAAGGACGTTTGAAAGTCACTGAGTAAGCAAAAAAAAAAAAAACAAAACAAAAGGCTGCATGGTCCTTTCTCCCCTGGGGGGCGGGGGGGTCCTTCAACCTTGGCGACTTTCCCCCACTTGACTCGTTCCTTGAAACAGACACATAATTGCAGCATCCAGGAGACATCGACAGTGGTAACTGGCTCCACGATACCCCCTAATTACCGTCCTTTGCCCTGCCCCGTTTTCATTCCTCAGCCCCCTGTGGTGTTTCCCACCCCATTCTGCACTCAAATACTTGTCTGTGGGTCTACTTTTGGGGGAACCCGACAGAAGACGCTGGAGCGAGGAGGCTCGGATTGCTCAGACCCCCGCGGGGTAAATGGAGACGCCTCGCGTGGTGGCTGCTTTTAGGTGACAGCTTGACTGGATCACAGGGTAGCAAGACATTTGGCTAAACATCGTTTTTGGGTGTGTCTCTGAGAGTGTTTCTAGATGAAATTAGCCCTCCAGTCGGTAGACTCGGAGAAGCCGTTTGCCTTCCCCAGGGTCGACGGGCATCATCCCGTCCTTTGGGAGCCTGGATATGACGAAGAGGTGGAGAAAGGAGGCACTTGGCCCTTCCTGCCTGGCTGTTGAGCTGGGCATCGAATTCTCCGCCTTTAGCTTTCCTTGATCTTAGTTGTGCTGACCCAGACCGGAATCTTCATGATCTGCGTCCTCGGTTCTCGGACCTTTCGACTCGGACCGAACTACACCACTGGCTGTCCTTGGGAATCCACCCTGTGCATGGCATATCTTGGGATGTCTCAGTTTCCATGATTGCATGAGCCAATTCTTTTTTTTTTTTTTTTTTTTTTTCAGAGATACAGATAGAGCGTGAGCGGGGAAGGAGCAGAGAGAAAAGGAGAGAGAGAATCCTAAGGAGGCTCGGCACGGTCTGGTGTGGGGCCTGACGCGGGGTTCGAACTCACGAACCGCGAGATCACGACCTGAGCTGAAACCAAGAGGCGGACGCTTAACCACCTGAGCCACCCAGGCGCCCCTGAGCCACTTCTTACAATAATTCTCTTTAAAATTGTTTTAATGTTTTCTTATTTTATTTTTGAGAGACAGAGAGAGAGAGAGAGAGAGAGAGAGAGAGCACGAGCTGGGGAGAGGCAGAGAGAGAGAGAGGGAGACCCAGAATCCGAAGCAGGCTCTAGGCTCCGAGCTGTCGGCACAGAGCCCGATGCGGGGCTCGAACCCGTGAACCGTGAGATCACGACCTGAGCCGAAGTCGGAAGCTCCACCGACTGAGCCACCCAGGCGCCCCAATAATTCTCGTTACTTAGATGGATGATACAGATACAGATACAGACATGGAGCTTGTTGGTTCTGTTTCTCTAGAGAACCCTGACGAATACGCCTTATGTGTTTGGGGCCTTCAAGTGCCATGTTGCCATCCTGTCAACCAAGCATCTGAGACCATCCGCAGGGACTCTAAGACAGGAATTCGCCCCGTGGTGGTAGATAAAGCAGTAGGAAAATGGTGGGCCTTGTCGCCTGGCTCCGTGCTCACATCACGCTGGGCCTGCGGGAATTCTCAAGCCAAGAATGTTTGCAAAGCTGCTTGTGTTCAGCCCTGAACGTCGCTACAGAGGCGGGGAGGAGAAAATGGGAAAACATAAAGTTCGGCACAACAGGAAATCACGTTAGAAAGCTGTGAAAATCATGTATCCTTTTGAGGCGTAATGGTTTTAATTTTCTCAGGCTCTGATCTCCCTGGCAACAATTTAGAAGTGCATAAGCATTCATGAATCAAAGTTGGGCACGTCTGCATGTTTAATTATGTGTCATCGGATGGAAACCTTCCTTTTGATCTTAGCATTTAAAGGGATTTATGCTTTAACAATTACATTTTTTTTTCTCCTCCCGAAGTCAATGTGGGTTATTGAATAGTATCAGCGTGGTTGGGGGGTGGGGTGGGGGGAGGATGCTGAGAAAGTCAAGGGAGATCTCTGTTCTGTCTGGGATGGGGAGCCGTGCTGCCCCCACGCTCCTGATCTTGAGAAAGAAGTGAGTGGGGCGGGGGGAGGGAGGACGTCCCACTCTACTGCAAGGGTACCAATCAACGAGCTTCGTCACTCATTCCAGAAGAGGCTGGGCCAGTAAAGACCAGAGCTTGGGTCTAAGACAGATTGGGGGTCTCCTTGCCCCATTTGAAAATGACCCCTGGTCAGCCTCCCGATCTCCCCAGTAACAGATTGATTCTAGACTGATTCTGCCTTAGTAGATTTTAGTGGTTGCCTTATTCGTGGTTGCCTTCTGGATATCCAAAATCAACAACAGGGATCAGACGGATACCAGAAACATAATGGAAGACTATCCTTGGGGCGCCTGGGTGGCTCAGTCCGTTGAGCATCCACCTTCGGCTCAGCTCATGATCTCACGGTTCGTGGGTTCGAGCCCCGCCTTGGGCTCTGTGCTGATAGTGGGGAGTCTGCTTGAGATTCTGTCTCCCTCTCTCTCTGTCCCTCCCCACTTGCCCTCTCTGTCTCTCAAAATAAACGAACTTTTAAGAAAAGAAGAAGAAGACTATCCTCAATAGAGTTTGGATGGCTTTCCTTTCTTTTTCTAAACCTTCCCTTCCTTCACCTTCACCCCTGCCTTCCCCCCACCACCCCTGGAATGTATTTCCGTGATTCTTCTGAGATGTCCATTGGGGCACAGGTGCAAGACTTTTCAGGAACCCTTAAGGTCTAGAGGTGGACATTCCTAACCCTTTCAGTTTGGCCCACAAGTAGCACACCACTGACACCAGGGTCATTAGCCTTTCCGTCCCCTCCTCGGAGGAAGTTATCTGGACTCCTTATTCAGCTATATATTCCCTCAGACAGTCATCCGTCCACATAACACTACTTACTAAGTCAGTCTGCCAGCGTCACACATCTGTGAGGCCAGACTGTTTCTTCTGGACTCCTCCATGTGCCAATCACTCTCTCTTCCTGTGCCTCAGTTTCCTCATCTGTAACATGGGCGCGATACGCCTAAGCTGGGTTGAAATGAAAACGCGCGATAATTTAAAATGTTTGGCTGAGTTCCTGGAGCCAATAAACCACCCCCAAACTTAGTGACTGTAAAACAGGGTTCGCTAACGCTTTCCGTAAAGGGGCAGACGGCAAATATTTCAAGCGCTGTCGTACCGACCCAGGTCTGCTGTCACCATGTGAAAATAGCTATGGAGGATACATAGACACCTGCGGGAGGGGTGTTCCAGTACAACTGTATTTGCAAAAACAGGAGGCAGGCCACGTTTGGCTGGTGGGCCACAGTTGGCCCACCCCCGGCTTAAAACAACAACCAGTGATCTGCTTCACGGTTCTGTGGGTTGACAACTTGAATGAGGAGCTCTTGAGTCGTTGCCCTGGCCTTGGCTAGGCTTCCTCGTGTATCCGCAGATGGCTGCCAGGCCGGCTGGGGCTGGCCGGGCCAGAACGCCCTCGGCTGTGTTATGTGGTCTCTCGCCCTCCAGCAGGCTGGCCAGCGGAGACTCGGCCGAGCTCCAGGAGACTCAGCAGATCCGTGCAAGGCCTCTTGAGGCCCACCGTTTTTGCAAACAACCTCTACAATTAGCCCATCGCACGTGCCCCATCAATGTTCCCTATTAGCATGGACTTCTTCTGTATCGTGTTCAGGGGCAGAAATGGGAGAGACTGTAAAGCTGTGAAGGTCCAGCTTTGAGACGCTCCCGGTCCAAAATGTGAGATGACGTTTGTTCGCAAATAGCCGTAACAACGCATAAAAATAAGAAAACACTCTCCAGCCTGGGTTTCAGAGCTCAAAAGACACAAACAACGAAGATGCAGGGGATAAAAAAGTTCTGGCAAGTTTGCGTGCCCCTTAGGGACCGTATCTCAGAGCTCTTCGTGACAAAACAGTCTTATGGAGTAGTCTAGGCCCTAGACACCTGAATTGAGAGTAATCTAGCCTTCTACCTCCTGATGGAAGGTTTCCCATCAGGTGGCCTTTCACGGTCACCCTCCTGATCTCCAACAGGGGAAGAGAGCCCCAGCATTACTTAGCCCATTGAGTGCTTTATGTCCACCACGCTAGCAGAAGGAATGCAAGGGAAGATACAAGAAGCAGAAGAGATCTACTGAAACTGGGGATAGCATTTCAGAGAGAGAGAGAGAGAGAGAGGGACAGAGAGAGTGAGAGAGGCTGATGCCAAGGCCCTGAGATGGGAGCATGCCCAGTAGGTCTTAGGAAGAGTTAAGAGGTTGGTGTGGCCGATCAGAGTAAAAAAGTCAGAGAGTGCTGAGAGATGAGGTTGAATGAGGTCGGAGGGTAGCAGTAGCCAGATCATTCTATAAGGGCGTAGACTATAGGAAGACAAGAATCAAAGCAGGGAGGTCAGTTAAGAGAGGTGCTGGGATACTAAATATGTTTTGCACAAAAAGCAGGCAGGGTTTTCTAATATATTAGTCATACAGAGCAAGAGAGAGGAACAAAAGACAATCCCGAGGTTATTGACCTGGACCACGTAGGGCTGGATGGCCATTGCCTGAGATGGGGTAGACGGAGGCAGGGGTTCAGTCTGGGAACAAAAATCAAAACCTGATTTTTGGCATGAGACCCCCTATTCATGGACATGGTAATATGGAGTGAGCGCATGGAGTTTAAGGGAGGGGTTGGGTTGAAGTCGTGAGTTTAGAATCCACCAATGCATATATGGCATTTAAAGGCTTAGGATATAATAGGGGCGCCTGGGTGACTCAGTCGGTTAAGCGTCCGACTTCGGCTCGGGTCACGATCTCGTGGTCCGTGAGTTCAAGCCCCGTGTCGGGCTCTGGGCCGATGGCTCGGAGCCTGGAGCCTGCTTCGGATTCTGTGTCTCCCTCTCTCTCTGCCCCTCCCCCGTTCATGCTCTGTCTCTCTGTGTCTCAAAAATAAATAAACGTTAAAAAAATAAAAATAAAATAAATAAAAATAAAGGCTTAGGATATAATATATCACATATATTAAGGAATGAGGGTAGAGGACAAGGGAGGAGAGGACTGAGCCCCAGGCCCTGCAATGTTCTAAAGTCAGGAAAACAAGAAGAATCTAGCAAAGGTGGCTAAGGAAGAAGCAGCCTCTGAGATAGGTTTGTAGGAGAATAATCATGAGAGAGAGAGAGAAAACTGTGTCCTGGAATCCAAGAGCTGGGAGTCAGAACACATTAGATTTACCCCCTTGATTTACCCCCTTTCTCTTGATGAGCCTTGGTTTTGGGGTGTGGATGTGTGGGTGTGTGCTACAGGAGAAAGAGTATGGTTTAGGTCATCTATAAGATCTGTTTCAACTTGGGTGATCTGTGACATGGTCCGTCTGCCTGTTTCATTTCTATATACTTCTTTTTTTTTTTAATTTTTTTAATGTTTATTTATTTTTGAGAGAGAAAGAGACAGAGAGTGAGCAGGGAAGGGGCAGAGAGATAGGGAGACACAGAATCCCAAGCAGGCTCCAGGCTCTGAGCCATCATCACAGAGCCCAATGCAGGGCTCAAAATCACGAACCGTGAGATCATGACCTGAGCCAAAGTCAGACGCCCAACAGACTGAGCCACCCAGGCGCCCCTCTATATACTTCTTTACAGAATATCTCAGCATCTGGGAGCAGAAGCCTGGCTGACACTGTCTTTCCCATCTCCCTCAGTTGAGCATTCAGCCATCATTGAATTTATGTGGGGCCCTGACAGCTCTCTCTCTTCACTATTAGCAGACTCTGCAGCACTGAAGAGACCAAAACTCTAACATATCATCCGTGACTAACCTCCTGTCTTTATTCTCCATGCAAAAAAGCATCTGGTGAGAAAGACTCATTCTATGGAGCTAACAGGTTGCTTAATCATATGAACTTGAACTTATTCGTCCGGCTATTTATTCATTTATTTGTCCCATCCGTCCACACATTCATCCGTCCATCACTCCATTGTTCCATCCATCCCTTTCTCATCCATTGATCCATCCATCAATCCATCCGTCCATCCATCCTTCCTTCTATTTATCCATCCATTTGTCCATCCATCATCAAATGAGATTAATAGAGCACTTTCTCAAAGCCATGCCAAGTCTTCTGGAAGCATAAATGAAAAGTACATGTTCTCTGAAGGGTCTACATTTCATTTATTGTTCATTTCATTTATGTTGGTAATAATATTATAATATATAATATAATATAACATAATATAATACAATATCTAATACTTACAAAGTGCTTTCTATATGACAGGTGCTGTTCCAAGTGTTCTATATATATGAACTCCCTAAACAACCCTAAAAGGCAGGTGTTATTATTATTGTCAGTTCATATGAGAAAACTGTACTTAGAATCTGCCCCCATGGGGCGCCTGGGTGGCGCCGTTGGTTAAGCGTCCGACTTCAGCCAGGTCACGATCTCGCGGTCCGTGAGTTCGAGCCCCGCGTCAGGTTCTGGGCTGATGGCTCGGAGCCTGGAGCCTGTTTCCGATTCTGTGTCTCCCTCTCTCTCTGCCCCTCCCCCGTTCATGCTCTGTCTCTCTCTGTCCCAAAAATAAATAAAAAACGTTGAAAAAAAAATTAAAAAAAAAAAAAAAAAGAATCTGCCCCCAATTCAACTCTTGTTTCAATATTATGACAACCGCCCCAGTTTGGGTTCCAGCCATGGATACTTGAAATGAATACGTTTAAGACAAAAAAAATTTTTTTTCAGTAAACACATTTCTTCTTCCAGGAAGCATTGTAGAGAGGAAAGAGAATCAGTCTAAAGCTCAAGAATCCGGGTTCTGTGGTTAGCCGCGTGACTTTGGACGAACTCTTTCCCTTCTCTGGCACTTTCCGCCTCTCGAAGGGATCGTATCTCAGTACAAGGGGGTGGAAAAGCAGTGTTGGCAGTGACTGGATTCAGCAGAATTGATGAATACGGTCACAGAAGTTGTACCCTGCACAACTCTTGGGGCCACCGTGTCTATAGGCTACATGTAATGGGGCCACCTGATGTTGTTGAACATGATGGTGGGTCTCTCAGGTGCCTTCTGCTTTTGTAATTCGGTGATAGTTTTCCTTCATTTAGAAATGAAACACTATTCTTCGTGCTGCAAGGGGGATCGTTTTTCTCCCCCAATATTTTCTAGCCTGGTGACTTCGGCGTACAACCTAATTTCACTCAGAACTCGCCATGCAGAAAACAATCCTCTCCAGATTCTTTCAGCACCTCTACCTCCTTTCAAAATTTCCCCGGAGAGATCTCTGTGTTGTGGAGGGGTTTGTGCATACCGAAACAGGCAGGCCGATTTGAAATCATGTCTTCACAGTTGAATACTTTCAACCCAAGGCGGAAGTCCGTCAGTCGTGGGATAGGAGAGGACTCCATCCTGGAGGCAGGGGATCAGCCTTCAACAAGAGCAGAGCGGGTGATCCCAATGTGCCACAAGTTCCAAGGACCCAGAAAGGGGTAGGGACATGGCTACCACCTCCATTGGTTCATCTCCTGAACCCACTGACTGATGTCTAATTTTTTTTTTCATTGAGACTCCGCTTTTGAAGACTCCCGCTTCTCCTTCTACATACAGATGTACCATTCAGACTGAGTTTCCAGAAGCGTTTATTGAGAAATGTGGGTCTCTAATGGCGTTGATAAATACTAAGGATCTAAGAGTGGGTACAAATGTCTACTTTAAGAAAGTTTATGTCTTCTATCACACAAGTCTCATGTGCTCGTGGTAGAAAATTTAGAAAATAAAATTTTAACGTGGTGTTTTTTGTCTTCCTTTGGATTTCCCATTTCTCTCTTAACTTTAAATTGTATACACTTTTGATTTTTACTTTATTTGAATCTACTTGCCAGAATGGTGCCGCGCATAAATTTTACGACTATTTTAATTTTTTACAGCCTCTGGTTTATGTTGTAAACAATTTGTTGCATACTATCACAGCCTCTTCGTAAACATGATTTTTTTTTTTTTAATTTTTTTTTTTCAACGTTTTTTATTTACTTTTGGGACAGAGAGAGACAGAGCATGAACGGGGGAGGGGCAGAGAGAGAGGGAGACACAGAATCGGAAACAGGCTCCGGGCTCCGAGCCGTCGGCCCAGAGCCCGACGCGGGGCTCGAACTCACGGACCGCGAGATCGTGACCTGGCTGAAGTCGGACGCTTAACCGACTGCGCCACCCAGGCGCCCCAACATGATTTTTAATTAAAAGTTTTACTGAGATAATCATAGATTCACATACAGTTGTAAGAAAAAATACGCAGTACTCAACCCCGTTTCCCCCAGTGGTAGGAGCTGGCAAAACCATAGTACAATGTTAGCACCGGGTTGTCGACATTGACATAACCCACTGATCTTATTCAGACTTCTCTAGTTGTATTTATAGCTCATTTCTTTTGTGTGCGTGTGCGCCCGGGTGCTCACGCCCTTAGTCTTACACAATTTTGTCAGATGTGTAGATCCCTGTATCCATCACGATCGGGTCTGAATATTTCCATCCCCACAAGGGTCCCCTGTGCTGTTCTGTGGGAACCACATCAACCCTCTCCGTCTTCCACCCTGTCCTTGACTCCTGCCATCCCCTGCTTTGTTCCCCATTTCTCTATTTCGTCATTCGAATGGAATCACACAGTACGTGACATTTTGACAGTGACTTTCACTCTGCATCATTCCTGGAGATTCATGTACATTTTGGGATAATTTGTTCCTATGGAAAACAGTGTGGGGTTTCCCCAAGAAATTAAAAACAGCACTAGCCTATGAGCCAGCAATTTTACTGCTGGATATCTGTTGAAAGGAAATGAAAAATCAGTATATTGAAGAAATATCTACGTTCCTATCTTCACAGAAGCATTATTCACAACAACCAAGGTATGGAAACAACCTAAGTGTCTATCAGTGGCTGAATGGATGATGTTCCATATATGTGCGTGTGTGTGTGTGTGTGTGTGCGCGCGTGTGTGTGTTTATAATATATTTAATTGAACAATATTCAACAGATACATTATTCAGCCATGAGAAGGAAGGCAATCCTGCCATTTGAAACAACATGGAAGGAACTTGGTGGCATTATTCGAAGTTAAATAAGCTAGACAAAGAAAGATGAATACTGTGTGATCTCACTTGTACGTGAAATCTTAAAAAAAAAATTCAAACTCATGGAAACATAGGATAGAAGAGTAATTGCTAGGGGCTGGATGGTGGGTGGGGTGGATGGTAGAAACAGGAAGAAGGTGGAAGGAGGTACTAACTTTCAGCTATAACGAAGGGGGGAAAATGGTTCTTTTTGTTGCTAGGCTGTGTCCCACGGTATGTATATGCTACACTTTGTTTCATCTTGCCCCTGTTGAAAAACAGCTGAGCTAGTTCCCATTTGGGGCTATTCCTAATAAACCTGCTACACACGGGATTTTTTTTGTGGAACTAAGTTTTCATTTCTCTGCAATAAATGCCCAGGAACGCCATTGTGGGATCATGCAATATTTGTGCATTTAACTCAGTAAGAAAACACAAGGTTGTTTTCTAATTTTTTTAATGTTTATTTATTTTTGAGAAAGAGACAGACAGAGAGAGAGAGAGAGAGAGCTAGTAAGGGAGGGGCAGAGAGAGAGGGAGACACAGAATCTGAAGCAGGCTCCAGGCTCTGAGCTGTCAGCACAGAGCCCGACGCGAAGCTTGAACTCACGAATCTGAGCCGAAGACAGACGCTGGACCGACTGAGCCCCCCAGGCGCCCCTCAAAATTGTTTTCTAGAGTGGCTTTACCATTTTACATTCCCACCAATAACGAGTGGGTGACCCAGTTTCTCCACACCCTCACCAGCATTTAGTATTGTCACTCTTCTGGTCATTCTGATAGATGCATAGTGACCTCTCGTTGAGGTTTCATTTGGCGGAGCTCTTGAACCACAAGTTCAATTTCTTTAATGATCGTAAAGCTGGGGAGATGGTCTACTTCAGAGGTTTCCCTGGCCTAGCACTTGTGGCGGGACACCTCCCTTCTCAGGGGGGTCCGAGAGTGCTTCCCCAGACCAGAGGCGGTTGTGGTAGAATCCCTTCCTGGTGTCATGTCTTCTCAGGGTCTCTGGGTGGTGACACAGAATCTCAGGTCTATGGGACAAAGAGCCTGGGGGCGGGGGGGTGGGGGAGGTGGGCAGGTTGTGTGTTGTAGCAGGTTTGTCTTGACAGGTCCATGTCTCTGCCCCAACATCTCTCAGTGAGGGAGGGGAGTCTCTGACCCAACAGTAGGGGAAGGTGCTTCCCTTGGCCACTTACTCATCCTACTGAAGTTATGCCACTCTCCCCCCCACCCCATTTGACCCAGGGGAAGATGATGCTGGGTTGAGGACTGGGCCATACTGGTCTGGGTTACCTTCTGTTGGGCGAGAGCGGACATCAGACACTCTGCTACTGCGTTTTTCCTCCAATGCCAGGGTCCCAAACCATTATGTCTTCTTCCTCTTACCAACTTTTAGAGTTGTGGTTAGTTGACTCTTATATTATTTTCGGAATGTATCATTGTGTTTGGCGGGGAATCACAGGGAGCTACGAGGATGTTATTTGTCTAGACTGGAAAGCCTTGACATGTTGACCGCTCCGTCGTATTTCATTGAATTTCCTACTATCTCATTGTGTGACCTAGGGATAGTACTGTTGCTCAAGTGTTGCAGTAACAGGGAAATGGTTCCTCCCAATATGTTGCCGTTAAAAAATTGCTCTCTGCCTAAAAGTTGTTTCCGTTTGGATTCTAAGTCATAAGGCATGACCCAAAGCGAATATGACCCTGTACGTTAACTAACTGGAATTAAAATTTAAAAAAAAAAATACTTAAACCAAAACGAAAAAGCAAACAAATAAATAAACACATAACATATATAACCCAGAATGGAAATGGCGTTTCAGAGAGAATGAACATTCTAGAGTTTCCCTAGTTTGGCCATGCTCTGATCATCTCCAGCTGTGTCACAAACCAGCCTATACTTTGTGGCCTAAAGCAACAGCAATCGCATATTGGAATGTGTCGCACAACTGGATTTAGTTGGGTGGCTCTCTCTCGAGGCTCCTCCTGTGGTTGGCAGTCAGACCATGAGTGGGCCGGACTCATGTTGAAGCTTCCCCATTCACAGGCCCGGTGGTGGATGCCAGTTGTGAGCTGGGACCTCGGCCATGCTGTTGGCCGCAACACCTACGCAAGGTTTCTCTGTGTGGCCTGGGATCCAGCATGGTGGCTGGATTCCAAGAATGAGCGTCCCAAGACAGCGTCTAGGTCGTTGTGCTGTGTTACCTTTCATGACCCAGCCCTGGATGGCACAGACCATCCCTTCTGCCATATTCTGAAAAGTGGCTCACTAAGACCAGCTCATATACAAGAGGAAGGCCATCAAACTTGATGGGTAGAGTGTCAACAGACTTGAAATCAGGTTTTAAAGCCGCCACATAGAGCAGGGAAAAGAGGAAGGAGGGGTTGACCAGGTAGGAGGGTCATATACCAGATACGGGTATTATAAGTTACCACGAGTGGGGGGGGGGGGTGGGTGGGCACCTCGGTGGCTGAGTCGGTCAAGCCTCCAACTCTTGATTTCAGCTCAGGTCATGACGTCGCAGCTCGTGAATTTGAGCCCTGCATCAGGCTCTGCCCTGAATCCCTCCGCTGCTTGGGATTCTCTCTCTCTCCCTCTCTCTCTTTCCCCCTCTCCTGCTCTTTCTCTCCCTCTCTCTCTCAAAATAAATAAATAACTTAAAAAAAATCTCTACAAAACAAGTTATCACTGGCTAATTCTGTCTGCAAGAGAAGAAAAGGTAAGAGGAACCCCATGCATCACAGGAGAGAGTTCGGCAGGTGGGCTATGGGAGTCACTATCTGCCATCCATAGAACGACACCCAGGAAACACCAGATCTCTCGACATGAAAAAGTGGCTTCTTTCAAACCAATGGGGTGAAATTCTGCATTCCTTATCAAATAGGGAGACTAAGTTTCTGGAGGAATTCTCGGCAACAAGGAGACAAAATATGGCCGTGGTATGTTTTTGCACACACCGACGCTTTGAGAAGCTCTGTTCCGTGAAAGAACCTTATTATATTCCTTACAGAAATCGATGATAGGGGATTGAATGTAACACCATGAGCAGAACATTTCCAGGGGTGTTTGGCATTATGAGAGGATAGTAGGGACATTATGAGATTCTGCCCCACGTGGCCTAAATGTTCATTTAGAATATTTCATCCACGCGACGACTCAGGAAGCAGGAGGGAGGCATAAGCTTGTGCTAAGAGTTTTTCTCATATATAAAAGCTGCATGTCTTATGGCCCAATTATATGATTAATGTAGTTTCTTGATTGACGGTTTATATTTTATTTATTTCTTTGTTTATTGATTTATGTATTTACGGATTTATCGTGCTAGTTAAGTTTTTCGTTTTATCGTTTTAATTCAGTCTTTCAGCTTTTTAGGGCAGTTTAGGGTAATCAGACATCCCCCAATCACGTTCAGGCCAAAAAAAAAAAAAAAAAAAAGAGAGAGAGACATCATAACAAAGAATAACATTTTCTAAGTGTTTTTAAAAACTACAGACTAGTGGGGCGCCTGGGTGGCTCAGTTGGTTGACCGTCCAACTTCCGCTCAGGTCATGATCTCACGGTTCGTGGGTTCGAGCCCGTGTCGGGCTCTGTGCTGACAGCTCAGAGCCCAGAGCCTGCTTCGGATTCTGTGTCTCTGTCTCTCTCTGACCCTCTCCTGCTTGTGCTCTTTCTCTGTCTCAAAGATAAATAAACATTAAAAAAAAATTTAAAAACTACAGTCTAGAGTCGTATCTTAACTCTCATTCAGGGCACCTGGGTAGCTCAGTCAGTTAAATGTCTGACCCCTGATTTTGGCTCAGGTCATGATCTCACGGGCATGAGATTGAGCCCAGAGTTGGGCTCCACGCTGAGTGTGGAGCCTGGTTGGGATTCTCTCTCTCTCTCTCTCTCTCTCTCTCTCTCTCTCTCGCTCTTGCTCTCTGCCCCTGACCCGTGCTCTCTCTCTCTCTCTCCTCTCTCTCTCTCTCTCCAAATAAAGAAATATTAAGCAAATAAATAAACTATCATTCCACTTAAAATTTCCTCCTTTCCCCAGATCAGCCGTGACAGGGGGACAGTAGATGGTCGCCTCTTTCCCTCTTGTTCAAAATCCACCACTTTCTGGCTGTACTTTGGGTCCCTCCAGGGTTGCAGAGGATTAAGGGGGAAAGACAAGGGGCAGGGACCTTCTTACTTGAAGGACACCTTTGCGATTGTGATTGGGCCTCCGGGGTGTGGCAGTTCTCTTTTTCACGGGAGGCCCTTGAGGGTTCTTTGGAGACCTTCCCCATCACCAGGAATACCTCGTGTCTGTGTGTCCCTTAATGGCGATGCCTCTTCCCCCTGGCTACTCACAGCTCCTTCACCCACTCTGTTGGGGTCACTTGTCCTTACTGTCCCCTTAGCAATTCTAACATCTCGCACACAGAGACCTCTGGTCACAGACCATTCCGGTCCAGTCCTGTCTTCGCCTTGGGGGAGACGGTGTGAGTTCAAACCCATCCCATAGCCCCTCCGGTCCAAGTGGGTCAAGCATCTGGTTCCCCGTGTCCCCAACTCCAACCCCCCCTTTTCCTGACCTGGGGCCCCCATGGGAGAGGAATCGGGACATACCAATGCCTTTCTCCAAATAAATTGCTCACATCGTCCTGAATCGATTCCTACAGAAGCAGCCTGTGTGGTGGGACCATCGCTGGCTGAAACAGTTTCACCATCTCTTAGCACGTCCTGCACTGGTCTGGGACCTTAATTAAGGAAGCTCATGTACTTGGCACCTTTCATGCTGTTCTCTGCCTTTGTAGCCTCTGCCAAAGAGTCTGGGCAACACGGTCACATCTATTTAAACATAATTTTTCTTTGACACTTCATTTCACTGGAGAGAGTGACTAGGAAGCAGGAAAAAGAGAATCCTGATAGAAAGGGACTTGGCCAGCTCCTCAGATGAAGGGCTGTTGAGGAAGCCTGACTCTTTGTTTCTAGCCTTGAACAAACCACTGCATGATAATCTTCTGTTCTTTCGTTACAAATTACATTTATTTTATTATTAATAGAGCTAAACTTATTTTCAAATGTGATTACCCATTCTTATTTCCTTATACATTGCCCATTCGTGACCCAAGCCCATTTTCTTGTTGGTTAATGAGTGCTCTTTGTATCTTGAGGACCTTAACCAACATTTTATTAGAGTCATTTGATTTATTTTCATTGTTTTAAAATTGAATTTTATTTCATGTGTACTGGGAAGCCATTGAAGGATTTTATGGACAGGAGGGATGTGATCTTATTTCTATTTAAAAGATTTTTATTTATTTTATTTATTTTTTTTTAATTTTTTTTAACGTTTATTTATTTTTGAGATAGAGAGAGACAGAGCATGAACAGAGGAGGGTCAGAGAGAGGGAGACACAGAATCTGAAACAGGCTCCAGGCTCTGAGCTGTCAGCACAGAGCCTGACGCGGGGCTCGAACTCATGGACCGCGAGATCATGACCTGAGCCGAAGTCGGCTGCCCAACCGACTGAGCCACCCAGGAGCCCCGATTTAAAAGATTTTTAAATGTCAACTTTCTTGAGGTATAATTTACATACAGTTAAATACACTTACTTTAAATATACAGTTTGATGAGCTTTGACAAACGTATACGTCTATGTAAACACCACCATAATAAAAATTTATAACGTTCCTATTGCCCCAGAACGTTCCCTCATGTTCCTTGACAGTCAATGTTCCCATCCCCACCCCGATCCCAGCCCTAGGTGAGAGTTTCTGGAGACCTTTCACCCTGACTCCCCTAATGTGATCATCTTATATAATCAATTCTACTGCAACAAGGCTGTGGAAAATTAAATTAAAGTAATAAAACTAACTAAATGCAATCTTGAGCTGGATCCTGGAACAGAAAAAGGACATTAGTGAGAAATTTGGTGAAATCTGAGAAGCGTTTAATTTGGTTTGGTTAATAATGTCACATGAGGGGTGCCGGATGGCTCAGTCGGTTAAGTGTCTGACTCTTGATTTCAGCTCAGGTCATGATATCATGGTCATGGGATCGAGCGCTGCACCGGGCTCTGTGTTGACAGTCCTTGCTTGGCACTCTCCCTCTCTCACTGCCCCTCCCTTGCTCTCTCTCCCTCTCTCACTGCCCCTCCCTTGCTCTCTCTCTCTCTCTCTCTCTCTCAAAAGTATATAAATAAACTTAAAAAATAATAATTTAATGTGATAACCATAAACATCTAAGGACAGGGAACGCTCTTTGTTGGACATATCTGCCTCCTGGGGTCCAGTACGTTAGGTGACCAGCACGGATAGATTTTGGAGGCTCTCAGTTGTAGTTGGGTCGGGGGTAGGGCTCCACCCACATGCCTGTTGATTCTTAGTGCCGTCCCTTGGATTACAAATGGAAACACTGTTTTACAAGGGTGTTTTAGGACTCTGCCTCCTGCTACATGGATCCTGGCTGGGAAAGGACTTGGCATTGATTGTCCAAGGGGGACAGCTGGAGCTTCTGAAAACCCCTGGAAGCTCTGCACTGGATATTATTCTTTTTTTAATGCCGTAAGGAGTTCTTTTAGACCACAGTCTGGACACTCGAGGTCCGACCCTCTGGTTGGCAACCAGCAAAGAGGCATTTAGTCAAGTTGCAAAGAAAGTCAGAGCGTCAGCTGGCATCTGGCAGAGGTGTGGCGCCCTGGCCAGGCTTCCCTCTGGACGACCCTGCCTGACACCTTTCTCTCGGTGCAGGCAGGAGACCAAGGGACGAACAGCGGTTGCCAGGAGAAGCACCGGGGTGAACAGAGCTTTGTCCCTTCCTGACATCTTTCCTGCAGTTGCCGTTTCACATGCAGTGATCGATCCTAGATTGTTTTTCCCCCTCTCTCTGCCAGAGCCAGCCAACTAGTTTAGACATTTCTATTAGATTAGGAGCCAGGAAATGAGAAAAACCCTGGTTCCAAGGGAGTTGTTCTCAGGTCACAGGCCTGCCTGGTAGAAATGCAGAGAAATACACAAGAACGCTTTGTTGGGGTGAATAATCACCTTTGTGATTTCTCTGGTCTCCCTGCCCCTTCTTGCCCCCCGCCCCCGCCCCCAGCCATCCTCCTACCCACACCTCTCTTGCCAAGCCGGGTCTGCGGAGTCTTGGAACCCTGCAACTTGAGAAGCATTCTTCAGGATCACCGAAGCATGCAATCTTAAAATCACACAACGTTCAATGCTCGGTGTCATAGAAGCAACGTGTACTTCTGCATTGGGAGGAAGGGAGAAGCGAGTCCCGGTTTGCTGCCCATTAGCTGTGGGACTGCAGGAAAATCGCCTAGAACTAGCGGCTGGAAGCCCTGATGTCCTTATCCGTAAAATAAGGACAATGGCCACAATGGTCAAAGTGGGCAATTCGCATACTGCGCCTACCAACAGCGCGCATGATAGGAATTCAACAAACCCAGCTCCCTTTAGATTTTCAGCACCTCGAAATCCTAGAATGGGAACAATTAAAATAGCCACTTTAAAAAAGTTTTTTTTTTTTTAAGTTTATTTATTTTTGGGACAGAGAGAGACAGAGCATGAATGGGGGAGGGTCAGAGAGAGAAGGAGACACGGAATCTGAAACAGGCTCCAGGCTCCGAGCTGTCAGCACAGAGCCCAACGCGGGGCTCGAACTCACGGACCGTGAGATCGTGACCTGAGCCGAAGTCGGCCGCTCAGCCAACTGAGCCACCCAGGCGCCCCAAAATAGCCACTTTTTAATTCAATTGCTTATACTGTTTATGAATTTCCTCTAAACAATCTATACATTGTCTGGGTGCCCGGGTTTTTTGTTTTGCTTTGTTTTGTGTTTTGTTTTTGTTTTTGTTTTTGTTTTCTTTGAGAGAGAGAGACAGAACACAAGCTGGGTAGGGGAAGAGAGAGAGGGAGAGAGAGAATCCGAAGCAGGCTCCACGCTATCAGTGCAGAGCCCGACGCAGGGCTCGATCCCACGACGGTGAGATCATGACCCGAGCCGAAATCAAGAGTTGGACGCTCAACCAACTGAGCCAGCCGGGTGCCCCCGTGTTCGTTTTAAAAAACATCATTCAAAACTGAAGTCGTCTGACCAGGGCCAAGCGAAGATGGTCTATACACTATGGAGACATCAGAGTGATAGCCCTGTGAGCCCCTCCAAACCCCTGAATCTAGGAGGAGGCCCAAATTTGTTATTTGTGCAACCATATTTGGGGCTTAAGTGGAGACGTTTACATTTATTCCTACTTCATTCCACCTCACTGGATGCGGCCAGTGATTTGAGCCCCAATCACGCCCCTCGTTCCCCCCTAGTCCCCACCTAGGGTGGAGGAAAGGCTCTAGATGAATCACATTCCAGGGCATTGACTGGCCCCAATTGCGGGTGATCCGTACAAACTTGTTCACGTGGCTATGACTTTCTCTCTGGCATTCTCTACCAACTTCCTTCTATCTCTGCTCTGCAAATCTTAATCCTAGGAAGAAAGCCCTACCTCTGTTCTTCCACACAAGCGAGTCCAGTTGAGAACAAGCCCAGGTGGTCCCCCGTGCCCTGCTGTTCTAGGCGGAAGTCAGGTAGGGAAGGCCCTAGCAAATCTCATGACCATGTCCTGTGACTGATTCTCCACGGAGACCGACTAGTGTAAGGGACCGGGCTCTACTTTGAAGACATTTTCGCCTAGCAACTTAGGATAAATGCTTTCTCATGTGATCCAGGAGAACTTACCAGAGCTCTGTAGGTGGGGTCCAGGGTCCAAGCCCAGCTAATACTGATCATTTTCCTTTGCTCTGCGCTGGAGAGGACGTCTCCTTCCGGAACTCATCATCCTGAGTCACTAGGGTCAGCCCCGTCAAAATCTCCTGATACGTCGAGTCAAGGATGATGGTCGAAGCTTCTACCGAAGACCAAACAAGACGGAGTAACTTTAGGTCCTGTAGAAGGTGGCTGAAGACTGACTCTTTACTCCTTGCGATCGTGGGAACTTAGTTCCCATGGGACGCTCACGATTTGGTAGAAATCTCCTCAGTACCCCCACCACTCTCTAAATTTGACTGTAACTAGAAAAAAGGGTTTGCATGCATTCCTATAATTACGAGTGTTGGGCAGTGCCTGAGTTCAAAGCAGTAAAGTTCACATTCAAACCACTCTCTGCTGTGTAGGAGGTGACTTTACTGCACCTAATAGATACACAATAAATATTTGCTTAATTAATAAACTCCATAGTGTGGCTTATGGCTCTGAAGGCGCAGTGGGTCATTTAAATATAACTGGCCAGTCTTGTCAGGAGACCTGAAAGACACATGAAGTCAGGCTGAGATCCGAGAAAAATGGTGTTTCACTCCATTTGCCCACCATTTATGTACGTTAATCCTCTCCTGCCAGACAATATGGAAGATGCGGGGGAAATGTCCTCTGGGGGCGCCTGGGTGGCTCGGTGTTGAGCATCCGACTCTCGATTTCGGTTCGGGTCGCCATCCCAGCCCCCTCCACACGGAGCGTGAAGCCTGCTTGGGAGTCTCTCTTTTCTCTCTCCCTCTGCCCCTCTCTCCCGCTCATGCTCTCCCTCTCTAAAACAAATTTTTAAAACACTGAAAGAAGAAATGTCCCTTGACCTCACGGATCCTAAATTCTCAAATAAGGCGAAGGGATGTGCACAGAAACACTGATTTTTCCCTCGTGACCGAGTTACAAAGAGCAATGTGGCAAGTGCCACGAGAGTGGGGAGCAGAGAAAAATCTTGTACACAGACAGGGCACCAACTGACGCTGGGTGAGGTCTTATCATTCGGGTTGAGGAGGTCGATAGCCACCCAGTGTTGAAATGAACATAACCAGGCACCACGCTACCCTGTCCTCAACTACCGGGGTACCGCAATGGCTAAAACCACGAAGTGCTCTGACCCCCAGCTCCCGTTCCCCAAAGGCGTGAGCAGTTCAAGAGCGGACGGCTGTGGTCAGAAACCCGAACTTCATCTCTACGGGTCATTAGCAGACCCTGAACGCGGGGGTGCGGCGGGGGCATAAGGAGATGTCACCAGCAAAGTCCCTGCCCCAGAGACCACGGGGTCGGGTCCCGGAGACTGATGTGGAATTAAATGTGCCACTCTCAGAGGAACAAAACCCCAAATGATAACATAATCGCTTTTTTTTTTGCCCCCCTGCGTTGTACCTTTGCTTGTACGAAAAGTCTGTGATGAGAACTATTTATCACCTCCCCTATAGATAATTCTCACTCTTTGTTTTTCTTTTTCTTTTTTATTTAAAAAAATTTTAATGTTTATTTATTTTTGAGAGAGAGGGAGAGAGAGAGGCAGAGTGTGAGTGGGGGACGGGCAGAGAGAGAGGGAGACACAGAATCCGAGGCAGGCTCCAGGCTCCGAGCTGTCGGCACAGAGCCCGACGCGGGGCTCGAACCCACGAACTGTGAGATCGTGACCTGAGCCGAAGTCGGACGCTTAACCCACTGAGCCACCCAGGCGCCCCATTCACTCTTTTTTTTTTCTTTTTCTTAATCAAACCTCCGTTTTGAGTGCCCATAACAGCACCGCGTCCTTGGAACTCAAGGAAGAAAGTCCCTCAGCCAGAACAAGGGAGGGGTCACCTTTTGTCTAAACCAGGCACGGTGGGTGATAACAGAAGCAAATGGCAACCCGAATCCATTCTGCCCATCTACTTCTGCAGCGGGGGCCGCCCCCAAGGCCAGCTTGGGAATGTGTTTTCCAGCTCCGTTTGCTGCCGTGCCCACATGTGACTATGCTCCTGCCAGTTCATATAACTCAGGCTTGGGTTCCATATGCCACTTGCTGAAGAAGGAATCTCAGGACCAGAACTTCCGGGCTTTCCACCTTCCCCCTGGCAGGACGGGTGATGCTCGGAACGACTTTGGAAGCCATCGGCCTGGATTCCTGAGTCAGTTCGTGGAACAAAGTCGCCTGGCATCTTGAAACGCTTAACGGGGAGCTTGTGCTTGCGAAAGAAGAAAACGTTTATATTTGTTGAGTTGGGGGAACTATTGGACTTTTTAGATCACTTTATTTTGGAGTCCTTTTCAGCACCGGCCAGGTAGGATCTATGGGATTTCCTTTCTCTGAGCTAGATTTTAATCCGATTCAGGAGGGGGGAAGGAGAGTAGAAAAGAAATTGCCGAAGAAAATTCACTTTTGGTTTTGACACTTTCTTTCTCCGTCAGATCCCTGTGTGTGGTCCCGATGCCTGGAACAGCAGCAGCCATCTTGTGGCCATGAGGAAAAGCCAAGAGAATCCGGAGGTGTCGGTCCAGCACCCTGACACCACTGAGCCAATGAACCAGCCCTGGAAGCACCTGTCTTTTGCATGTAGATAAAGAACACGCGTGGCCCCTTTTAGTATTCATACATACCAAGGTTAGAGGGGATGGAATTGGATGTTACCGGAAAATCTCAGCTCGCTCAATTCCTTGCTTTTTTAGACTGGATTCGTTCAGTCATTGTTGCCGGAAACGACTGGAAATACCACATTTCCATGAGAGTGGAGGTATGTGAGGAAATATAGTTGGGTATGAGACTGTCCTGAAGTGTCTACGGGGCACATGGCCGATCACATCGGGAATGTGTCTATTCCACATTACGTGTGCGATTGCATAGCTCACGTACATAGATGTCAGAGCTCCCACGTCAGTGGCTGTTCGTGAATAGCTCGAATGCCTCCAGCCCGTTTGGGATTGTCTCTCCCTCTCTCTCTGCCCCTCCTCTGCTCATGCACACCCTCTCTCTCTCTCTCTCTCTCTCAAAATAAAGAAACTTTAAAAAAAAAAGACCACTGAGAAGTTTAAAGAGGAGTCTTGTAGACATTGTAGGGCCCGTTTAATGCCATCTCTTTAAATACCCTAAAGATATATAAAGGGAATTTAACATCAAAAAACGCTTCAGGCAAGACAGCGACTAATAGATTTCCTATTACTTTGCGTCTCCAAGACACCTTATTTCCGGAAAACAAAACAAAAAAAAGGGTATCTTGGATTCATTATGTTGCCTTCAGTGTGCCATTGACTCACCACAGTTGGAAAGTGTTCACGTTTCCCCCTAAGAGCTGGTTCTTCCTACTGTTTTTTAATCTGACAGTCCTTTGACTTACGGCAGTGCAGAAAAGGGGCTTAAAATTTGTCCTCTCCGATGGAAAATGCCTGTCCAGGAATCAAGTGCATTCTTGCTGCCTGAAAACCATTTCAGGCACAGCAAAGGATTCTCCAGTGAACAACTTCTGTCGCAGGTATAATCCACCCTGGCGGGGAAAGGCCAGAATAACCCTTTGGAAGACGTGGCTGCTGACTTGAGAAATGTTGCAGTTCCTCGGGGTCAGGCGGGGAGAGGCGTCTGGGTCAGGCTGAGTGCTCCTGCTGGCTGGAAGAAGTCAAAAATCTCCGGCAGGGATGTCCTGGTGTGCTGGAGAGCAGGTCAGCAAGACAGAGCGGACGGGAGCGCAGTGGGATCCGGGATGGCACCAGAAGCCAGAAGACAGGACAATGTCAACAAGGAAAGGGCCACGGACTGCTGGGGCTGGGTCCCGGCCCCAAAGCTCAGCCAAGAGGCCAACTCCTTGAGGCAAGGTTTTCCGGGGCGCCCCACGGGGGTGCAGTCAGAGGGTGACGCCCGGCACGGGATCAGAGAGATGGGGAGACAGGTTGGAGGCATGAGATGAGCACACAGCTCAACGGGTGGAGCAGGAATGGGAGAATTTCATTATCAAACCCAAGGCCGAGAGTATCTGGCCAGTTGGGAATGGGTGGGCATGGAGAGCCCAGTCAGAGGCGGGGCCAGAACCCACAGGTGCAGCTTCCGGAGGCCCGAATCCAAGTGTGAACATGGCCGCCGGAGGGATCTGGAGTGCAAGGTCGAGCAGACAGAATGGGTCAGAGAAAGACAGCTCAGCCCGGGAAGGATTCCTTGGCCAGTGGTGGCCTTGCCACGCCACTCTTGAGCCCACAAAATCCTGCTTTCTACCAGCTTACCTTTTTCTTATTTTCTCTCAATCTTCTCAAGTGGTGTGATAGCCTCTCTACCTTGGAAAAAAAACACCCCGAAAGTTAGGGACTCGGAACAATTAAGCTTCGGTGCCTCGGGTGAGGAGGTTGCTTTGCGGGCTTCTGACACATTCGTGTGGCTGTGATTTATGGAAGGGCCCGCAGCATGGGACGGTCCGCGCTGGCCTCACTCACAGGCCGGAAGGTAGGGTTGCCTGTCGGCTGGGCGTTTTGAACCCCCCAGGGAGACCCGCACCCATGTGGGTCCTCCAAATGGATGCCAAGTCGGGATGTGACATCTAAGAGGCTTATCGGGGAAACTTCTGTGAGGGGAAAATGAGAAGGGAGGCAGAGAAACCCCAGGAGCCATCAGATCATGATGCAGTCAATGCCCGGGGGAAACAACAGAGAAAGGGGAGGTCAGGCAGGACCGGACTTAGAGCAAGGGTCTGGGGAAGCTTCCATGAAGCTGATGGGAAGCCCTGTCAGAGGACCCGGCCCTAGGACCCTGCTACCCAGGAGCAGCTGAGGAAGCATGACCTCTGTGCTACCATGGCAGTACTCTCTCGAACATGGCAGAGGGGGCCACCGGTCACTTGGCACCCTGTGGGCCAAATGCAACTTCCCATGGCCATCCGTGGTTGGCAGAATAGTGGCCCCCTGAAGACATCCCTACCTCATCCCCAGAACCTGTGAACATGTGACCTTACATGGCAGAAAGGATCTTGCAGGTGGGGTTGAGAGATAGGGACATTATCCTGGATTATCCAGGTGTCCTTCTAAAGGGGCAAGCCGGAAGGTCAGGGTCAGAAAAGAACATACACGTGATGCTAGAAGCATAGGGTGGGGTGCAGGGGGGCCCTGAGCCAAGGAATGAGGCAGCCTCTGAAATCTGGAAAAATCAAGGACAGTGTTCTTTCCTAGAGCTTCCAGAAGGAATGCGGGTCTGGCAACACCTTGACTTTAAACTAAGGAGACTAGGGGGTGCCTGGGTGGCTCAGTCGGTTAAGCATCTGGTTCTTGATTTCGGCTCAGGTCGTGATCTCGCGGTTCGTGGGTTCGAGCCCCGCGTCAGGCTCTGTGCTGACAGCTCAGAGCCCGGGGCCTGCTTTGGATTCTGCGTCTCCCTGTCTGTCTGCCCCTCCCCCGCCTGCTCACTCTCTCTCTCTCTCTCTCTCTCTCTCTCTCTCAAAAATGAATAAACATTAAAAAAATTAAACTAAGGAGACTGATTTGGGGAATCTGGGCTCCCATAACTGTACATTAATAAATCTGTGTGGTTTTAAGACACACAGTTGGTGGTTATTTGTTACAGCATCCATTGGATGCTCATACGTGGCCATGAGCTTCCTCCCCAGAAGCCTCGACTGGCTTCCTACCTGGGGGTCTCCTACCTAGCGTCCCAAGAGGCAAAGGTTCGAGCCCTCTGCAACCTGAGGCTTGGGGACTGTCACCAAATCACTTCTGCCGTGTTTTACGAGCCGACGCTAGTCGCCAGACCCACCCGTATTCAAGGAGGAACTGTCTCCCCCCCCCCCCCCCGGGTGGAAGGGCCAACAGCTCACGTTGAGAAGGGGCAGGCTCTGCGGTCCCCAAACAATCCACGACAGGTGGCTTCGGGCAGGCAATGGAGCAGGTGTCACCCACCAGGGCTCAGGAAGATAAAGTTCCAGCCTAAAGGTTTGCAGTAATGATGGTCAGGCCTGGCTGCGTGACAGAATCCTCTGGGACACCGGCCAGGGTTCTGCGAGAAAACGGAAACCGCTGCACATGCTCCACGGCTACAACGAAATGAAGGGCGTAACCACGGCGAGGGAGGCAGGATCCACAGGTGATTAGGAAAACTGCTTCAGGAGATTTGCCAGCAGGGGGGGGGCAGCCACCAATGACCTTGGGGGCTGGGAACCCCGCAGTAGGTGGCTCTTAGGGAGACACCAGAAACACTCAGGCAAACCCCTGGCAGAACAGGAGGCCTCCTGGCAAGGGATCTAGGAACGGGTCCAAGGATCGTTTAAAGGGCGGCCGTGATGCGGAATGCCGAAGAACAATACCATTCTGGGGAGTTTTACGGGAAGCACCCGGGCCCCGCCCAGGCCGACTCAGCCAGCACTTCTGGGGATGGAACCTCAGCCCCAGGACTGTTTAAGTGACTCCTGGAGACCCCCACGTGCAAGGTTGAGAACCACAGCTTAATTGCTCCTGACGCTCCCCTGCCGGCGCACGTGACACCTGCTACTTGTCCATTTCCCCTACCGGGAAATCTGCCAGAGAGGAAGTGACTTTCCCGAGGTCGCGTGGAAGGCCTGGCTTTTGCTCCCTTAAAACAAATGGGCTCAGGGGCGCCCGGGTGGCTCGGTCGGTGAAGCCCCCGGTTCTTGATTTTGGCTCTGGTCGTGACCTCGCGGTTCGGGAGTTCGAGCCCCGCGTCAGGCTCTGTGCCATCAGCCTGGGATTCTCTCTCTCCCTCTCTCTCTTTGTCTCTCCCCTGCTCATGCTCGCTCTCTCAAAATACATAAATAAACTTTTAGAAAAGGAAAAATGAATAAAACACACGGGCACGGCTGCATGCCTGTGACGGCCCCCCCAGCCTCCCAGCCATTGCTGAAGACGTGTCTTGGATCCCGAGTATCGGCCCCACCTTGGACTCTACATCGTGACTCACGTCCGATGCCTCTGCTCCTGGCCTCACACCGCAGCTCCCAGCGATGACAGGCTAAGACCAGGACCCCTGCTCTTGCTGACTGACCCTCCCCCACGGGCCACCTTTGCTTCTAGGTTCTCAAGAAATGAACGAGCAAGCCTTGCAGCGAGATTCACTGCAATCCTTCTGGGACCACCTGCCCGGGGGCCTCTCTGATTATGTCTCTGCTTCGGTCTTCACCTCGCCCCCTGTCCATGTGACCCTATGCTCATCAAATTAGCCAGAGTGACTCCTGGACCTCTCTGTTCAAAATCCCTCAGTGGCCCCTCACTTTGTTTAACAGCAGAAGCAAATTTATTCAGGGGGCCCGTAAGACCCTACAGAATGTGCTGGACTCTGGTCCCCATAACTTCTCTGCCTCATCTCTTCATCCCTCCCCATGCTTCCTCCAGCTGCACTGCCTTCTTTGCTGTTCCTCACCATGCCAGACATGTTCCTACCACAGGGCCTTTGCACTGGCCATTCCCTCTGCCTCTGACTTCCTGCTTTTAAGTCTTCACTCGAATTTCATACCCTCATAAGGGCCATCCTGATTTAAAATTGTGATTCCCTCCCCCCCAGAAATCCCTTACCTCTACTCCCCTGTTTATTGTTTATGGGCTGTTAAAATGTAAGCTTTACAAGGTAGGGGCTCTTACTGAGCGTTGTTCATGGACATGTCCCAAGAGCCTGGACCAGTGCCCCCACACCACGGACATAAAATGCATATCGGTCGGAATGCCATAACCCAGTGTGACTGACCCCTTGGAGTCTACCCTGAACTTGCTTGTTGACCCAATCACCCCAGCGGGAGTTACATCTGACCGGTGGTAATTGGAAGAGTATGACCCTGACTCCTAGACTTTTCCTTTCCATGTGGTCTCTGAGAAGACAATATTACCGCGAGGCAGGGGAAGCGATGGGCCGCCCAGCCACCGGCAGTATGCAGAAAGATGTCCAAGGGGGCAGGCAATCGGCCTGAGGTAGCTCTGGCTGGTAGTTCCCTCAGCTTTGGGGGCCAAGGCAGGACTACCTCCTCCGGTGAGGCCCTGGACTCATAAACAAAGCAAGACCATTGCTTCCGAGGGGCCAAAGTCTTCCTTAAGAGATAGAGTATACGTCCAATGGGTCTCAGCAACAACAAGAACAAGCCAGAAGGTTCTGCCCTCATTTCCATGCATCAAGAGTCTGTGATGAGCTTCCAGTTTCTCCCCATCCTCTGCCGAGCTCAGTTTGACTCCTTTAGCTTTCCAGAAAGAACAAAAAAAAAAAACCATGCATGGTCCCCAGCCAACGTTTCCAGTTGACCTGCCAGGATAAAGGCCCTTGGTTCCCCCAGAATTTCAATCTCCTCCCACAGCGGTGCTCTGTCCCCCTGGCCAGGACACCTGCTCTAGAGTCCCGTGGAGACCCCCTTCTCCCTCTTCTCTCCCCTGCTGAGGTGAGTACCCATGACTACCCCCTGCCACTGTCAGCAATGTCTATGCTCCATTTCCTTTGTCTCCAAACCTGCTTGTCTGCCCCTTTGCTCCCCAGGACCCTGGGGAGACGGGAGGACATAAATGACCCAAACCCCAAGTTCTTTTGCCTCTGTCTCAGACAAGAAGTTGGCTCCTTTTGGGGTGCCTGGCGGACTCAGTCGGAAGAACGTGTGACTCTTGATCTCGGGGTTGTGCGTTCCAGCCCGACGTGGGGTGTAGACATTACTTACATAAATAAAAAACTTCAATAATGAGAAAGAATTTGGTTCCTTTTAACCTACGTCCATCTGTTGTCTGTTTTCTTCACCGAAAAGTCCCCCTTTAGTTGGTCTTTCCCCTGGGAACCCACTGCTCTATGAGGACATCCGGAGCCTTCCCCAGGCCAACTTTGGCCTGTGAAGAACGTCCCCAGTGTCTCCTGCGTGCATATATTGCAGAGGCTCTCTGGGGGGGTGACGTTGGGTGCAACTTGCTCTCATTCGTCATCGAACACTGGGCTGGCAGCGGCGGCCGCCTCGATGGTCTCAACACCAATAGGCGCCATGGTCCGTGTGGGCCCAAGATGGCGGAGGGGGGTGGTGTCCCACAGGACTGCCTGCCGTCAGGTACTGGGGAAATGAGGCAGATGCACGAGGCCATCTCTAGGTCCTTCCAACCTTGCCTCACACGTTGCCGAACGGTCCCATCACATTTCTGCTTCCGTCTTCCTTACATTTGGGAAGCTCGAAGAGGAAGCAGGTGGCTAGCCTCCGAGTGGGTTCACAGAAGAGGCAACGGCAGAGCGACCTGCCTGAGGCACCCAGCCGGGCCGCGGTCTCAGCACAAAATCCCTCCCTGGGCTGGAGAAAGGAAAGAGCTCACGGAGGCATGGAGCTCATGTCTCCCCGGAGTGAGAGGTTCCAGAATTTCTGCACAGGAAGGGCATTCGGCCCGAATACGCATGAGGTGGTCGAAGCCAAGTTTCTAGAGCTCTACCCACACGCCCGAGACCACGCGAGAGGCCCGTTTCAGAGACCGGAGGACGGGGCTTCCCCCGGCGAGGACGGCTGTTTGCTGCCCTTTCTGTGCAGCGTCTGATACGCTTCCTATCAGTATCACGTCGTCCTCGGACCTCAGGTCCAACGTCGAGCGAGCCGTCTTGCTTCCCCGGGCCTGAGGCCACTTCTCCGTTCCCTTAGCCGTGCGTCCTGACATCCTGAAATCAGGCCTTGCCCGATTCCCCCCACTCGGACAGATTCTGGCCAAGTTCCGCACGGAAGAGGTTTTGGATGGGTACCCGGTTTCCTGCCTTGACCTCACCAATCCCTACGGTCTTGGAACCTGTCTCCGTCCCTCCATCCGTCCTTGAGGCATTCGATGAACACCTACCGTGTGCTGGCAATCGGGAACCCAGGTGGGACCTCCCACCCGACATCTGCGACGACATCCTCTCTACGAGCGCTTCCCCGATGGCACGTTTCAAATGCCAAACCCCTCTCCCCCAGCCCCACACTCCCCGACCCGTTCCCCGCCATATCCCTCTCCATGGCAACCATCACTGGCACATTCTACGGCTCCTACTTGCTACTTGCTGTCCTGCTGGAACGTCAGTCCCACGAGAGCGGGGTTCCGGGTGTTTCATTTGGTGCCGTGTCCCTGCCGGGCTGGCCGAGGAGGCGCTCAGAGAACCGTTATGGACTAAAGCACGAAAGAAAGTCCGCAGTCTGTTATGCACCGCCCCCCGGGCACTCTGTGTCTGTTATTTTATTCCACTTTTTTCTCCACCCCGTCGTAGTCCTTCGTGAGAGGCAGTGCGATCCTCTCATGTGCGTGAGGTCACTTTGCTCTCGAGCGACGGCCCGGATGTGAGCCCAGGCCCACCTCCTCCTGATTTACTGTAGTCCTGGGGACCATGTGGGGCCTCGTCATGAAGACAGAGAGGGAAGAGGAGAGGGCGACAGGCAGGAAGACACAGGAGCACCCACACGGATTCTGGCGTCTCCGGGCAGAACGTTCTGAGTTCTAGGACTAGAAAAGCATCGTGGCTTTTCTCGTTTGATTTGTCCAGCCGACCCGACCGACATTTTAGCACAGCCCTCCTGTGATGTGGCCGCATCACGGGGGCACGAAGGGAATCTTCGAGAACTGGAGTGATTCCCCCCTGGGGGCCACACGTCACCAGCATCCCCATGTGGGGGCTTCTCGGAGCCGTCAATAGACAAAAGATGAGCAAGACACAGGGATTGCTAATCCGCCCGAGGGCAGGAGGAGAAAGCTACCCAGCAGATCGGCCCCCCTGAAGATCCTTCTTACAAGGAAACGCGTGATTTATGAGGCATTTAGGACGCAGCACGGAGGCCCCGTGTGTTCCCCTCCAGGGAAGTGGCTGTGGTCGGAAGCCGAGACGCGGGGCCTCGAGTGGCCCTTCTTGTTTCTAAAAGAGGGACGGAAAGCCAATCTTAGGGTGAAAGAGGGCCTGGAAAACGCAGGAAGTGCAGTGTAACCCTCCTGTCGCAGAAGGCGATGCCTCCAATTTGATGTTTGAGAGCCACCCCGACACGTAAACCTGAGGACCACGCGCAAGGAGCGTGGCGTTAAAAGTGAAGCCTCAGCAAGTGAAGGAGAGACATCACGTCGACCGCTCCTGCGGACCCACTGTGCGCCGCTTTGGAATGCAACTCACCTCGGGATGACAGAGCTCCCTCCTCCCCCCGGAGAGGCTCAGCGAGACCGTCCCGTGTGGGACCGCACGGAGGATGGCCTGTTTATAGTCCTTCTGTGCGTCTGTTAACCAGCCATGCAGCCTGAGGGACATCCCTCACCCTTATTCTCTTGGGTTTCCCCTCTGGACAGTTACAGGGCCCGGCAAGTTAAATTCTCAGGACCACTCAGCGGAAACATTCTTTATGTGCATGATGCTGCGGCTAAAATAGTCCAGTTTGGGGGCCGCCTGGGTGGCTCGGTCGGTTAAGCGTCCGACTTCGGCTCAGGTCGTGATCTCGCGGTCCGTGAGTTCGAGCCCCGCGTCGGGCTCTGGGCTGACCGCTCGGAGCCTGGAGCCTGCTTCCGATTCTGTGTCTCCCTCTCTCTCTGCCCCTCCCCCGTTCATGCTCTGTCTCTCTCTGTCTCAAAAATAAATAAACGTTAAAAAAAATTTAAATAAAATAGTACAGTTTTGAACTTCACAGTAATCCTGAGTGGGAGTCGTCTACCTTACCCAAGAGGTGAGATTGGCTGGTTTTTCTTTTTTTAAATTTTTTTTTTTCAACATTTTTAATTTATTTTTGGGACAGAGAGAGACAGAGCATGAACGGGGGAGGGGCAGAGAGAGAGGGAGACACAGAATCGGAAACAGGCTCCAGGCTCCGAGCCATCAGCCCAGAGCCTGACGCGGGGCTCGAACTCACGGACCGCGAGATCGTGACCTGGCTGAAGTCGGACGCTTAACCGACTGCGCCACCCAGGCGCCCCGAGATTGGCTGATTTTTCGATACGTCCGAGGGGGACGGATATCGTGCAGGCGGGGACGGAGGCAAAGCCACTTGCTGAATTTCCACGCTTGTTCCTAGGACCTCTCTAGGTCTCGGGGGCCGGTAAGGCTTGGTCATTTGCAGGAGAGAAAGCAACTACTTAGGACACCTCTAAGGACCAGCGTTCTGTTTCTGGGGATGCAGATGTGGCAAAAGCCAAGGTCCAAGTTCCGAGGCATCAGAAGCGAACCGCATCTGGGACCGAGGGGGCGCGTTGGGCGGGTTGGCAGGTTGAGCTGCACGGGGAGCCCCACGGTCATTTGTTTTTCCGTGTCCTTCCTCGGAACAAGAAACTCGGCTGCGGGAGCCCTGCTGCTGGTGTGCTTATTACCAGCGAGCTAATTGAGTTTGGCGGCCTTGAAGATCCATCAGGGGAGGTAATGTGATGATGTAATGCTGTGTTCCTGTCCCCTGGATTCCCTTCCTGCCATTACCGAGGCCTTATTTATGAGACCGGAAACAAACAAACAAAACAAAACAAAACAGGAAACAGGATGGCCTTTGGATGTGGCTTGGACGAGGCTGGAGCAGAGCACGGCTTAGCTGCCCTTGGACTTCTCGTGCGTTCGAGATACGGGGGTTCAAGTCAAGCCCTAGTAGGCGGGTGGCCATATGCGTCCCCCGCCCCAGACGTCACTCACCCCGGAAGACGGAGCCTCCAGCTTTGCTAAGCTGTTTTTTTTTTTTTTTTAATTTTTAACGTCTTGTATTTATTTTTGAAAGACAGAGACAGACAGAGTGCGAGCGGGGGAGGGGCAGAGAGAGAGAGGGAGACACGGAATCTGTAGCAGGCTCCAGGCTCCGAGCTGTCAGCCCAGAGCCAGACCTGGGGCTTGAACCCACAGCCCGTGAGATCATGACCTGAGCTAAAGTCGGACACTCAACTGACAGGGCCACCCAGGCGCCCCTTCGCCAACCTGCTTTAACAACGGCATCCGGGCCAGGTGGCCTTCAGATGCCCAGGCATCCACTGCAGGTAGCAGAGAAGGGCTCAAGGACTAGGAAGAAACTCCCGGAAGTGTTCCAATATGGGAAACATCGGTCACTTACTGCCGTGTAATCCGGACCGGCCTGACAACCCACGTGTCCCCTCCAGCCATTCTCCTATGTTGCCAAGGTACTCGAGATTGAGATCAAACTCCGGCACTTAGGAGCTGTGCAGCTTTTTGAAAGTCACTCGACTGCTGTGGAGTTCGGTTCCTCATACCTTCCTAAGGGCTACCGGAAGACACAGGAGAAAACGTGTGCAGCACCTGCTAGATACAGGGGCTCCGAGAAGCTACGACTGTTATTTCAGTCTGCTGGTGTCAGAAACCCTTCTTTTTTTTTATTTATTTATTGTTGGGGGCGGGGAGGTGCGGGGAGGGGCAGAGAGAGGGAGAGAGAGAGAATCCCCAGCAGGCTCCATGCTGTCAGCACAGAGCCCGACGCGGGGCTCGAACTCACGGACCGCGAGATCATGACCCGAGCCGAAGTCAGATGCTTAACTGGCTGGGCCACCCGGGCGCCCCCATCCGAAACCCTTGTGATGAAATGGACAATGAAGTATAAACGTTTGTTACGAACTTTATCCTTCGCTCTCCAGATGCAGAGACCAGAGCCTCTACGCTCGTCCCTTGGGACATCTCTTATCTTCCTGTTTTGCCCCTTAACGCCTGCACCCTAATTACCTTCTTTTTGTGTGGCCTCTCCTCTAGCAGGACACTCGGTGCGACTGCTTTTTTGCGTCGCAGCTCCTGGAGGTCCTCGCACATGTAAAACAGCCCGGAGATGCTCAGAAGTGTTTCCTGAGCGAATAAATGATGGTGGTATCCCTAGCCTCACGCACACACACACACACACACACACACAATGGGATTATTGCAATACTTTTCCAAACCCACTGCACAGCAACATTGTCTGCATTGTCTGAATCCCTCCTCGACAAAACGGGGGAGGAAAACTCATTGAATTGGACGGTGAGAGCTGAGCATCAACACGTGGAAGATGAAAGAAAGTCCTGTTTGTGGAGAGCCGGGAAAGGAGGAGAGCTCGCCTCCGCGGCTAATGGAAGAGAAATTTCTGCGAAAGGAAAAAATATAAAAGGCAGCGTGGAACAAAAGGAAGATGAATCGCTTCCACCCTGAAAGGAACACAGTGAAACAATGGTGCTAAATGAGATACAATTCCTGACAAAGATCTTCTCTGTTCTCCCAGGGCTTTTCTTGTGCTGCGTGCACCGGGAGTTATGTTTTATCTTCCTCCAAAAAAGAGTCAGTGTACTTTATTTTAAGCGTGCTACCTCTCTCTGCCTCGCCTCCCCGCTTGCTGAGATTTAAGTCCCCTATTGTGGAGCTCTATCTCTGATCAGCCGCAAAGATCTGAAAAGATCTGAGTTTGCAAGAATAAAAAAAAAAAAAAAAGCCTTCGGGTTTGACAGTGATAGATCCTGCCTGTCCCCTCGGGATGACATTCCCCACACTCTGAAGACCACAGATCCTCCTGATAACAAGCCATAGCTTCTGGCTGCCTGATGCCTTTGTGCGGAGGTCAGGCACCTGCAGGGGGGCGGGAAGGAATTGCCCAGCAAGCTGAAGCTACCTTTAGGGAGCACCGCGGGGGACAGCGCCCTATCAGATGCAACAAGTTTGGGGTGAAGGGAATCTGGACATATGGTCCTTGGACTCAGGGATGCCGTAAGGGAAAACAGGGTCCGGAAGGCAAAAACAGTCCTTTACACTTGAACCTCCATCCCTGCTCAGCTACCCTCAAGAAGTGCGGCGTTGCCTCCCTAAACCTCGG
Organism: Neofelis nebulosa; assembly: GCF_028018385.1. Classification (NCBI taxonomy): domain Eukaryota; kingdom Metazoa; phylum Chordata; class Mammalia; order Carnivora; family Felidae; genus Neofelis; species Neofelis nebulosa. Next base: position 11,743,550 of record NC_080799.1, on the reverse strand, counting down.
TTTCCCCGTCTCTAAAATGGGATAGCGGGTGGGGGGCCCGGGTGGCTCAGTCAGTTAGTTAAGCCTCCGACTCGGGCTCAGGTCATGATCTCAGGGTTCGTGGGTTGGAGCCCCATGTCCGGCTCAGCGCTGACAGGGGGGAGCCCCCGTGGGATTCTCTCTCTCTCTCCCCCTCTAGGCCCCTCCCCAACTTGTGGCTTCTCTTTCTCCCAAAAACTAAAGAATAAATAAATAATTAAATAAACAAACGCCTCCCAGATGGGTGCGCGAGTGTCCCTTGCAAAAAAAACTCTTTGGCGGGAGTGAGGTCACGCGTGCGGGGGCCCTCAGGTGCCACCCCGCACGCGTCGCTGTCGCGAAGGTCTGGAAAGGCACCACGTGTGGTGATGATTTTCACAGACTGCGAGATTTGTTTTTTATACCCTTAGCGTTACTTGGCACACTTCGTGATTAATGCCTTTTGATCTTTAATGAATGAACAATTAGAACACAATTAGGCAAAGGGAATTCCATTACTCTTCTGATTAAAAACCCGGTACCCAAAGGATGAAGTCCAAACTTAGCAGTGGCTCCCTGTCTGGCCCCGGGGCAAGCTCCGGGGAACCCCCACCTCCCCCCAAGCCCCCACCCAGGTTACGCCTGCCCGCTGCTCCCCGCGCCTGAACTTGCTTTGCATCTGTAAGCCTCGATGGTGTGGGTGGGTTGGAGGCCTCCCGTTCACTCTTCGCGGCCAAGTCAAGTGCTCCGTCCCCAGCGAAGGCTTCCCTGAGCAGCCCCAAAAGACTGAGCTTCTGCCTCCTTTGGGCTCACGCCGTGTTTCACAGCTGTGGTTCTCAAAGTGTGTTCCCTGGACCGGCAGCATTTGCATCGGCAGGGACCTTGCTAGAGACGCAAATTCTTAGGCTACTGAATCTGAAACTCTTGGAGGGGGGGAGCCCAGCTTCCTGTGTTTGAACGAACCCTCCCGGAGCTTCTGACGAAGCTCAAATCGAAGAGCTGTCGCTCTGCGCAAACCCTACTGTAACATGTCTCAGACTGGGTTACGGTCACTTGCCTAAACCGTCCTCCAAGAGTTAACACTTAGCCAAACTTTTTTTTTTTCCTGTGTCTTAATTTCCCTCATCTGTAAAAGGATTCCCGCAGGAAGGCTTAAAAATGAGAAATAACGAATGTCCGGGGCGCCTGGGTGGCTCGGTCGGTTGAGCGTCCGACTTCGGCTCGGGTCATGATCTCGCGGTTCGTGGGCTTGAGCCCCGCGTCGGGCTCTGTGCTGACAGCTCGGAGCCCGGAGCCTGCTTTGGATTCTGTGTGTGTCTCTCTGCCCCTCCCCTGCTCACGATCTCTCTCTCTCTCTCAAAAATAAATAAACATTAAAAAAATTAAAAAACAAACAAAAAAGGAATAACGAATGTCCGCTATGACATATAGTCAACATAGCACGACTCTCCTCCTGACCCCTCCACCCCCAACGCCCAAATGTTTGTTTGTGATGGCCTAGCAGGTGGGTCGTTATTGAAAATGCCCCCCTGGGGGCGCCTGGGTGGCGCAGTCGGTTGAGCGTCCGACTTCAGCCAGGTCACGATCTCGCGCTCCGTGAGTTCGAGCCCCGCGTCGGGCTCCGGGCCGACGGCTCGGAGCCCGGAGCCTGTTTCCGATTCTGTGTCTCCCTCTCTCTCTGCCCCTCCCCCGTTCATGCTCTGTCTCTCTCTGTCCCAAAAAGAAATTAAAAAATGTTGAAAAAAAAAATTTTTAAAAAAAATAAAAAAAAAGAAAAAAAAAAGAAAAAAAAGAAAATGCCCCCCTGCCTTGCGAACCATGAACATTTTTGCAATAAATGAGTGAGCGAGGCACATTCGAAATGGAGTCAAGGGACCAGGCCGACTGACACAGGGCTGTGTTGGCAAAGCCACAGAAGATGATGAGGTAGGGAGGGGGCTAATCCTAGAAGGGTTTGAAAGTTTTGCTGGAAAATCTGGACTCGACTCCACAGCCGGTAGGGAATCGTGAGCCCCTGGAAAACCAGAAGTGTGTCTCATTACCTGAACACATTTACCGAGCACGCGGACTGTTCCCGACATCAAACAAAGCTAAATTCAGAGAGCATGCGTGCATCTAAGGACATCAGCGTTGGGGAGGGGACAGAAGTTGGCCGTGTACGTAAAGCAGAGATGACACGGGACAGGAGTGATGAGTGCCACGTGGGAGAAGCAGGCATCCAGGCCAAAAGGAGTGGGAAGAGATTACAACTTTTCACTGGGGAAAAGAGGAGTATCTTGGGGAGCCCAGTGTCACAGCCGGATATGGGCAGACAGTCAGTGTAGGGACGGCCGACGTGGAATTAGGGAGGCAGAGAGAGACTGGCTGGGTCCGTGTGGTCACTCATTTTTGCCTCCCTCACAATGCTGAGCGGAATGCGTCTCACGGCTGGCGTTTAATGAACATAATCTGTTGTGTGATTACTGGACATCCTAAAGCAGGGGAATGACCGGGAAAACCAGAGATATTTAATACGCAAATTTCTCACCAACCCAAAATACTACTCAGTCTACAGGGAGTGCTATAGGTTGGCCCACCAAGTGGCCAGAGAAAGAATGGTCGGCGTGTGGGATGTGAGTAGTTTATCGTGGCCAGAGAGTCCGTAAAGGAGCCATAAAGTAGGCGAATCCAGCCCATGCATGAGTTTACACCACGTCAAGGATTTCATCCGAGAAGCATCCTAGAAGGGAGCCTTGGGAGAGTGTTACACCAGGGGCGTGTGATCAGACCTGCATTTTAGGAACATCACACGCCTGGCTTGTAAAGAGGGGGATCCGTAGTGTGGGGTCCCCTTCATCTTTGTTCCCATAGTAACTACATATCACTCCTTCCGTCACCACGAGCTTCTCGGGGGGTGGGGAGGTTGTGATGATTTGCAGATTGTCCCTTGAGGTCACGGAGTCGATCTCACTCATTCATAGGTCCGAGCGGTGGCCAACTAGAAAGCACTCGTTATGACATTAGTTAGCATAACCTCCCCTCTTGTAGGGAGGAGAAAGAAAGACACAATTTCTGTGATTAGGGCAAGAATTAACAACGGCCTGAGCGAGGATGGCATTTGGAAAGGATGGGCCATGGGCGACATGTCAAATTCACCAAAGTGGTGACCTATATATAAAGGGCTTTGTGACAGATGAAGGGCGAAGGGGAGGAAGGGATCGGGATTTGGGATGACTTAGGCAAAGCAGCCAGTGACAGGTGGCCCTTTGGAAACAGAGGAGGAGAATTTTTGAGAAGCACAGCCCCAGTCCTGCTTTCGATGTGTTGTGTTGAATAAACCAATGGGATTTTGAAGTCAAGATGTCTAAAAATGGGTTGGACTTGGAAGGCTCAGCTAAGTTATCTACTGAGTCCCAAATCCACAGTGACACATGGAGACGAGAAAAGACATGAAATCACCCACATTGTATCTAACATTAGGCATCATCAACCTTCCTGATTTTTGACATCTGGATGATTAGCGAGTGGTATCACAACAGTGTTCTAATTTGCATTTATTTGATCGTTGGTGAGTTTGAGCAATCATTCATATGCTCGATGCTCACCAGGACTTCCTCCTCTGTGAATTATCTTGGGATACCTGTGGCCCAGTTTTCTCTTGGTTTTCCTTATCTTTGTGTGTCGGTATGATGGATCTCTTTGTATATTCCAGAAATTATTCCCTTGGCTCTTTTAGGCTTTGGAAGTATCTTCCCCCAGTCTTAAAGGGGAAGAGATACACTAACCGGGCCCCAGAAATACCGTGGAAGAAGCATAGTTTCGAAGTAAGATGATGAGTTGGATACTGGACAGGGGGAGTGAGGAGGGAAGGATTTGGATGGGCTGACCTGGAGGGGGAGACGTGCCCTTAGGCACGTCCAAGAGGGCACATTCTCAGCAAAGCCCAGGCGTGGTGGTGGGTGGGGTGAGGGGCACGTGGGAGCAGGAGGTGAATAAGGAAATGTATAAGATATTTGTGGTAACAAAAAGCTAGGAGTGGGGGAGGGGGTTGATCATTCCAGGGCCCACAGGGCAGCAAATGCCGCCTGTCCAAGGACTTGGCCTTCATCCAGCGGTGGCTGACATCAGGGACAGATGCCTTCATTTACTTCTCTAATTTTTTTTAATGTTTCTATTTATTTCTGAGACAGAGAGAGACAGAGCATGAGCAGGGGAGGGGCAGAGGGAGAGGGAGACACAGAATCCGAAGCAGGCTCCAGGCTCCGAGCGGTCAGCACAGAGCCCGACGCGGGGCTCGAACTCACGAACGTTGAGATCGTGACCTGAGCCAAGGTCGGACGCTTAGCCGACTGGGCCACCCAGGCGCCCCAAGCCTCCAACTCTTGATTTCGGCTTAGGTCGTGATCTCACAGTTCATGGGATCAAGCCCCATGTCAGGCCCTGTGCTGACAGTGCAGAGCTTGCTTGGGATTCCCTCTCCCTCTCCCCCTCCCTCTCCCTCTCTCTGCCCTCCCCCCTGCTTGTTCAACACACTCTCTCTCAAAATAAATAAGTAAGCATTAAAAAAATGGTGAATATGGTACATTTATTTTATGTTTTTCACCAAAATTTGCCAAAAAAAAAAAAAAAAAAGCAAACTGGGGTCTGAGGAGGTTAAATAACTCAACGTGACATCATCAATCAGCAGATAGATTCAGATGAGCATCTATGTCCCCTGAGGGCCGGCCCAGCGTTCTTCCCATGATGTACGCTATGCAATTCATACGTGAGAACTATCCACCTCTTTTGCCTGGGGCAGCGTAAATTTGGAGGAATCGAGAGCTGGCTTTGAGATAACAAATACTTACGTCGATTCCAAATATTTCTGTTTTTAATCCTTCCTGCACAGCACTGACGTTTCTAATCAATCGTGAAAACACATCTCGGGGATTTGCTGGATTATTTGTGCAAGGCAGCCAGGTGTGTTTCCACTTATCAGTAAGCAAACAGGTACAGGAATGGAAAGGTGCAAGGAGGGAGAGGAGGTCCCCGGGCCTGGCCTCCATCCACGTCTGCGATTTCGAATGACAAACCAGTGACACGTGGGAATTAAGTAGCTGGGGGAGCTCTGTGCTCCCTCCATCAGAGCAGAAGATACGAATGCGACAGACCCACCAGCACAAAGTACGCTCAGCGAGTACATCGGGCTCACGCGGGAGACCTCCAGACTGGAAAACTCCAGGTTGCTGCTACCCAGGAGGCAAGAGCTCCGAAGAGGCTGCTTCCCAGCTGTTCCGTCTGCTACCCTTAGCTGAGTCGGCAAGTCCTGAGCATCCTTGGAGAAGCAGGTCTCTCATTTGGTGCCTTTGAAAGGTGTTATCATTTCAATTAGCTTTCTCCCGGGATCAGATAAGAAAACGTTCACTGGGGACATCCCACCGACAGAGAGAGAGAAGACCTTAGAAGACTCATTGCATCAGGGCTATCGTGACAGAAATCCTGTAAACTGGGGGGCTTACGCAACAGACGGATGCTTCTCGCAGTTCTGGAGGCTGGAAGTCCAAGATCAAGGGGCTGGCGGGTTTGGTTTCCCCCGAGGCCCCTGGCTTGCGGGTGGCCAGTCTCCTCCCTGAATCTTCACATGGCTTTTCCTTTGTGCACACACAGGCAGAAAGCACACTGGCGTCCATTCCCCTTCTTATAAGGAAAGGAAAGCAGTCCTGTTGAATTAGGGCTCCCCCCCCCATGACCTCATTGAACCCTAATTACCTCCTTAAAGGCCCTCTTTCCAGCTACAGTCACACTGGGGGCTAGAGCTCCAACATCTAAATCTTGTGGGAACAGAATTCCGTCCACAACACTCACTTTGGGGCCTTTCTTCCCTACCGTTCGCTGTACATGCCTCACAGGCATATACGAGGCAGCTATATTGCCCTGAACCAATTAGATTGCTCTAACAAAAATTTGCATGAAACCCAGGATCGAGACTGTGATTTTATAAAACAAAACTTCCGGTTTGTGTGCTGGGAAGGAAAGAGCGAGTGTGTGTGTGTGTGTGTGTTTACGGCAGGTACATGGGTACATTTTTATCCAGTACAGGGTGAAGCCTCCAGAAATGAGTTTGCGCACAGCCTACAAAGCTCTGAAGTTGGAGATTCTAAAGGATGACAGTCTCCGTGTCCCCTGAGTTCATGACAAATTGGGATCACATCACAGGGTTCGTGTCTTCCGATCACGGGGCCGGGGGTTGCCCACGTCTCCTGCATCTGGTGCGGAACTCGTAGATTCTGGATTCTGTCTTCATCAGACAGCCCCTCAACTCCACGCTGTCTGGGAAACCGTCCCGGTCAGAGCCTACCCAGGCCTACGTCAGATCAACCAGCAGGTGCAGAACAGCTATAAGCCCAGCAGAATTTGCCGTAGCCTGAACCCCGAGAGAGGAGGGTCGTCCAGAGCCGCCGCTGGAGATGCCGGGCCATGAACGAGCCCGTCAATTCAGAGTGCTTATCTACAGCGCTCACCTCCAGGGAAAAGTACGCAGAGGGCTCTTCTGGCCCATTTGGTGACCCGTAGGCCCCGATGTTCCAGTGATGAGAGGATACATCATCATTGTAGTACGTATACATACTACATAGAATATAGGCATCGAGGTCAACAGTTTATAGAGACGGCTCCCAAATGTTTGAAAGGACAGAAACAATTGTAGTCAGGGAGACCGAGGGCAGGACATTCAAAACCTTTACCGTCACCAGATGAATCAAGCCATCTGATATCTTTCTCACCTCCCCTCCTCTGCCAGCTTTGGGTCTGACTGACTGGCGTCGCGGGAGATCGATGGCGGCCCTGAACGGTTGGTAGAGAGCGTTGGTCAGGGTACACGCACAGTGCTTCTTCCTAAGGGCCTTGGAGGAACTTTGGTTACCTGTCGGCCAGCCTCTCCCCTTGCACGCACACATCGACGCGCACACAGATGCACACACACACCCAAGTGCACGCACTTCCTCCCCTAGGCGCGCTAGAACCTGAGGCGGTAGGACCATCAACCGGAACGGATCCCCCATGACCGCCCCCACCCCCCCCCGCCGCCTTGTCCTTGAAAGTGTTTGGGGACTGTTATTCGGAATCATGCCTGAAACGAAACCTCAAGACTTCTGTCTGAAACTTTGGAGTTTGGGGCTTTAATGGGCTCCACGTAGCCACACGGTAACTCGCTGCCCCGTTCAACCAATAGTTACCAAATGCTGGCACTGGGGACGCAGAGATAAATAAGGCAGAGTCCTCGCTCCTGGCTCGTGGTCAAGTGCAGGATACAGTCGCGCAAACAGACAACAGGAAATGCCGAGAGACCCGGATGTTGAGGGCAAGGAGGGGATGAGCTGGGTCTTGGGCGAGGAACAGGATTTTTTCAGGGGGAGGGGGGAGGCCATTAAGACAAGGAGCAGAATGTACGCGAAGGCACCGAGCGTGGGGAAGGTGGGGAGGGTGTGAGGGCTGGGTGCCTGCGTCTGCAGAGGGGAGTCAGGGAGCAGAGCTGGAGGGTGGAGGGAGGGTCCAGATCACAAGACCCTGCCGGTGGCCTTGCTGTGGCATCCAGGTCCTGACTCACAGGCAGTGGGAAGGCAGGGGAAGTCATCCAGCAGAGAATAATCCATCTGGTTGGGGCGGGGGGGAGGAGGGTCGATCTTGATCTAGAGCTAGATTTTAAACATTACCTCTGCTTTCGTTAAGAGGAATGGAAAACTCTCGGGGGTGATTGCAAGAGCCCAGCCGGATCAGGATGAGGGTCTGGACAGAGACAATACCAGAGAGAAAGAGAAAACCAGCATGATTCTAGAGATTTCACAGGCAGACACTATAGGACGTGGGGACTGAGTAGGGAAGCTGGGATGGCAAAAGGGGCTTGACTCTGCGGTAGGACCCACGGACACAGGCAGGAGGGCGTGGGAGATGCCTGGTGACACATCCAGTCGATGTTGACTTATACAAAATGTCAGTTTCACATGGTTCGACCTAATCATAAAAAAGCAAGGCCATTCCAACAAATGCCCTTCTGGAAAAGGCAAAGCTATGGAAGCGATAAAAAGATCAGCGGTTCCCAGGGGTCAGGGAGGAGTTAGGGGTGAACAGTCAGAGCAGAGAGGATTTTTAGGGCAGTGAAACTACTCCATATGTTTCTCTGATGATGGATACATGACATCACCCATTTGTCCAAACCCATACAACGCATAACCCCGAGTGAACCCTCCAGTCAGCTATGGACTTGGGGTGATAATGATGTGTCAATGTAGGTTCATCGATTAAGACAAATGTACCAACTCTAGTGTGGGGGGCGGGGGGGGGGGTGCGGATGTCAGCGGGGCAGGGAGCTGTCCATGCGTGTGCACAGAGCATACATGGGAAATCTCCGTCCCTTCGGCCCAATCTTGCTGTGAACTGAAAACTGCTGTGAAAAAATATATATTAATAAAAAAATAAAAAAATAAAAGAAGTAAGACCGAGACTTGAGTCCAACTCGGCGAAATCCGAGTATCTTCCTTCCCGCGATGTTGCTCAAGACTGAACATCTTCCAAAGCACTTCCAACACCGGGAAACCAGTCTGCTAGCTCTCTTTCAATAGTCACTTGAGACGTTAGCCCTCAAAAGGTGTATCTTGGAAAGAGCAATGCAGTGAGGGGAGGGAAGCCTCGCTGAGAGAAAGAAAACAAAAAGGATCAGAAGCCAGTCTCAGTTGACAAACTCCACAATGATGCAAACGTACCGGGCGCAGAATCACTGGACCTTCCTCGTGCTACCTCCGCCCATCCCCCCGTTGGTTCCCCGGTATGGTTTCCTCCCCAGCCTCGGCTTCAACCTGACCTTGCCTTTTCTAGACTCGCTCATGCTTCGTGAGCTCACGCCCTGACCCATCACCACACACACAGAATTCAGGGGGTCGGCTCTACCGAAGACACAACCAAACCACTTACAGATACGATGGGGGGTGAACGGTACCCGCAGCGACCAAAAGACGGAAGCCTGAAATAGGGACGGGAAGGAGAAAGCAATGAGCCAGGGGCAGAGCCCTGATCCTTTATTCTTTACCCTTTTGCTTCCTTGAAATAATCACCACAGACACCCTCAGTTTCTGCCTACACTTGACTTCGTTCGGTCTTCCACCTGTGCTGTGATTGTGTTTCCAAAGCTTCTATCCCCAGCGACACCTGGACAGGCACGATGCTTTTACAGGGATGCCACCTGGGGCGGGGGTGGGGGAGGATTCTCCCCTGCTGATCTGCAGACTGGCTTCCCGTCCCTCCGTTTCCGCCCCCCTGAGCCAACAGACCACTCCCAACACGGCTGGCTGTGTCCCCAGCCCGAGCAGTCCCCTCTGTGATGCGGGAGGCACAAGGGGCTGCGTGGAGTCTGTGTCTCCTCTTTCCCTCGGGGACGGGAAAGGAGCCCAGCCACGGCCTGAGCAGGAGTCACTGGGCAGGCCGACAGGCTCACGGCCACCAGCTCCAGCCCTAGGGTCTGCCAGTGAGCAGAAAGCAAAAGGGAGGGGGGGGAGGAGCACTCGGGCTCGGCCCAGACTTGAACCTGAGCCACGGCGGCCATCCGGTCTGCCCTGGAGGCGTTGGGTGCGTGCTGTGGGGCCTCGAGCCGGTCAGAACGCGTACACAGGTGTGATGGTGCGGCTAGACCTTGCCCTTGAGCGAAGGATGTAATGACTCAGCTCAATAAATAAAAAAAAAAGCAGTAGTTTTGGATGCTGTGTCGTTCTTACTGACTAGACCACAGTGTGGGGGCATTGTTTGCTAGTTTTGTCCTCACAGCCCAGAATGGGGGGAGAAACTCACCTATTTAGAAAAGAAGAAAGTCAGGCCAAGGACCAGCGCAGGTGTTGAAGGGACCCTGGGTCCCAGGCTGACACCTGAATGTGTCAACGGCTCCGTGGGACCCGTGCCAGCCCCCTCCGTCTCTCGTTTTCTTCCTCTGATAATTCCTGCCCTTTCCATCTCCGGAGGGTGCGAGAAAGACCCAGGGCCAGCATGGACGTGGAAACGTTTCAAAAAGGCGACGTCCTACCCGAGGGCGTGGTGTTCGGCTCCCCCAACGACATCACCCCGCGCAGGGGCCTTGGAGGGCTGAACAACGAACGAGGCAAGGGGCGCGGAAAGCCCTTGCAAATTCGAAACCGCGAACTAGATGGAGAATTATAGAAGCAAGGCCTGATTGTCTGTGGGGTTCCGATAACAACACCATTTTGCCACCTGCTGCCCGGACATTTCTGCCACCGCATGGCTTTGCGAGGACGTGAACTTGGCATGCTGGGGTTTGCCCAGCTGTAAAATGAGATACCTCCGGGAATGGCAAACACCGCCGGCTCGTGTGGGTCCACGGGGATGTTTAGCTTGGAGATGAGATGTTCAGGGGCAGGGTCATGGGCTTCAGGGAGGATGTGAAGAGAGTTGGCTCGGAGGATGGATGCCGGTCCGGGGCAGGTCTTTAAAGGACGCAGATTGGGCTGAGGCTGACACTTCCCAACACCCAGGGACCTCCGGAAACCCCTCTGCCTTTGACTACGTCACCACCTTCGACCTCTGCCCGCCAGCCTGCGAGATCAGTTTTCCTATTACGCCCATTTCACAGACGAGGAAACCGAGTCTTAGGGGCTTACGTCCAAGGTCACACGGCTTTGAACGCGAAGCAAACAGGATTTATCGGCACGTCAATCTGCCACCACCACAAAGCCCACGCTTTTACGGGGATGTCCAGATCGGCGATCTACGTAACACCCGAGCCGAGGTTGTTGAGGACGTTCCCCTGCGGGGTCACAAACTAGACCTGCAAGCCTGAGCCAGAGCAGCCCTGTGAGGGGGACACTGCAGAAGTGTGCAGGGGGATGCCACGTTAAGACCAACTGGGCCACCCAGGCGCCCCTCCCGTCCTTACTATTCGGAGCCAAGCATGGCTTGTGGCCCGCCCCCCGCAAAGCCTTCCCCCATCTGTCTCGCTATGGGAAATTTCTCCACTGGGCTCCCCGTCTGCCCCACCGCGAATCGTGGGCTGCGAGAACACAAGCCAGGACTGTGTCTGGAAGCCTCGCCTTGTCTTCCCGATTATGTTTTAAGACCCTTAAAGGCCAGGACGAAGGAGCAGCTTTTGCTGCCGCCATACCTCCCAGACCGAGGGGGATCACAGGAATTACCTGGGACTTTGGAAACAGACGCGCGTTCCCCGGCCCAGACCTGCTGTGTCAGAATCCCAGGGGTAGAAGCCAGGAGTCTATTTTTAAAAAAGTTCCCTGGGTGATTCTGCTGAATAGTCATCACAGGGAAACACCACGGCCCTCCAACATCTCTTTAGCACAATGCGGGACACCTGGACTGTTCTTAGACTATTTGTTGTCTAACGATTGATGGATCAATCCAAGCAGCAACGCGCATTTCCCCGGGCCGGTCACACCTGCCTTGGATTTGGAAACGCAGTGCTGTCTGGCAAGGCTCTGGAAGCCCAGGAGAGCTGGCCCATGCTGTGAACGCCCCCCCAGACCCCCGTCCAAACCCTGAGCAGCGTGCTTAGTGCACATGGGCTGTCCAACATGAGCTTCTGCTCGCCTGTTCTCTTGGTGGCCTTGGCTGGGGGAGGGGGGGCGGCGGTCTTCCCCAGATTATTCCCATCAATGGCTGGGCGACAGCCTGCTCACCGTGGGGCTCCCACTGCCACTCCAGGTACCAGCCGCATGACTCAGCACCCGGGGTTGCTGTTGGACGGGCCTGCCACTGGCTCTCAGCAGCCATCCCGGCAAAGTCAGCTCCAGCTTTCTCTGCCTTGCATGCCAAGTCAAGGGTATCTGCTCCATATGGCAATGCATAACTTACAACACAATTTACTTCCTGCTTATATAGCCTATTCTGTACAAAGCTTCCATTTGCATATTTATTAATTTACAAAATTAATGCCATTTTCTTAGTCCCTTACAGGATGTGTGGCTGGTCCCTGTCTTTGAATTAATTTTAATCTAAGGTGGAAACATTTGTTAAGGGAGTTGGCTCCGGCCAAAGTAATCAAATGCATGGTAATCAAATGTTGGTAAGACGAAAAGAGAGGGCAAACATTTACCGAGAGCCTACCTCTTGCTCGGCTCCAAGAAATTAATGGCGCAGAATGTAAGTCTCCAGAAACATTCCTGTAATGACGTATTGTTGCTGTTTCATAAACAAGGAAACTGAGAGAGAGAGTAAGTTGCTGGCCCGCCTAAGTGGCGGAGGCTTAGACGTCCACGAAAGTCGAGAAGCAGGGTTTCCATCTGAGAAGGGCCCTCCCTCTGAAAAATTATCCCCCCACCCCCAGAGGGTCCTCAACACTGTGAATATGTCAACACTCACAGGTATTCCTGCCACATAACCCGACCTTTGAGACGAACAGGGCTGGAAGGTACCCATTAAGAATCTTACGCTACCATTGTTGTCAGCCTTGGAGCAGATCAACTCAAGAAAACAAATGCTTTGGTCAACGTTCTCACTTGGTGGCACTGGAAGGCTTCAACAGGAAGCCAAGCTACTACGCACGAACCAAAAAAATCCCTACCCTAACCCTTCCCGTCACCCAAGTCACCAACGCAGACCTTCGCCTCTCCATCACCTGTTTGAAGATACGGTTCTCCGATGTTCCTATCCTCCTCTCTTCCCCCTTGCTCCCTCGGGCTGTGCCAATATGGTCTTCGCCCCCCTCCTTCGCCACAACAATGGCGGGCTCTATCTCACCTACCTTGGTGTGTTGTGCCATATACCTATTCCTCACAGCTCGGGGATTGTGTCTCCTATTCCTTCAACCTTCAGCATCAACATTCGACGGGTTATAAAATGGTATCAGGTCCTTCCAAATACGCTTCTGAAATCTACCTCCGAAAAAACTTCCAAAATTTCCCCTGGTTTTATCCCTCCCCATCTGCCCCAAGTAAGTCCTCTGCAGTCTCTTAGGGAAGGGAAACTCTTTTGTCTCCAGTCTTTCATTTACTCTCCACACCAACATCAGTAATGTTTCTGAGATACAGCTCTGATCCCATGGACCATTTTGCTTACCATTTTCTCTGACGGCTCCCCAGTACCCTTGGATGGATGCCATCACCTCTGGATTGCGGAGTGGAATTCACACTCCCTGAAGGCAAGGAGTGAGTCTGCTGTTCACAGGTCTATAGCCACCCCCAGAGCAGTGTTTATAGCTGATGCTCCAAAAATACGTGTTGAGAAAATGAACAGGAGTGCTGCCATTTTGTGAAAGCCATCTAATTCTTGCTTTGTCTTCCAAAGCTCCGGACTTAGACCTCGAGATTCAACCATCTCTAACACCAACACATCATGGCTTGGTCCTTGTCACAACTCCCAACTTTTGTACATGCTGTTCCCACGTGGTTGGATGTATTTCCCCTACAATCCACTTGGCACACTCCTCCTTCACACTCAAAACTCGATTCTGACTTTACCACCCGCGAGAAAGTTTCCTTCGTGCCCTCATGACAATGAGCGAATCTTTCCTCCACGGAACCATCCTCCTGTTCGCTTCCAGGACAAAGAGAGAAAAAAAAAACATATTAGCAAACTAAGAATCAGTATCGAAAACACACAACCGTGAAGCATGGCATTAAGTCTTAGGCATCAGCAAAGCCACGAGATAAACCACATCCGTGTCTCTGTCACTGGATGTTTCTGCCCCAAAACAAAGACCCAAGGCTCAATGACCACTTTGGTCTCCTGCCTCTAGAATTCCAATTCTGGCTCTCAAAACGTGCTGAGCTTCCTTGACTAACTCTATGGCAATACTTTTTTGCCTTTGACCCAAGCCAAGGATGATGAAGTCTTGAGCTCCCCCTACAGGCCAGTCGTGGTAGCGAGGAAGGGAAAGCAGCGAGACTCTGCTGGCCAATATAAAGGACAGTTATGACATCATTCCTTGGCAGGAGGAAAGCTGAGATGCCTGAGGACACCCGAGAAGTGAAGGAAGTGCTCCCAGGAGCACCGGCCCAACAGGCCTGTTCACAGCTCATTCTGTAGGCACAAGGCTGTCGTAGAGAGATCTAGCAAAGCAAGCCTCTAGAGCTGGGAACTGTGGATTTCATCCACAGGAGACACTGGAGGAACAGAGCAAGGAAACTGCCCTCCTCCTGCCATCATGTGCAGCACATTTTTAACCCATAAATCTTAATTTAAACACTTGCTGCTTTTAACCCCCACAATAAATCTGAAGGCCAGGCGTTCCTCTTCTCATGTGGCAGGGACGAAAATCAAAGCCCCCAGTTCATATTAAAAATAAGGGTGATCTTGGGGCGCCTGGGTGGCTCAGTCGGTTAAGCGTCCGGCTTCGGCTCAGGTCACGATCTCGCGGTCCGTGGGTTCGAGCCCCGCGTCGGGCTCTGTGCTGACGGCTCGGAGCCTGGAGCCTGCTTCGGATTCGGTGTCCCCCTCTCTCTCTCTGCCCCTCCCCTGTTCACATGCTATTTCTCTCTCTCTCAAAGATAAATAAACATTTTTAAAAATTAAAAAAGAAAATAAGGGTGATCTTGAATTTGGACCTTAAATTGTTTAACTCCAAAAGCCTACACTGTTTGAATTTGCCACGCTGCCTTCGAGGGAAGAGAAGTCTGGGGGGCAGTTTCCGCTGAGCGTGGTCTGGTGTCCGTTTGATGATCCGACATGAACTCTCTCATTGCCTTCCCTGCCAAGTTGGCATCTATGTGCCGAGGGCTTCGTATGTATTCCCTCAGCCTTCACAATAAAGCTGTGAAGGGGCTATTACTTGTTATCCCCTTTCAGAGATGTTGAATTACCCAAGGTCATAGCTGGGAAATGGCGGAGACAGATTTCAACACAAGCGCTTACCTAGAACAGGGCTCGGCAAAGATTTTCTTTGAAGAGCTTTGAGTTACCCTGGGAAAGCAGCCGTGGACAGTCCATAAACAACGGGCGTGCTCGCATTCCAATAAACCTTTATTTATAAAAACAGATGGAGGGCAGAATTCGGCCGACTGACTGTAGTGTGCCAACCTCTGTCCTAGACTCTTTGTTTGGCTAAGAGGTGGCGTATGGGAGAGGGTCTCACAAGGGGTGGGCTCAGGCATTCCAGGCACAGTCACCGGTTGTGCCAGAACATGACGTGTTTGGAAATGACAAACGTCAGGTAGAGGTAGGCTTGCCTGGGACAAGTGGACCTCGTGGCTGGAGAAGGGACAGAAACTCAAGGCAACGGAAGCAGATTTTAAAGAGGGGAGTGATGGGGCGCCTGGGTGGCGCAGTCGGTTAAGCGTCCGACTTCAGCCAGGTCACGATCTCGCGGTCCGTGAGTTCGAGCCCCGCGTCAGGCTCTGGGCTGATGGCTCGGAGCCTGGAGCCTGTTTCCGATTCTGTGTCTCCCTCTCTCTCTGCCCCTCCCCCGTTCATGCTCTGTCTCTCTCTGTCCCAAAAAAAAAAAAAAAAAAAAAAAAAAAAACCGTTGATAAAGAGGGGAGTGACGTCGGCCATCTTGGAAAGAGCCTTCTACTGGCAGAGGTGAGTCTAAGGCATCCTGAATTGAGATCATCACACCCGTGCAGAGAAAAGTTAACAGTTCTGTCAAACATCCATCAAAGGATGAATGGGTAAAGAAAAGGTGACATATACATTCAATGGAATATGCTTCTGTCTCAAAGGGAAGGAAATCCTGTCACCCGCCCCAACATGGCTGAACCTCGAGGACATTATGTTCAGTGAAATAAGCCGGCCACCAAAGGGCAAATACTGTGTGATTCCGCTTGTGTGAGGTCCCTAAGAGAGGCGAACCCAGAGACCCAGAAAGTAGAATTAAAAGTTGCCAGGGGCCGGGGGAGGGGGAATGGGGAGTTGTTTAATTGGTATAGCGTTCCAGGTGTGCAAGGTGAAGGTTCTGGACACTGGCTGCACGACAATGGGGACATACTTAACACCACTGAACTGGGAATCTAAAAATGGTGAAGATAGTACTATTGTGTGTGTGTTTCTATCGTGTGTGTGTGTGTGTTGTGTGTTTTGTTTTGTTTTGTTTTGTTTTTTGCCACAGTTAAACATAAAATAGAAGAGCTGACGAGGTTGCTTTTCAACCAAGGCTGCACCAGAGGGGAAGGTGAAGAAGGGCAGGAGAGAAAGACGGTCTGGCGGCCATGACAGGCCCACGCCATCCTGCAGACACAGCACTCGGCCACCTGCTTGGTCTTTCAGCCTCATTATTCCTGCCTGGTGGCGTCATTAGGCTGCCATAACCGTGAACGGGGTCCTGGCGCTCTGGCCTGGGCCGTCAGCCGCGAGGCTGGGCTGCTCCGGACGAGTCCACTCGCTGTGTCGTCTCCCGCCATATGTTGGGCCACCCTGTTCATTCATCATGCCTCCTGAAAAGTCTCTTAATTACATTATGTTCACAATCCATAAAACATAATTAAAATATGTAAATCCATTATATTCTTTAATGAGCACATTGAGACCTCAAATTTTTAAATTAGATATAAAATTGATGTGGACCTACTACTATTGATTACGCGTGGTAATAAATCAGCTTCAATCTGGATTGAGAGGACTTCCCTCCTCCCCTCGGCTTGTGCGTACGTGTGTGTGTTGTTTCTTGGACTTTGGTTTGTTTTTTGTTTTTTTTAGCATTTCCTATGACTGTTTAAAGTTACCTGCTATCGGGGCACCTGGGTGGCTCAGTGGGTTGAGCGGCCGACTCTCGATTTCGGCTCAGGTCACGATCTCATAGTTCGTGAGTTCGGGCCCCGTGTCGGGCTCCACACTGAGCACAGAGCCTGCTTGGCATTCTCTCTCTCTGTTTCTCAGAATAAATACGTGAACATTAAAATAAATAAATAAATAAAATTACCCTCTCTCTTTTAAGGACAGCCATGCCTGGCTTGCTCTTACCTGACCATGCCGGTAGCAAAAGCATCACCCGACGTTTGAGTCGGTGCTCTGGAGCTTACGGAGGGCTCGCGCAAAACATCTTCTCGTTTCTCTCGTCGCGATATTTTCGTTTGCATTTCAGTATGGATACGCCAAGTTTTCATTATCCTGGAAGGTATCGGAGGTATTGCTAGGCTTCGTCTCTCTCTGTCCCCACCTGCTACCCACCCCTTAGCCACATCTCCTATTCACACTCAGAGAAGTCAGTTACGATTTTCCAGACGTACCGTGTGGCTGTCTGTCTCCCCAGCTCTGTGCAGGCTGGTCTGTCTCTGCAGTGAATGTCCTTCTGTAATCTGCCCATAGGGGATGTGCACACATTTTCAAGCAGTGAGTAGAGGAGGAGCAGAGAGAGAGAGAGAGAGAGAGAGAGGGAGGGAGAGGGAGACAGAATCCCAAGCAGGCTCCGCACTGTCAGCGCAAAGCCCGGAATGGGGCTCGAACTCATGAATCCACGAAGTCATGGCCTGAGCCAAAACCAAGAGTCAGACTCTTAACCAACTGAGCCACCCGGGTGCCACCCACACCCGCCCTGGAGTTGTTGAGTCTGTAGATCTGGGGTGGGACCCGGAAGTCTGCATTCCTTACGTGTTCTGGGGCGATGTTGCTGCTGTCGAGCCAGGGACCTCGCACCAACGTCCTGCTTCTGTCAACGGTGGCAGAGAGCCAGACGGAAGGACCGTGGATCCCCCAGTCGCTGCATGGAAGACGCCCACCAAGCGCCCACCCTGGACCATGAGTGTTAAACCTCTGAGAGTCACGGCTTATCTGTCACAGAAGCCACACTTACCTAACAGACTAAAAGGTACTCGTTTCCGTGAAGAAGAGGAAGGGACAGTGAGTTCAGGCCTCTGAGTTTTACTGCTCGCCTCAAAATCCGAGAGTTGCATTCCCTAACCGTCTTCCTCCAAGTCTCCCCTCGGCCCCCCGCTGCCGTCCTGTCTCAATTCTAGGTCCACTGTGTTGTCAGAGGCGTATGAAGGAAAGAGGCCAAGAGTGAGGTCAACTCAACTGGCCGAAGGATAGCGTTGGGAAAGTTCGTGTATAAAATCAGAACGTAGGGGCGCCCGGGTGGCTCAGGCAGTTAAGCTTCAGACTCAGTTTCAGCTCAGGTCACGGCACGACCTCACGGTTTGCGAGTTCTAGCCCCGTGCTGGGCTCTGTGCTGATAGTGCGGAGCCTGCTTGGGATTCTCTCTCTCCCTCTCCTGTCTCTCTCTCTCTCTCTCTCTCTCAAAAATAAATAAACACTAAAAAAAAAATCAGTATATAATGAGGGGTGCCTGGGTAGCTCAGTCAGTTAATCGTCTGACTCTTGGTTTCGGCTCAGGTCACGATCTCATGGTTCACGAGTTCAAGCCCTGCATTGAGCTCTGTGCTGGCAGCATGGAGCCTGCTTAGGATTCTCTCTCTCTCTCTCTCTCTCTCTCTCTCTGTCCTTACCCCACTCACACTGTCTCTGTCTCTCTCAAAATAACGAAATCAAATTAATTTTTTTAATTAATTATAAAATGTTTAAAAAAATAAAAAAATCAGTATACAGTGAACTCCATAACTCATTCATATTTTGAAAGATCTTTGCCACATGCCCATTGTAGGCAGGTACCGTTCTAAGAAGGGTAGAGCCTGTGATGAACAAGACAGCTGAAGTCTCAGAGGAAACACACAAAAGGTCGTCTTCAGGGTCCTTACTGGCTGGCTTCCCCGGTGGAAGCAAGATATAACCATAATCTAAAGGAATGGGTTAAAAACCTCAAAAAACTAGGATTCTGTTTCAACTAGAAGGGGCCGTTGCGTGTTAGTGTGGCAAAGAGTCAGGGAGGCATCCTTTGGCCTTGGTGACATCCCTGTCCAGGAAAGAGCCGGTACTAGGACCCTTTTGCCTCCTCCTGCTAGGGAGGAGTGTCCCTCAAGCTGTCTTAGCTGAGAATCCATTGTCTGTGAACCTATGTACAGAGGCACAAAGTGCTGATATGTTATCCTGACTGTTAATTAGGTTTGTCAATGGCAAGTGGCACAGGTTTTCTGGTTAGATATCAGTCTACCAAGAGTTGAGCTAATGTGAGTCTCTCTAAAGACTGAACCCCCTCACAGTTCCCCGATAAAAATCGAGTTTCTTGGCTTGCTTGCCTGGAGCCTGCTTTGGCTTCTGTGTCTCCCTCTCTCTCTCTGCGCCTTCCCCGCTCATGCTCTGTCTTTTTCTCTCTCTCAAAAATAAACATTAAAAAATACTAAAAAATTTAAAAATATCCAAAATGAAACGATTTAGCACAAACGCTTTATGCCCCTGACTCTAGCTTTCTCCCTGCCTTAACTGGTGTCATCTGCTTTCCCTGTCTGTTCCGCAGAGCAGATTTCCGCTGAGTTATTCCCCAAAAGATGCTCCTTCTGATCCCCTCTGGGGACTTGTCCAACCACACAATATTAATTCCACGCAACTTAAATGCCCCAGCCATTTAGCTTATCTCTCTCATTTATGCTACAGTAAGATTCCAAGATGTGCTTGCTTAAGAGGCAGAAGGAGGCAGCCTCTAATTCATACATGATTTCTTCTCAAATGCGCGCTCGCTCTCTTATGGCAGATGGTTCACCGGCTCATCCTGTGAATGTTATGATACTTAGAGCATAAGACGACTCTAGTGGGGGAGGAAGGAAAAAGGAAGATGAGATCAAAGACAATTACCATTTGTTTATGCTTCAAATCCTACTTAAAGAGTCGTGGCTCAAGACGGGAGGGTGGGAACCAGGTGCGGAGGAAGCCGGTTCCATACGAGATAAAATCTAGAGGCAGAGCAGACGTAATAACCTGACCACAGAGATATTACTTTCATCAAGGTCCAGACTTGGTTTCTTCTAATCTGCTTATTCAAGTATTCGGGCTTTTCTAGGGAGATCTCCGTTTCTTGCGTGAAAATTGCAGGTAAGTAAAATTACCATTAAAATTTTTATAACAGGGGCTCCTGGGTGGCTTAGTCGGTTGGGCGTCCGACTTCGGCTCAGGTCATGAACTCACGGTTTGTGAGTTCGAGCCCCGCGTCGGGCTCTGTGCTGACGGCTCAGAGCCTGGAGCCTGTTTCGGATTCTGTGTCTCCCTCTCTCTGCCCCTCCCCTGCTCATGCTCTGTCTCTCTCTGTCTCTCGAAAATAAATACAAATGTTAAAAATTTTTTTTTTTAAGTTTGTTAGGGGGGTGCCTGGGTGGCTCAGTCGGTTGAACATCTGACTTTGGCTCAGGTCATGATCTTATGGTTCGTGGGTTCTCTCCCCGCGTAGGACTCTGTGCCATTTGTGCTTTCTCTCTCTCTCTCTCTCTCTCTCTCTCTCTCTCTCTCAAAAATAAATAAGCATTACAAAATTAAAAATAATTCAATGTGGGAGAGAGAGAGAAAGTTTTTACAGAAAGGTGTTTATCACATCATTAATAGGGTAAAATCAGGAGCAAATTAAATATTTCTTAAGTCTGGAAGTGTCGTTTTGTCCCAGTAAAATTTTATAACAAAATATCCTGTGTCTTTTACCCATGACCTTTGTTTACATCCACAGGTAGAATAAGTAGCCGTGTAAATTTTCTTCTAGTTTTTTGTATTCCCATTTCTTCCATTAAGCCCTTTATTCTCTGCAGGATGTATTTCAACATGAGATGGGAGGAGACAGAGGATATGGTCCCATCTGTGTGTAACACCAGATGGGATACTTTGGGCAAATAGCTTCATCTCTCTGGGTCTTAGTTAACTGGTCCACCGAAAGTGAAAAAAAAAAAAAAATCACACTTACCTTACAGTTGGGTTGAGAATCTGAAGTGAGTTTGCACACGTGGAATCAGTGAGCGTGGCTTCAACTGGCAACAGGCTTGGAGGTGAGGGTCTGATGGTCCATCTGTCAGGAGTCAGAGAGATCAGTAACCGGAACAGCCGGAGAAGCGTGTCTAGGAAAAAAAGGCAACTCTGAATCAAGTATTACAAGTCAGGAGAGGAGCGCCTGGGTGGCTCAGTTGGTTAAGCGTCCGGCTCTTGGTTTTGACTCAGGTCATGATCTCACAGTTCCGTAAGTTCAAGCCCTGCATCGGGGTCTGTACTGAATAGATGTGTCTGTCCAGCAGTCGTAAGCTGAAAAGACTAAGACACGCGGGCCAAAGTATCCTAGACTAAAGCTCGTTCTAGACTTGCCTCGGAAGGTGTAAAACTCAAAAGTTACAAATAACCCCAAGTAATGTAATTTTGTCCCAGACCAAAGCACAAAATATTTAAAGAGATAGCGTGGGAATACAAAGACTTGTTCCACATTCAAATGCCCGTAAATGTAGCCTGACACAGCAACAGAAAAACATTAAAAGAAAACACTACATGCTCATATGAATTATAATAATCATTTGATCATTCATCATTCATTAATGTTAATAAAAACGTTCAGCAAAGTAGACTTAGAAGGGAACTTTCTCAACCTGATCAAGAGCTTCTGGAAAAACAATATGCTTTTACCCCGAGGCTGGGAACAAGGCAAGGCAAGAGTCGGTCTCACCAGCCATGCAACATAGAATTACAAGTCCTAACCCAGCGAGGGAAGACAGTGAAATAAAGGCAGATAAATTGCAATGGAAGCAATAAAGCTGTCTCTATTTACAAATCGCACGATTATCTGTGTACAAAATCCCAAGAAATATGGGGAAAAAAAAGTTCTAGGACTGAGTGTAGCAAATTTGTAGGAAATGAGTACGATGCTTAAAAATCAATTATACTTCCGTAACTAGCAATGAACAATTGGAAACACCATTTTAAAGGAGTGCAATTTACAATAGCAGCAAGAAAAGAGACACGTTCAGGTCGACATCTAACCGAACGTAGATGGTTTCTGAAAACTATGAAACACTAATGAAATAATCAAAGAAAGCCTAAATAAATGTAGAGATATAGCTTTTTCGTGGACTGGATGGCCCAGTATTGTTAAGATGTCAGTGCTCCTCACACCAATCTATGGATTTAATGCCAATCAAATTCCCAGCAGGATGTTAGACGCAGGTTCAAAAATGTATGTGTAAAGGCAAAGAACCTAAGCAAGGCCCACAAAACTTTGTGGGGTGACTGGGTGGCTCAGTCGGCTGTTAAGCGTCTGACTTCAGCTCAGATCATGATCTCACCGTTCATGGGTTCCAGCCCCGCAACAGGCTCTGTGCTGACAGCTCAGAGCCTGGAGCCTGCTTCGGATTCTGTGTCTCCCTCTCTCTCTGCCCCTCCCCTTCTCGTGTTCTCTCTCTCTCTCTCTCTCTCTCTCCTCTCTCTCTCTTGCTCAAAAATAAATAAACATTGAAAAAACACTTTGCAATAGAAAGGAAACACTGAAGAATCTCATACCTGATTTTGACACTTGTTGTAAAGCTAGAGTAATTAAGACAGATACCGGCATATAGAGAGGCACATAGATTAATGGGTCGGAATACGGTGTCCACGTACCTGACCAATTTATTTTCAACAAAGGTGTCAGGACAACTTAACGCGTTTCCGAAACCGTTACATAGACATGTGCACACACGCACAAGTTGAATCTCAACCATCACCTCCCACCACATAGAGAAATGAACTCAAAATCAATTATAGACCTATGTAAGAGAAAACATGTAGACCTTTAATGACCTTGAATTGGTAGATTTCTTGAAAAAAAATTTTTTTTTAATTTTTTAGAGAGAAAGAGAGAGAGAGAGAGTGTGCACAAGCAGGGAAGAGGGGCAGAGGGACAGAGAAAGAGAGTCGCAAGCGGGCTCCATGCTGAAGCCTGCTGCAGGGCTCTGTCCTGTGACCTCAGATAAAATCAAAGGTTGGCCTCTCAATGAAATGAGCCACCCAGGCACCCTGGTCAAAGATTTCCTTCTAGGAGACCAAATGCATGCATTAAATGCATTAAAATGCATTAATACATAAACTGCAAACAACAACAACAACATCAACTGCATTAAAGAGAAAACACGATAAATTGGGATTTCATCAAGCTTAAGCTCTGGGTCTTTGAAAGATACTCTTCTATGGGTATATAAGAGTTTAGCCTTAGAGGAAGTGTGGTGAAAGCTGTACAAAACTCTCAGTACCCTTTTTGTAATGTTTGTATAAGTTGAACTGTTTTAAAATAGAAAGTTAGGATAAACATCCTGTTAGCAAAAATTAAAGGTGAGCCACCAGCTAGAACAAATATTTTAAAAATAGGTGTCTTACAAAGGACTTGTATCCAGACTCTATGAATATATTTATATTTATATATATAAATATATATAAATTATATGTTTTTCACCCCTACCTACTATCTAAGAGAAATGAAAACATAGGTTCCCGTAAAGCCCAGTGCAGAGAAGAGTTATTTATGACAGCAAAAAACTGGAACGAACCCAAATAACGCCCATGACCCGGTAAACAGTTGCACAAGTCGTGGTCTATCCATCTGAGACACGTGACGAACGGAAACAGACTCACTGAAACACACAGTCGCACGGATAGATTTCCAAAGCTTTATGCTAAATTGAAGAAGCTGGACACGGAAGGCTAGGTGCTTTAGTGGGATGTCTTCAGCCTGTGTCCAGCCCCATTTCTCCTGGTACTCAGCATTAGTAGTTAGACACGTGGAAAAAAAAAAAAGAAACTCTACTCTTTCCATGCACGACACCAGGCTTTGCTGTAGGAAGCTCCCCTCTTGAGTCTGGATTTATATCAGTCTTCATTTACAATGCTCTACGTCTCCGGGGAGCATAACTGTGCTTCTAGATTACAGTATGGTCTGGCTGCAAAACCACATTCCAGACTGCGTACAGCACAGCCAAATATGGAAAGACTCCTTAAAGAGCAAGGCTGTTGGGCTGGATTTGCTAACTCACTCGTGGAGAGACTCTAAGGAAGACAGTAAGTATCTTGAAAGCCTTGATAAACTCATCTATAAAAGGGGAGCAGTAGGGTCACGCGGAGGATTAAATGAGGTATTTTAGGCTAATGTGTTTTCCTTGAGTACAGCATGGGCTCGCAACACCACCGAATGGACCTCCGTGGCTGTCAGGCAGTTCGATACCTCTGGGCTCCAAAATGTTATCAACAACGTTGCTATGGCTTGGGGGGCTTCTGAGCTATCATTTCTCAGATGACAGGAGCCACTTACGTGACTCAGTTGAGATGGGCGAATTAGTTCAAACGTTCCTAACCAAGAATAGTTAGAAAGCTCAACATATGTGAATTCAGGCAAGGAAACGTTGCTGTGTCTCCTCCCCACAGGGAATTCGGAAGGGTTCCATAGGGACAATTCTAAAGGAAATTCTAAATTCTTCCCATGCCCTCCTCTGTAACTGCCTGTTCCTTCTCTATTTTTCCACATAGATATTCCCCCCCTAGCGAATCTTCTCATAAATAAATAAATAAATAAATAAATAAACCAATCAACCAACCAACCAACCAACCAACTTGCCTACTTACCTACCTACCTTTTGGTTCTCTTAATCACCAAAAGTCAAGGAACGTTAACTGTGCCCAAACGCTCAATATGGCAGTGAAAGTCATTATCCTTGGTGACCGAGACCCTACCTTCTCTGGATACCTCCCCAGGTAAACTGAAACTGACCAAAGATACAGAAAAACCAAGCATAGCGACCAAGTGTATTTCCTGCCGGAAGTATGGGATACTTTTTACGATGCGAAAACCGTAATACTCAACAGCCTGTGCAAAGAATCTCATCTCAGCCGTAGCTAAATCCAAGGCTAGTTTCACCCTCATGGAGGCACCTTCTGTTCTGAAACTTGAACCGCTGGAACACACATCACATTTTCCGTCTCTTTCCTCCTTCTATTTGAGTCCAGTCCAATGCTGTCTGCAATCCGACGTGGCTATCCAACTCGGAGGCCGTCTCGGAAGAACATTCAGTCAAACCTAAGCTCTTTTCATTCTCTCGGCCACTTTTCCCCTTGACGTCTTCTCTGAACGTCCCTCCACTGCGGTGTGGAGCTAAGCCGAAGACTCAAAGGGGCTCACTCCCCCCGTTACTGCCGCTGCTGCTCAGAGGCTGGTGTGCGGGGATGACAAGGGAAGAGAGACACATGTAGCTCCTAGGCTGGCAGAACACTCTCCTCTGAACTCAGCTGTCATCTCTCATGGTTCCCAGAGAGGCAGGCGACCGGATAATTCTGCTCCCGACACAGCGGCAGACTGGCCTCCCACGCAGAGGACCAGGCCCCTTTTGACTTGTCACGGGGGTTAGTATAGCAACACAGTCTCTAAATCCGGCTGTTCCAGCTGTAATTCCTTCACTATCCCATGATTGAGGGGGACGGGAAAGAATCTTCTATCCTCAGGAGATGCATATTTTTGTATTTTAATGACCTCCAACCTGTTAGTTTCAGGGTAACTTCTTGTTCTAAAAACTCCGCAGGCCAAACTTCCAAGTGTCATTGCCTGTCTATCTTCTATTTCTTGCCTATTTTTACCGAAGACATCTCAAGGTCTCCGAAGGTGAAGGAGACACTTTTCAAGGGATTTTTCATTGAGCGAATTCATTAGGGGACTACAGAGACATATGCCCAGGTTCAAAGAATTCTTTGGCCATCCATACTCTCTGGTAACTTCTACGATCACATCCCATTTAGAGGAGACCTCTCTTTCATCGATATAGTAACATGAAATCACTTGTGAAATCACCTTGACACTTACCCATGCAATTAAAATTGATCTAAACCTCACTAACATCGTTGTTATCAATTTCAATTAATTTCATAGTAAGCTGGAATACACATCAAGACACGACTGTAGACCTGATGCCTTTAAATACACTGGAAATGGAACAGAAGACACCAGAATAGGAGTCCTCCTTCTCAAATTCAGTTGAAATCTTGCATGGCGAGGGCACACAGAAGAGGCAAGCAGATACTTTGTCTACAAACTCACCGGATAGGCAGATTAAGGCACACATGAAGGACATCAGCAGAGGAACATCAGACCCCAAGAACAGTCCACCCTCGAAGAATCTCATTCAAAGCACTTACTCAAAATATTTCGAACGAAAAATCAGACAATGGCAAGTGTATCTGTGGCTGTAGAACAAGACAAACTGCTAATGGCGATGTAGGTCGGTGCAACCATTTTGGAGGCCGGTTTGGTCCTCCAACATGTGGAGAGGCACACGCCCTACAATCCAGTGGTTTCTCTGTTAGGGATTTGCCCTCCTGAGCCTCTCGCACAGGTGCACACGTGCACAAGGAATGCTCAGAGCAGCACTGGTCGGAATAGCAAATCTTGGGAAACAAACTCCACCCATCAATAACGGACGAGATGAATCGGTCGCGGTATATTCACATAAGCCTAGGGAAGCGGTCAAGCGGCATCTTCGGGGGATGGGGCCTGGTGCTTCCACTGCTATATGAAATAACATTTGGTGTCAGTGAGCTAGGGTGTTCACAGATTATTGACACTGTGGTCTGGAGGGGCAGGTTGACTTGTCGAAGGTAAACCAGTTGGTAAAATGGGCCAGAACCAGGTTCTCTTGCCCCCTGGTCCAGAGCTTTCTCTAGTAGATCACATCACCTTCCTACAGGTCAAAAGAAGATAATGTACTTAAACGAACCCAGTACTCCAGCAAGAGTGTTAAACTACCTGTGTTGACTTTGACTTAAGGAGAGCACATCATCCTTCTTGTCTATCCCTTGGGATCTGCTGCCCCTGCTGACTAGTCTGAGCTTGTGGTCTGTCCATCCTAACTAGAAAGCCTGAACTTGAAGGGACCTGGAGACAGAGATGATGGAGGTTGACACACGGGATACACACGGGAGTCAGAACTCTTGTGTTAAACCCAACATTTCCTTGGAATGCCAGTGCCTCGTTAAGCCCCTTCTGCTTGGCTGTCACATGGGTAACACCATACTTTCCCAACATACCTCCTTTCACAGGGCTTAATTTTAGACCTGGCCTTGGCCTCTCGCAGGATTATGGGCTGGTTGCCTGGGGCTCCTGTTCATTAACTAGAATGTTGACCCATTCCTAGTACCTCAGGGGGTGCCATGGGCTGTAGGAAGTGCCAGGTGAAGTCAGAATTGCCGTGAAACGGGTATCCCTACAGGAAGGACAGACAGAAATGTGGAAGTCCCAGTCATCAGTGGAGAAGAGAGATTGCCTGGCGTGACGGGCAGGCGTGGAGCTCTTCATGTGCATTTATCCATTCTTTGGTTGCTTCGATGACTCTTCATTCATCCCATAAACACTTATTGTGTCCCTCCTTGCTATGCAGAGGATACAGCTGCGGATAAATGAGACAGGACCTTCCCGAATGCATGGCGTCAACGGGAGAATAGACAACTATGTAAATGGTTACAATCAAGTGAGATGGAAAGAAGAAGGAGCTGTGGGTAAAGAAGGGGGTCTGTACCAGCTTCAGTAGGGAGGGGGAGCTTCCTAGGGGAACTGGCATTTAAACTGACACCTGCCAGTGACACCTGGGTGGCTCAGTCGGTTAAGCTTCGGACTTCAGCTCAGGTCATGATTTCGGTCTGTGAGTTCAGGTGAGCTGGAGCCCCACCTCAGGTGAGCCCACCTCCTCTCTCTCTCTCTCTCTCTCTCTCTCGTTGTCTCTCTCTCTCTGCCCATCGTGGGATTCTCTCTTTCTCTCTCTCTCTCAAAAAAAAAATTAAAAAAAATAAACTGACACCTGTCAAACGAGATCTGGATCAGGTAAGGGCACAGAGCACATCCAAAGCCTCAGAAGCTTTGGAGGAATCATGGCACCAACCCATAGCTGAAATCAACTATAGCTGAGCCTGGACCACGAGGGAGCAGGTGACAGGAAGTGAGACCAGAAAGGTGGCAAGAGTCAGATGAAGTGAGTTATACGGTTATGGATCCTATACAGGAAATTGGCTGCCACGTGGAAGACAGCAGAGGCTCTGTCCCTCGTCTTTCGGATCATGACCTTTTTCCACTATTAGACTTAATGACATCCTGGATGGGATGTTTCTCATGCCTGTGCATTTCTTTATGCTGTGCGTGTGTTTATTTATTTATACATATATAATTTAGTCTCATTTATATATAATTATATAGGGGAATTATATACAATATAATATAATATAAAAATAAAATATAATAACATAATATAGTTATTAATCATACAAGTATTAATGTTATTATATGCTGTAATTAGTATATAACAGCACAATAATGTTAAAAACAGAGCATATATATTAATTATGGATGACTTATATCGCTGTCTCACATTTTCCCCCTTCATATAAATGGTGGTACACTGTAATAATTCTTCTCCAACTTACTTTTTCACTCGTTATGGTTTGGGGTTCCATCCTGTGAATACACACCTGATTCTTTTTTTTTTTTTTTAATTTTCTGCATTTTTTTCCAGGCTTTACGACCTCCCGTCATGAGGAAAAGCAGTATTCGACTGTGAACAAAAGTCGTCAGAAATGTTTAGTTTGCAGGGGCTGAGATTATGACTATACTTACTGGCTTTTCTTTATGATGCCATTTATTAACTTTTATCTATCACTTCTCACTTAATGAGTCACCAACCGAGGAGAAAAAGCTGAGAACTTGGCTTACATGGGGCTTCTTAGACTTCTTTTTCACTTCCAACGCTTTTCATTTTGTGAAATCTTTGCTATGCTTTACCGTGAATACTCCGTTTAAATCTTCACTCTAAATGTTTGTGCTCTTCACTTCTGGATTATAATTTTTGTTCTTGCTATGAAATCTTCACTCATATTTTAAATTATCTATTTTCTGCTCCTTTATTATGCCTATGTTGTCTTCCAGCGAATGAACCACCTCATTCATTTCACTCGAGAGACATTTACTGAGCACTTAGTACATACACGACTATTTGCCTTAAAATGCTACTAAGATGGGAACAGCAGAACAATAAACTATTTACACCTTCTGCCAACATCATCTCCTCACATGTCATGTTCTCACAATTCATAGGTACCTAATCAATATCATGTCAAACCAATATAAACCAATTTTTTTATCATGGTAAAAACCAGAAAATTTTCTCCTAAGCATTTTTACCTGTACCATACAGTCGTGTTAACTATGTGTGCGTTGTTGTGTAACAGATTGCTGGGATGTTTTCCTCTTGCAAAACTGAAATTCTATGTCATGCGAACAACTCTTCCCTTCCTCCCTCCCGCCCCCGCCCCCCCCCCCAGCCCCTGACAATGACTCTCTTACCATCTAAGAATTTGACTACTCTACGTACTTTATTAAGCGGAATATGTAGTATCTGTCCTTTTGTGACCGGCTTATTTCACCTAGCATACAGTCCTCAAAGTTAGTCCATGTTGTCACATATTATGGAATTTAGTTCCTTTATTGACAGTTTATTCTGCCGCACAAAAGTTCTAAAATTTGACAGAGCTCCACAGGTTCTGTTTTTGCTTTTGTTGCATGGGACTTGGGCGTCGCGTACAAGAAATCATCGTCAAATCTCACGGCCTGAAGCTTTTTCCCTATGTTTTCTTCTCAGTAGTTTCAAGTTTTATGTGTAGCCTTTGATTTGTTTTGAGTTGACTTTTGTGTACGGTGTAAGGGAAGGGTTCAAATTCATTCTCTCGCATGTGGATATCCAGTTTTCCCGACATCATTTGTTGAACAGACTATTCTTTTCCCTTGTCACCCTTGTGGAAGATCATTTGACCACACGCACAACAGTTTATCTCTGTTCTGTCCCATTGGTTCATATGTCCATCATTAGGCCAGTACCATACTGTTTTGTTCACTGTTGTTTTGTAATATGTTTTGAAATCAGGATGCGTGAGTCCTCTAGCTTTGTTTTTCTTAAAATGTTTTTAATGTTTATTCTTGAGAGAGAGGGAGAGAAACAAAGCATGAGTGGGGGAGAGGCAGAGAGAGAGGGAGACACAGAAGCCGAAGCAGCTCCAGGCGCTAAGCTGTCAGCACAAGAGCCCGATGCGGGGCTCAAACTCACAGACTGTGGGATCATGACCTGAGCTGCAGTCAGATGCTCAACCGACTGAGCCACCCAGGTGCCCCTAGCTTTGTTTTTCTTTATCAAGGTTATTTTGGTCATTCAGGATCCTTTGAGATTTCATATGTATTTTAGCATATTTTTTTTCTATTTCTAAAAAAAAAAAAGTCATCAGATTTTGATAGGGATTACAAGTACAGATATTTTAAGAATAATGAGGCGCCTGGGTGGCTCAGTTGGTTAAGCAGCCGACTTCGGCTCAGGTCACGATCTTGCGGTCCGTGAGTTCGAGCCCCGCGTCGGGCTCTGGGCTGATGGCTCAGAGCCTGGAGCCTGCTTCCGATTCTGTGTCTCCCGCTCTCTCTGACCCTCCCCCGTTCATGCTCTGTCTCTCTCTGTCTCAAAAATAAATAAACGTTAAAAAAATTTTTTTTTAAAAAAAGAATATTAAGTTTTCCAATCCAAGAATCCAGGACCACTTTCCATTTATTTGTGTCTTCTTTAATTTCTTTCAGCAATGTTTTGTAGTTTTCATTGTAAAAGTCTTTCACCTCCTTTGTTAAGTGTATTCCTAAGGATTTTTTTTTTTGATGTTACTGTCAATGGGGTTATTTTCTTAATTCTCCATTCCACATAATAACTGTAACGGTCAATCCCCAGTTGTTCTTTAAAAAGTACCATCTCTGCATTGTTCAAAATATTTTCCAGTTTTATTTATTTATTTATTTATTTATTTATTTCCCCCAAAGGCCTTTGGGGCAACATGTATCTGAGACTCTGCAGACCTGAGAATACCTTTCTGGGCCTGAGATGTGACATATGCTAACCAACTAGGTGTTGAGGTATCGATAATGACAGAAAGAAAATCCGAAACTAACTTGGTTTTAACTCCTCTGAAAGTAAATTGTTCCCCTTCCTGAAGGTCACGGGATTATCTTTTTATCCTTCAAATTTAAAATCTTCCTAAGGGATTTGTCTCGTTTATTTGAATTTATTTTGTCCTCTTGATTTCCAATCTTTGGGTTTTTCCATATTAGTTTTGAAGATAACGTTTTGAATTGGTTGCCTTATTTTTAGAGGGGTGGTGATTACTTTCCGTGGGAGGGACTCTTTTTATTGACAGATTAAATCTTTCTTGGGGCGCCTGGGTGGCTCAGTCGGTTAAGCGGCCGACTTCGGCTCAGGTCATGATCTCGCGGTCCGTGAGTTCGAGCCCCGTGTCGGGCTCTGTGCTGACGGCTCAGAGCCTGGAGCCTGTTTCAGATTCTGTGTCTCCCTCTCTCTGACCCTCTCCCGTTCGTGCTCTGTCTCTCTCTGTCTCAAAAATAAATAAACGTTAAAAAAAAAAATCTTTCTATTCTGACCACCATGTTGATCATCTTTCTTGTTAAAGTAAAAAGCAATAGCAATCAAAGTACTGAATTCTTATAATATTTTAATATCTCGTTCTGTACATTCTTTTCCATTATTTTTAAACTTCTCTGCTACATCGTGGCGATAACTCTCGAATAGAAATTGAGAATCTGCCTGACGGCTGATTCTGCAAACTGTTTGCTTTGTTTCTATCTGCTCTCTTTCTTTACATTTGAGTGCCCGGGCTCTGTTTCAGGGATAGTGTGCATCCTTCTTTTATTCTCTAGTGGAATAGAAAATCCCTAATTTCAAGTTTTGCTCTCATCCATGAATTAAGCTCTAATTTGGGGAAGAAGATGGGATATCTATGGTCATCTCTGTGTGCGCGTGTGCGGACTTTCATAATAATCTCAGCGTGTACCTCATCCGCCATTTTCCATTGTTGACCCAAAGGACCCAAGTGAAAAACATTATGAATATTCAACTTTGTTTGGTCTGTGTTTCCCTAGTACAATAAAGCAGGTGGCAGTCATATACCATGAACAGATCTTGCAAGCCGTACTGGCACAGAGCTCTGTTGTTTCATTAGCGAAACACAAAACTTAACATTATTTCCGTGGCTGTACAGGGAGCTGGAAGAACTCATTCTACTCTCCACGCTGCTAGGTCCTTAGCCTTACTTGTTGAGGCCACACTGGACGTAGTTTACTGTGGTGGAAGGTCCTTGTGTTTTGGCTTGGAAGCTGTTATGCCAGACTTTCTCATGGAGGGATTTACTCCATGTCTATACCTATGTCATGGTAATTTCAGTAACACGTCAGTATACTCTGAAAGCCCCTCCGATTCCTGTTAATTTCTTAAGGGGGGTGAAGCATTCATTTTACAAGGGAGGGAGCGTTGTTATGATCCCTCCACTACCACCATATTTTCCTACGTTCTTGTCATCAACTTTCCTTTTTCCCCCCGCTGTGCTAATTTCCTGTGGTTACCATGACGAATTAGAAACTTGGTGACTTGAAACCATGCAAATGGACTCTCTCGCAGTTCTGGAGGCGAAACATCCAAACGTAGTATCTGAGCCAAAATCGTGGTGTTGGGCAGACCACTCTCCTTGTGGAGGCTCAGGAAGGGGGTGGGATCTGTTCCTTGCCTCTTTCAGCTTCCGTTGGCTGCTGGCTTTCTTTGGCCTGTGGTCACGGCCCTCCAGCCTTCAAGGCCAGCACGTTCAAATCTCTCTGCTCTGTCTGCACATGGCCTGCTCCCCTGTTTGTGTTTATCCCCCTTTGCCTTTTCCTTATAAGGATGCTCATGTTGGCATTTAGAGCCCATTGGGTAATCCAGGATAGTCTCTTCATCTCATAATTTTTAATTTGATTACACAGGCAACCCCTCCCCCTACACACACACACACACACACACACACACACACACACACAAACAAAAGACCTTTCCCCAAATCAGGTCACATTTGCAGGTTCTTTCTAATGCAAATCACCAACTGGTTTCAGAAAAGATGTGGGTCCAGGAAAAGGACTCCTCCCAAGAACTAAAGCACAGGATCTAATGAATAGATAAGCCACAAGTCCATCTTCATGAGAATTATTTTATCAGTATTTCTTATGTGCATTGAGCTGGTGAGTGTAAATGCTTATTTTTTTCTCATTTAATTTTCCCAGTAACCTTATGAGGTTGGCACTGTCCTTGTGCTACTGTTACAAACCCCGAGACACAGACAGCTTAATCAGCTTCCCTAAAATGATAGAGTCAGAACTTGAATCTAGATTTAAGACGTGTTTTAAGAAGTCACAAAAACTGTCAGGTTTCAACGTCTCCTTCCAGTAAGGAGTCGGGGTGGGGCGTCAATGTGTTTCTAAAGACCAGTGGCAGGACACCGATCCGGAAGGAAGAGGAAGGCTGGACAGCAGAGCGTGAAAAGGAAGACACAATTGGCCAAACCAAAGCAGGAGAAACTTCTCCAAGATCGGGAGGAGAACTGCTACCGTCCTACCTGGCAACTTGGAGGACTTGAGAGATGAATGAGATGGAGTCACGGGTAGGTCATGGGGCCCAGGCATTGGGACTCCTAGACTCATCAAGGAGCCTGTTAGAGGTATAACATATGCCGGTGGACACGCCCTCATGCAGGGGACTCTCTGTGCCTAGAAAATGTCCATGTCGGGGCGCCTGGGTGGCTCAGTCGGTTAAGCATCCAGCTCTTGACTTCAGCTCAGGTCACGATCTCACAGTTCAATGAGATCAAGCCGCGTGTCAGGCTCTGTGCTCAAATATAAAGAAGAAACAAACAAATAAATAAAACTTCGAGTTCTGGTGGATGACGGAGATCTAATGTCTCAACCTCGTGCCTGCCAAAGAGCTCAGGGTAAGACGGATTCGGGGAGAGTAAAGGCACTTCTCTGCTTCTCACATTCAAATGTGACAGTGGGAAAATTGCGGTCCCCTCAGCCTGAAGCTGGCTCTTCACAGTCGGCCACAGGGCTGGATGTCAAGATGGGGACATTTGAGACGGGCCAGAGCCTGTGTTATTACGGCCATTGTCAGTGAGGGCGGACTTAGGCTTGGATTCACCTAGAAGAATGGAACTTAGTGGAGACCATCTGTGCAGTTCACTCTCGTGCCACCATCATTTCTGAAATCCACTCGTCATACTTTGTAATTAGTTTATTAATGGCAATTAATAATGCCAATTATGGCAATAATATAATATATTAATATATTATATTATATAATATATTATATTATATAATATAATATAATAATATAATTAATTATTGGCAGAATTAATATGCCAATAATGGCAATTATTATATTATATATTATATTATATTATATATTATAATATAATATATAATATAATAATATAATTAATTATTGGCATAATTAATATGCCAATAATGGCAATTAATGTATTACTTATTCCTGGCAAGGAAATATGCACCAGGTTATTTTCTGCATCTCTGAAAACAATAACGTTTGCACTTTAAAAAATTCAAACAAGTATTACTTGTTTGCTGGCTTTTTTTTTTTTTATTCGTGTGGTCCTGTGATCCTCATGGCCGTTGTGAGTGACACATTTTCCCGAAACTCGAGACTGTCGTGGGGGATGAATTCTCTTATCTCTACAGAACTTCGACTGCTTCTCATGTGTCTAGTAATTCCACGACTTATTATATTTTTGGTCTTTAGACCCCAGTGGCCATTTAAGTGCTAGAGCAGCAAGAGATAAAACCTTTTTTTACCAATAAAATACTTTACAATGAACCCATGGTCACTACCGTTATATTCGCTGCTGCTTTGCCCTTTTTGCCTACTCCTGAGAGTCGTCCTATAAAAATCCCGGGTCTGAAAGAAACATCTAGAAAACTCGATTATGCCCAAACAAAAGAAGCCATCATTTTTAAGGCTCTTAAAGTGTATTTGGCATTTCCAAATGAACCTCCTTTATCTCAATAAGCAACAATTACTCCAAGTTCTTATTTTAATTCCACAGCTACTTTAGAGGCAGCCGAAAGACTGCCTCTAAAACTGGAAATAAGTTTCCCATGTTGAGGTCTCTATGAAATATTTCCTCCTTAGCTTCAATAGCCTATTTTCTGAGACAGAGATTGAGTGACAGCTTAAAAGAGTGCGGATTATAAACCCATTTAAGAGTGTTGCATTTTTTAAATTTGTCACAAATGGAAGGAAAAACCAGGGCGACACAGGCAAGGCTCAAGTGCCAACATGTGTCTTTCTGTTTATTCATTATTCAAGGGTCAGACCCTCAACCAGGGCCAGAGAGAAATGACAAAAATAAATACATATCTGTGCAACAATCTGCAATTTAAAATAATGGAAAGCAAGATTCCTATTCATTTTTATGGCACAAACCTGACATCACTTCACTCCAATTTTCTATAATGGAACCAGCTGGGCTCTGGGAGGGAACTAGTAATAGGTTTTAATGGATAAAATCTGCCATTGAAACTGGCCATTTTCTAGAACGATCTCAGTGCTTGGCACCCGGCCCATCATACAGCATCATGCCTTCTGCAGCACTGGGCCAGCTCACGGAACCGGAGGGGTGTGCGTGCAGGGCTGCTGAACTTGGAGAAGCCTCTCGTCTCTCCATTAAGGGAGCGTTCCAAGCCCCAGCCCGGGTTCCATTGACCCAGCTGGACAGACCACTGGGGAAGATTCAGGGAAATGTCATTGTCTTCGATCAAGGCTTGCAAAAGCCATAGCAACAAGGTTAGGGGGAGAGGCAGAGGGGCCCAGACCGGGTGAAGGCAGTACATTCCCCATTTCAAGGCCAAGCCCTTGAACGGACGGCCGGTTCCGTTTGGAACAACTGGGTTTTACTGGTTCTGGGTTAATAACAAGTGTTTTTCCCTCTCGCCTCCCCTCTCATTCCGTTAAACCATTCCTTCTCTCCTCCTATTCAGCTCTCAAGCTGCTGTTAACATATGAAAATAGCATGCAAAGAATGGAATGGGCCGCCTGCCACGGAGATAAAAATGGGATGTTCATTCTAATTTATTTCATGGCATCACGCCTCCTCGCTGCCTCTGTTTTCTTTGCTAGGCAGCTTGATTGCCTCTTTGAGAGTATGACTGGTCTGGCCCTCAGCCTTGTATTTGAGCCATGGTGGAGGCTAAACAGGTAACCAGCCTTTGGAGGTCTGACACAAATCTGAAGAGCCACCTGGCCAGGTTTCTGTGGGCACAGGAGAATTAGGCGTGCGCGCGCACTCTCTCTCTCTCTCTCTCTCTCTCTCTCTTTTAACTAGTAGCAGATTTTCGGCTATATGATCTCTAATGTTCATTTTGGTGAAATGCTGCCGGCTCTAAAAATAAATGATGTTTTCAAATAATGTCTACTCACTTTGCCTAAAGCATGTTCCACAACTTCTGTTCTGACTGCCTCGTGGCAATGGTCCCGAAGCGCGGGTACACGATTTACAAGCACATTTGCAATGCCTGTCAGAGTACCAGGCGTGACCCGATCAGAAAATGGGGATGCACTCGGTATGGTCGCTTCCTCAGCACTCACGTGTCTTTGTTGACATTCCCTGACTTTGTGACCGCATGCCTTTTTCACGCACTACCTCCCTGAGATGGCTGTGCTCTCGCCACCAAGGTGTGTGACCATACAGAACAACAGCAGAGAAGAAACTCGGTTGAGTAGACATTATCTTGACTGGGGGCGCCTGGGTGGCTCAGTCAGTTAAATGTCCAACGTCGACTCAGGTTATCATCTCGAGGTCTGTGGGTTCGAGTCCCGCGTTGGGCTCTGTGCTGACAGCTCGGAGCCTGGAGCCTGCTTCCAGTTCTCCCTCCCTTTCTGCCCCTCCCCCACTTTCTTTCTCTCTCTCTCTCTCTCTCTCTATCTCTCTGTCTCTTCCAAAACTAAGTGAACGTTTAAAAAAAAATGTTTTTAATCATTATCTTGACCACTAAATAGGAAAGTCTAAATTCTGATCCAGGGTCAACGGCCTCTGATTTGCAGTTGGCCCAGAACACGACTGCCATTGTTTCCTTCCGCAGCTTTCTTGTCCAACTCAAAGTGCAGCGTGTCTCCCGCCTCCCCAGAGCCTCCCTTCCCGTCACTGCCCATCACGCACACTGCATCCCAACCCCGTCCGACTACTGACCTTGTCTGTTCTTCCAGGTCTTCTTCCAGTTACCAACTCCTGGTGAATTTCTGCTCTTTCTTCAAGGTGTTGTTCACCTGCTCCCAGCAGGGCTGCTTTCTCTGTTCTACTACGTGCTTATACTTCCAACCGTCAACTGTCCACACTCCCACCTCGTGAGCACCTCAAAGGCCAATCTCCAACGGGGAGAACAGAGTCAGACGTGTCGAAGGTGTTTCGAAGGCGTTCGTTATATGACTTGGGGGAAAACTCATGGAAAGGAAAAGATCCCTAAAACCCCAAAAGGAAGGGCATTTTCTTTTTCCTCCAGATGTTCCAGAAACACGGGAATCGCGGCTTCCTTTCCAACTCTGCACTGATTGTTGTTCTCTGACTTTAGATCTTTCTAGCACAGTCAGCTCTGCTGAACATGATGAAGGGGGATAACAATGACATGAATAATGATAAAAAAAAGATGCTTCAAAGATCATTTATCTCTGATATTCCGAACAACGTATTTTAAAGCCGTGTTCCTTTCCAACATCACGTAGGGGAGAGATGTTGCAGAAAGCACTCTGAACTTTAATAGAAGAGATAAAATGGCTCCTTCTTGCTTTGTTAACCATTTGGTTTATGATTGTGGCCAAGTCCTTCTCTGTCAGCCTTAGTTTCTTACCCTCAAGGTGGGTTCCTTTCCATGTGCAACTAGCCTTGTTCCCAGTAAGAGCGTGAACATGTCCCCCCTTTGAATCGGGAGTGCAAGAACTCTAGGACCTCTGGAAGATTTAAGGTAGTGTTTGCTGGTGGATCTTCTCAGCCAGACGACAAGGTCTCCGACAATCTTGCTGTCCCATAACAACCCGAGAAGCCCAAAGTAGGGAGAAGCTTGTGTCAAAGAGAATCATGGATGGGGCTTCGGCGACCACAGCAGGATTCACAGGAAACACACAAGGTTTAGGGGCGCGTGGGTGGCTCTGTCAGTTAAGAGTCCGACTCTTGATCTCGGCTCAGGTCACGAGCTCACAGTTTCGTGAGTTCGAGCCCCACGTCAGGCTCTGCGCTAACCGCGTGGAGCCCGCCTGGCCTTCTCTCTCGCCTCTGTCTCTGCCCCTCCCCGACTTGCGCTGTATGTCTCTCTGAAAATAAATACATAAAAATTAAAAAATTTGGAAAAGGGGCCCCTGGGTGGCTCAGTCGGTTGAGCATCCGACTTCGGCTCAGGTCATGATCTCACAGCTCGTGGGTTCATGCCCCGCGTCGGGCTCTGCGCTGCCAGCTCAGAGCCTGGAACCTGCTTCGGATTCTGTGTCTCCCTCTCTCTCTGCCCCTTCCCCACTCATGCTCTGTCTCTCTCTCTCTCTCCTTCAAAAATAAATTTAAAAACAGTAAAAAAAAAAATTTTTTTTTAAAGCGCAAAGTAGCAAGAGTCCTCTGGGTGCCCAACCCTACATATTGGCCTAAAATAGGATGAGAAAGCTACTTAGCTATAAGCGTGAGCCCTTTATTTATGCGAAAGACAGAATGACCCCGAGCACAGAGCCCAGAGCGGAGGAAAGTTGTAGAGTAGGGAACCTCTCAGACGCAGAACTGGACCCTAACCAAGGGACATTTCCCATCCCCAGGGCTGGGGAGCTCACTCTATGTGCCTGACTTCACGAACAGTTGTGTCTGTTACGGTTATTCTGTCCTTGTCTCGCTGTTTACGTTGGGCGTATTTGTGTGAGGAGGCACCTGGCTGGGCTTGTTTTTGGTGGTCGTGTTAGTATTTTGGTTTCCAAAGCAAGAGGAAACTTACCTGAGTAGTTTCATCCACATCTAGCCACAGCCAGACCCGGCTTTAAATCCTGGCTTTGGGTCAAACAGCCTGAGGCACTGTTTGAATGACACTGAAGATCTTTGGGTTGGGCAGATAATATTTGCACATGGGAGGCACATAAATCGCTGTGGCTACAGGGCAGGCTGGGAGGTTGTCTCCAAATATGGCCACAAATGACTCCTCTTATGTTCCACTTTTGTATGTACATGGAACTCTTCCCGTTGACAGGTGGATTCTGCCTCTTGAAGCTTGGCTAGGCTTTGATTTGTTTTAATCAGCAGAAGGCAGCAGAAGTAACGCTCCGGCAATTCTTTTTTTTTTTTTTTTCAACGTTTTTTATTTATTTTTGGGACAGAGAGAGACAGAGCATGAACGGGGGAGGGGCAGAGAGAGAGAGGGAGACACAGAATCGGAAACAGGCTCCAGGCTCTGAGCCGTCGGCCCAGAGCCCGACGCGGGGCTCGAACTCACGGACCGCGAGATCGTGACCTGGCTGAAGTCGGACGCTTAACCGACGGCGCCACCCAGGCGCCCAACGCTCCGGCAATTCTGACTCGAACTCTTCAGAGTTTTGGTAGCTTCACCTTTCACTTTTTTGAACCACCACGTAAGGTCCCAGCCACCCTGGTGGAGAGAGAGGGCCCGCTGACCTCCAGACATTGCAGTCTTCCTACGTGACCTACCTACAAGACCCCTATCAACTCCTACGTGAGCATGTGAATGAGGTTACTATGGACATTCTAGCCCCAGTCAATCTCTTAAATGAATGCAAATGAATATGTGACTTCAGCCAGCGGTGCATGGGGCAGGTGAAATGTCCAGCTGAGCCACTAAATTGTGGGAAATAATAAAGCATTGTTGGTTCAGGCCATTGAACGCGGGGGCCCTTTGTTACACAGCAATGCACACACTCTTAACAACTGGTCATCCATAATTAAAAATATATCGTCTGCTCAGATTCACCACAACTGGTTTAGGTGAGCAGTCCAGAAGTAGAAAGGATGCAGGTTTCCTGCTCGGTACTAAAC
Source organism: Neofelis nebulosa (assembly GCF_028018385.1). Taxonomy (NCBI): domain Eukaryota; kingdom Metazoa; phylum Chordata; class Mammalia; order Carnivora; family Felidae; genus Neofelis; species Neofelis nebulosa. The sequence goes on along the minus strand of NC_080799.1, from coordinate 11,703,884 downwards.
ACAAGTTGTAGATATTTTCCCATGAATGAGTCAGAGTTAACTGTAGTTTATTTTTGACCCTTACTTATCTCTGTCTTATTCTGTATTTATGTTCAGCCAGGACATCTAACTGGAAGTGGGAACACCGAGCCCATTACCTGCCACTCAACCTGTGTGGAGCAAAATACTAATCTGAGGAGTCTTAGAGCCGAGGAACAATCAAAAGAGGGCTCCTCAAGAGGAGTAGAAGGTCCAGAGAGAAGCGGAGAGAAGTCCGTGTTTGCCGAGCAAGCTAGTGGCATTTGAGACAGACAGACTGAATGAACGACCAGATGTTTTCATCCCAGCAACTTGGCGGAAAAGAGAGAGCACCTTAGTTCTCGTGCCTATGAAAGGCACCTGGAAAAAACAAAACAAAACAAAACAACACAACACATTACTTCTTTCACGTTTGGTGGACCCCTTCCTTACTCTGTTCATGTGAAATACCAGGAAACCTCATAATGAACTAGATTTGAAACAGTGCCGTATTTACCACGAAGTAGACCCCATCTGAACATGAATTCCACACAAGAAGGTTTGGTTACGAAATTTTCCTGAGATTTTTATTATAACACGCTCTCACCTGGGTAGTACTACCAAAATTCCTGAATTCAGGAGACGGTAAACACATAAAGAGGAAGCATTATTGCATCAAATGAGATTCAAAAGACATACCGTATACAATATACAATATGGCGTATCTCAATGACCAAAAGACAATTTACGTATATCTATAATATATATTTATAAATATAAATTTATTTATATTTATATATATATTTATTTATATTTATATATATAATAAATATATAAATATTTGTTCTATGTTTATGTATGTTTATATAGGTAAGACGATTTTATATATATAACATACAACATATATTATATATTATATATGTGTATATATATATATATATATATGTATATATGGAGCCCCTTTCTCCCCTCTCCTGAGGTGTAACTCTAGCCTTTTGACAAAGTTTATAACCGAGCTCTTGCTGTTGAGACGCATTTGAGAAATCGCTCCACTTCTGGGTTTCCGTGGAGACCACTTCCCAACTTGTGACTGAAGGTAACCCCTGTCGACCGTGGTTGGGGGTAGTTATCAAGCTGTCGCTGGCAATTTTCCCCCTCATTTACTAGAAGCAACATTCCAGAGAGGAAACAGCGGGATGACATGGTGAGAACACGGTCTCACGTAGAGGCCACCATCGGGGGAAGACTTCTACGGCCGGCTGCAAGCTCCTGGTCCCAGCGGAGTTTGGCTGGGGGTACAGAGAGTGGGGAAAATAGGTCTGGACTTGCGGGCAGACTAAGATTTCGGCCCCTTTCCTGCCGGCTGGAAGAACTTGGGTAAGAGGCGCGTCTGTTCCCTTCTTCCTTTCTTATGAATACAGAATAACTGATTTTGCCCTGCCTACTTTGAAAGATTCTTACAACAATCAAATGAGAAAATAGAGACAAATGCACCTTGTAAACTGGGAAGGGTTATATGGATACGAGGCTTAAGAGAGCTAGAGGATAAAAAAAAAAAAATGGCAGGGTGATTCATGGTGTTTGCCAGGTCAAAATTCAGGGATGCCCATGCGGAGTCTAGTACTGACGTGAGTGAACTTGCTAGAAGTTGCTTCCGTCCACAGAAATTGCTGTGATAGTTTAAACTGTGCAAAGGACAGATCTAACTTATATATATTTTATGAAAACACGGGCACTGCCTGTATTTTATTTTATTTTTTTATGAATGTAATGTGTTGTCACACGGGCTTCTATACCACACCCAGTGCTCATCCCAACAAGTGTCCTCCTCAATGCCCATCACCCATTTACAGCTAAAATTTGGCAAGTGATCTAGGAGACACAATCTTCCAACTGAATAAGGTCTTATTTTGAAAACAGAGGCTTTGTACGTTTAATGGCTTTCCATTCTCACACTCTGTGGGCCAGAAGAACTGGATATCGGACTTGCAGACAGCTTACAGCTGCTTTTTTCTTGTTTTCTTGTTTTTTTTTTTTTTTTTTTTTTTTTTTGTAAATTCAGCAAGCTCACTCCATCCCCAAGCCCTTTTCTATCGCCAAGAAAATGAGATGTGTCAGTGTTTCACTTAAAACCGATTCCAAAGGATAACCCCTGAATCGGGAAAAACAAAAGTCGAACAACGAATGGTTTTGTTTACATAAGGTCAATTAAATAATTCAGGGGCGCCTGGGTGGCTCAGTCGGTTAAGCATCCGACTTCAGCTCAGGTCAGGATCTCACGGTCCGTGAGTTCGAGCCCTGCGTCGGGCTCTGGGCTGATGATGGCCCAGAGCTTGGAGCCTGCTTTCGATTCTGTGTCTCCCTCTCTCTCTGACCCTCCCCCGTTCATGCTCTGTCTCTCTCTGTCTCAAAAATAAATAAACGTTAAAAAAAATTTAAAAATAATTCAATGACATCTAATTAAACAGACACCCATGAGGTCACCATTCTACCCCAGATAATGTGAGAGGTGCTGGAGAAACCAACCAACCACCCGACAAATTAAGTCATGAATTTGTTTCCAAGAAAACCGACGGTTCGGTAAGTTAATTACAATTTAGTGTTATTAGCACAGTAACATAACCACCACATACAGGAGGTAAAAATAACTAAAGAACTCATTGGTTATCTGGCTTGGGCAAGAAAGAGTCCTTGGTGGAATACATTTCAGGTTTGTATTAAAGGATCGTAAAGAATATGGCAATTGTGCAAGGTCAGGAAAGATAGACACATAGAATAAGGCCAAGGGAATAGCTTGTTCACGGACATAACCTCATTGTCTCGCAAAGCACAGTTGGAGAGCTACAGGGTGTCTGATCTTGCTAGTGAACAGGAAAGGCATGGAACACTGGTGGCTGGGACTGGAGAAGTAGTGAGGAACCGAATGATGGAGGCCCTTGTATGCCATGCTAAGCCACTTGGACTTCATCTCCTAGATCTGTAGCATCCAGCATGGACAACCCAAGCCATATATGGCTATCTCAAATTCAATTTAACTTAGTTAAAATGTTTACAAATTAATTCAGTTTCCCATTCTTACCAGCCACTCTTGATGGGCTCAATAGCTCCACATGGCTAGTGGGCGCCATATTGAAAAGCTCATTTACAGAACACTTTCATCATTGTTGTTTATGGCACGGTGCTGTCATAGATAGTTGGGAGCCTTTGAAGTGATTTAAATGGGAGCGTGCTATGTTAATATTTGCATTTTAGAGAAATAGCTTTGACAGGAAGATAACTTGGGGAGGAAGAAGAAAAAATAGTATGCTGGGACACGTGGGTGGCTCAGTCAGTTAAGCATCCAACTCTTGATTTCCAGTCAGGTCCTGATTTCGCGGTTCGTGAGATCGAGTCCCACCTCAGGCTGTGTGAGATCGAGTCCCACCTCAGGCTCTGTGCTAACAGTGTGGAGCCTGCGTGGGATTCTCTCTCTCCCTCTCTGTCTCTGTCCCTCCCCTGCTTGCACTCTCTCTCTCCCGCTCTCAAAATAAAGAAAGAAATTTTAAAGCCATTCAGATGGCTGCTGAATGGATAAATATGTGTGTGTGATGAAGGGCTCAGCTAACTTTGTTTATATACGGAAAGTGTATTGGGTTTGCAGAAAATAATAGGATAAGAACCAACCAAACCGGTTCCATGGCCCCATGTAGACCATGAAGTTGACAGCCTGAAATTTTCATTTTCAAGCAATATCTTTGACATTTCCGAAACCACAGGTATATTTATCTTCACATCAAAGCACTAAATCATCTTGATAAATCTTTAAGAGGCTGAGAGGCAAGTTTAGACAATGAAGTTCTCATGAAAATCTTGCGAGGAAGCATGGCTCGACATTTCCAGTGTTCTGATCTTTCAGCAATGCCTGCCAGTGTTATGGAAATAAGCCCAAGTCTAACATTTTCCCACTGTGCCTTCTGATTGAACAGATCAGCTACAGTCCATTTGATGAGTGGTCCAGTTAGTCAAAGGGATAGTTGCGGTTTCTGTCAATTGAACCACAGATGGAGGTTAGGTCACTTTGTTGAAAACCAGGGTCAGAAGGGGGACGTGGTGAAAAGCTAAATGAGTAAAATTGGAGAGAGAGTAGCTTTAGTAATTTTCTTCCTGGCAAACTTGTAAAGTTGGGATATTAAGTCTCCTAACGAACCACCCCTGGCCCCCTCCTCTCAAAATTTTTCTTCTCTTATTTTTTTTCGAAACATCCCCACTATTAACTACATACACAACTACTAATAATGATCATGGCTATCGTCTATTGACACATATGATGTGCCATCCGTGTGTTACATTCTTCTGAACATTATTTCTCTATGTCACTTCGGCTATGAGTGACGGATTCAGGTCTCAAACCAAGCTCTGACTCCAAAACTGTGGATCTAACTGTTCCATGTTTCCCCTTCTCTGGAGAATGATGTGGGACCCATTGGGTCCTCCATTAAGGAAATACTGGCAGAGCTTGGCATTCAGCTGTCATTTCCATAGTCATAGAAATGGCTTTCTCCCCCCCTCAATGAGTCCTACAAGAAACAGAAAAACTGGCCTGCAGTGGTGAAGAGAAGAGATGCTAATTTGGCTCTTGCAACTCTGAGAGAGCTTTTCCTGTCCTTCCACCAGGATTAAGTGGATTCAGTAGGACAAGACCAATCCAGGAAAGTGGTTAAAAAAATAATAATAATAATAAATAAATAAATTAATTAATTAATTAAAATATGTCAATCCAGAATGAGGCACGGAGTTCAGTCCAAGGCTTTGGGGGTCAAGAAGGAAGCTGGAAACCCACAAATTCAATAGTACCAGGATAGGGAGTTTCAACTACCTCAGTCTTCAGGACATTAATGGTCATTCAAGACAATGGTCTCACTCCACCCCACCCCCAAAAATCTACGAGCAATAGATCGTAAACATCTACTAAACATGAAACACATGCAAACCCACAAGATATTAACAACATACTATGTTATGCCATCCAAAGTAGCTAGAATGATTTCGGAAAGACAAAAGTTTAACGGGGGTATGCCGATGTGGGCAATTGCATACGTTACTGACGGGGGGTAACCATGAATCATCTGCTAAGAAAGCACTTTGGCAATGTTTGAAAAGGTTAATGTGATTTTTTTCACCCATAATGCTTTCTCCAGAAATATATTCTAAAGGATGCATTCAAATACAAATAGACAGAAAGCGAAACGAACATCAGGAGAGAGAGGGAGAAGGAAATTCTAGAGTGTTCATAACACTGAAATTTTTTGCAGTCAGTAAAAACAGAGTCCACCAATATAAAAGTGTGCATCAATAAAGACTGCAGGGTAAAAACAAGAGGAGGAAGGAACTGGCTGGCTCAGTCTTTGTCTCAGGGTTGTGAGTTCAAGCCCCATGTTGGGCATAAAATTACTTAAAAAATTAAATAAGGTTAAAAATTTTTTTAAAATATAGAGACTGCAGGAGAATATAATAAAATGCCATTTGTGGATGGCTCTGGGTGGTGAGACTGCAAATGCTTTATTCCTCTTGTATTTTCTATAATTCCTCAGGTTTTGGCAAAAGACTATACTTAAACTGGCATAGACTAAAGCACTAGTGTGATATGGTGGAAAGATCGCTGGGCTTTGGAGTCCGACTTCTTAAGTTCAAATACTAGCTCCATACTCATTAACCAGGTGACTTGGAGCCATTTGCTTCACCTTTCTGTGCATAAGCTCTCTCATCTATAAAATGGGATGCCCATACATACCTCGCGGCGGTTGAGTTAATACCTATAAAATGCATCTTGGACAATGCCTGGCATGTGGTAGAATTACATAGCACTAGTAATTATTGTTGTCCATATTAACATTGTGGTGAAGGAAGAATGTCAATCACATTACATATATACATTGGTTGCATGACGTTCATTTCAGCCAGCTATCAATCCTTGCCGAAACTCAAGTTTTTCATTTGTAGAATGAGTATAATAATGCCAATATTGTATTTTTATGAAGATTAATGATTGTGTATAATATCCCTATATAATATACATATACATACATATATTATGTATACATAATATACATATTATATTATAATATAATACTATCTATTATAATATATATTATATATAATACTATAATATATAATATGTTACTATATATTATATATAACATAAATAATACATTATAGTATTATACTATATATATTATATATACTATACAATCTATATTATGTTATACATGGTATACTATATATAGTATACTATAGTATACTATGTATATAGATTATATATAGAATAGTATATAGTATAATATATACTATATATAGACTAGCATATAGTATAATGTATACTATATATAGTATACTATAGTATACTATAGTATAATATATGTACAATATATATATTGTATATATATTATACTATATTATATACTATATATAGTATATATTATACTATATACTATATTATATATATAGTATACCATATATACTATATAGTATACTATATATTGTATATTATATATAGTATATTGTAATATATAGTAATTGTAAATATAATTGTAATATGGATTGCATATATATACATACTATGTATACTATAGTATATACTATATATAGTATACTAGTATACTATATATAGTGTAGTATATATACATATATACTATATACATAGTGTATATATATATATACTATACTATATATATAGTATATATATATGCTATATATATATACTATACATAAGATAATACTATATTATATTAATACTATAATATATATAAATGGTTGTTTGCAAAGATGAATCATTATATATAGCCATATATAATGTGCATAAACTTAGTGAATATATACATATTTTAAATACATGTTATATGTACTTAGTAGAAGCAAAATATAGAGCTGTTTATGTATATAATATAAGCTAAATAAATAATATCTGCTGTTAAGTTGAAAAGCGGAAGAGCATGTTGTACGGAAAAGCATGCGTGTAGGGAATGTTCGAGGGTCATCGTTCGGTTGTAATATCTCATTTGTGTTCTGTAGTGTTTTCTAATGAACAGACTTCTTTACGTAATTCTGTGCTAAGAGTGCACAGGACATTGTGTGAAGAGAGGAAACTCTACCCGTTTCAATATCACACTAAATATTCCCAAATGTCCAATATATAAGTCCCATGGAATAATGACAAAAGTCCCAGTGTCTCCCTCTGAGGCAGAATCAGCTCAGAGATGAGTCCTTTGAAGGTGCAGTCTGATGATAAACAGGTAAGGGATCAATGATGTCAGGATATCTGTGGTTTAAGGAGGGCTGTTTCAGAGCTGCCGAGAAAGGTGCTGAGCAAGGTAGGTCCCTGGGGAGTGGAAGATAGGGGTGTGTGTGTTTGTGTGTGTGTGTGTGTGTGTGTGTGTTGGGGGACCCTTCCCTAACACCATCTCCTTCCAAATCTCATGGTCTGTGCTCTGGTCTTCTGGATCCTTACCTGACTTCTCACAGTGGAGGCCCCTTGGAATCACATCTCACAGAGAAGATCTGAGAAGCGCTTATGGCTGTCCCCAAGGGGCCTCAGCTCAACTGTGACTTCCCAGGTAGACTGTCCGGGGCTGTCCAGGGCAGGGCGCTCACCCTTGTCTCTTCTGACCTGAATGGCAGTGACTGCATTAACATCGGGTCTCTGCGCCCTGGGTGTTTGGGTCTAAGCCACTGGCGCAGATTAGATACAAATTGTCCTCCTCAATGAAAGAGTTCCATACTCAGATGAAAGCTGTTGATTTCCAATCTACTCTCCAAATGACCCTATCATTAGGGCAAATTAAGTAATTTCCTTCAATTTTGACTTTTGGATTTGGGCCTGAGTTTCTATGGTCAGGCCATACCATTAAGAGTTGTTTAATTAGTTGGAAGGAAGGAAGGAAGGAAGGAAGGAAGGAAGGAAGGAAGGAAGGAAGGAAAAGGAAAAGAGTTGCTATAAACTAAGGCATTTATTTGGGATTCTAAGATCACCTTGCTTCTCCTGTCCCCTACAAGCTCTTATCAAGAATGTGTTAAGGAATTTAACATCTGATTCTTACTGGTGAGTCAGGAAAATCATTAACAGTCAATTGTAACCACCGCCTCCAGTCTGGAAATACCACCGAGGCTCCTCTTCAGAATTTATTATACTCTGAAAAGATGTCCTGTATCAGCCTCTGCCTTAAAAATACCATTTCTCCCCCAAATGTGTAGCACATCATAGGCAAGGGATGTTTCCTAATTACAGAGTGAACCTTTATAAATCAACATAAACAGGGGCACATGGGTGGATCCGTCAGTTAAGACTCTGACCTCGGCTCAGGTCATGATGTCACTGTTCCTGGGTTCAAGCCTCACATCAGGCTCTGTGCCAACAGCTCAGAGCCTGGAGCCTGCTTCTGATTCTGTGTGTGTGTGTCTCTTTCTGCCCCTCTCCTACTCATTCTCTCGCTCTCCCTCGCTTGCTCTCTCAAAAATAAACAAAACATTAAATTTTTTTTAAGTAAATAAATTGTGCTCCTGGGTGGCTCAGTCGGTTGAGCATCCAACTTCAGCCCTAGTCATGATCTCATGGTTTGTAAGTTCAAGCCCTGCATCGGGCTCTGTGCTGATAGCTCAGAGTCTGGAGCCTGCTTCAGATTCTGTGTCTCCTTCTCTCTCTGCCTCTCTCTCTCTCTCTCTCTCTCTCTCTCTCTCTCTCTCTCCTTCAAAATAAATATTAAAAAATTTTAAAATAAAGAAAGAAATCAACACCAGCAAAAATCAGTCAACAGTTTCAGTTGGCAAGGGCAAAAATCTTGTTCGTTTTGGTAACCAGCGCCCTCCTGCTTCCCAGAGAACATGCCTGGCATGGTGCTCGAAGACATCTAAAGGAAAAAATGGGTAAACAGCATGAATAAGACAAAGGACATACAAATATGCTTAATCTCACTAATAAATAAAGACACACACGTTGGAATACAATACAACTTTGACCTTGACACAAAAATGAAAAAGGGTAGTAACACCCTGTGCTGGTGGAGGGGCGCGGAAAACAGGCACTTTCAAACGTTGTCGGCCGGGGGTTTAAAATGATGAAATTCTTAGGGGGAAATCTGTGCAAAATTTCTACTGGATGCTGAAGCATCCTACCTTTGACCCAGCAATGCCACTTCTCTGATTTCAGTCCACAGACAAACCATTCTCACATGACGATGTGTGCGTTAAGGACGGTCATTTCGGGAATATTGGTAAGAGTGAAATATGGGAGAACACACTGGCAAGCATTTTTATAGCCACAGACAATAGCGGCTGAGCACTTCCTTCGTGTTCATCTCCTTAGTATGGGTTTCAAAGGTAGTATCTCATTTAATCTGCTCAAAACATTTAGGAAATTGATTCTATTAATATTCTTTAGGCTCGGATCAAAACAGACTCAAAGGCAGATGTTGAACCAGGAAAAGCGTAGGGCTCTATTTTTCTTCCTCTTCTCTCTTTTAATACCTAGTGCAACATGATGTTCTAGAGGCTTTACTCCTTTGACAAATTTTTTTTAACTTTTATTTATTTTTGACGGGGGGGTGGCAGAGCATGAATGGGGGAGGAGCAAAGAGAGAGGGAGACACAGAATCCGAAGCAGGTTCCAGGCTCCAAGTTGTTAGCACAGAGCCTGATTCAGGGCTCGAACCCACAAAGTGTGAGATCACGACCTGAGCCGAAGTCAGACGTTTAACCGACTGAGCCACCCGGACGCCTCTCGATGCTTTACTCCTTTAAGTGCATTTAACATAATTTAGGGTAGACCTCTTATCTTCATCCTCGTTTTACAGTTGAGGCCCCTGACAGTTAATAGAGGCTAAGTAACTTGCCCAAGATCCCACACATAGCAAGTGGCAAAGTCAGGTACTATTAACCACTGTGCTCCGTGCCTTCCTTAGTAAGGATGGAATACTTAGCTTCGTATCCTTTTTCTGACCCAATTAAATGTTCTAAGCCTCCACTTCTTTATGTATGAGATGGGAATAACAACATTATCTTACAAAATGTTGTGAGTTCACCTATCTACATCAAATTGTACCAGGCTTGACGTAAAACTATAGTTAAAATAGCATTCCGTTAAGAAAAGAAAAGCCAAGTATATTTTGTCTGTAACAAATGCACTTAAAACACAAAGCCTCAAGTAGGTTAAAAGTTAAGTGGAGTTAAGTAATCAAAAGAAAGCTGGAGTCACTATATTCAGACAAAGCAGACATCAGAACAAGAGAAATTATCAGGGATAATGAGGGGCATTACATAATAATAAATCACTCAATTCTCCAAAAGATGCAATTCTAAATGTATATGCACCTAACAACAGGGCATCAAAATAGGTAAGGCAAAAATTGACAGAATTATGAGAAGAAAAAGAAAAATCCAATAGTATAGTTGAAAACTTCCACACACCCCTTCAGTAATTGATAGATCAGATAGGCAGAAGAACCAAAAGGATTTAGTTGCCCGGAACTATCAATCAACTCATCTAGTTGACATTTAGAGAACACTCCACCCAAAAAGAGCAAAATGCACACATCTTTGTAGCTAATATGAAACATTCCCCAAGATTGACCATATTCTAGGCCATAAAACACACTAACAAACTTTTAAAAATGTAACTCCTATAAAGTATATTCTCATACCGCAATGAAATTAAACTAGAATTCAACGAGAGAGGGTGGGAAAATCTCCAAATATTCAAAACTTAATAATGCACTTGTAAATAGCACATGGGTCATAGAAGAAGCCTCAAGACAAATCTAAAAATGTTTTAAGATAAATGAAAATAAAAATAAAACTAAGTAAAAGTTGTGGGTTGCAGCAAAAGCAGTGGTTTAAAGGGAAATTTATGGCATTGTATGTATACATCAGAAAATAAGAAAGCTCTAAAATTAATAACCTAAGTCTTCCACCTTAGTAAACTAGAGAAAGAAGGGCAATGTAAACCTAAAGCAAGCAGAAGAAAAGAAATTTAAAAATTAGAGCAGAAATTGAAGAAATTGATGGGGCACCTGGATAGCTCAGTTGGTGAAACATCCAACTTCAGCTCAGGTCATGATCTCACCATTCATGGGTTCAAGCCCTGCATCAGGCTCTGTGCTGGCAGCTCAGAGCCTGGAGCCTGCTTCAGATTCTGTGTCTCCCTGTCTATCTCTACCCCTTCCCCGCTCATGCTCTGTCTCTCTCTGTCTCTCTCAAAAATAAATAAACATCAAAAAAAAAAAAAAAGAAATCAAAGAAAGTGAAAACAGGAAAGCAATAGAGAAAATCAATAAAATCAAAAACTTTCAAATAATTTGGAAAAAGTCAATAAAATGTGAAAAGTCAGGCTGATCAAGAAGAAAAGAGAGCAGACACAAATTAGCAGCATGGAAAATGAAGAAGGGTCATCACTGCTGGTCCTCCAAATGCTAAAAGGGCAATAAAAGAATACTATGAATAATAATACGCCCACAGATTGATAACACAGATAAACTAACGCCTTGAAAGATGCCAGCTACCAAAACTCATATAAGAAGAAGTAAATAGTCTCAGTAGGATAATATCTGTTAAATAAATTGAGTCAATATTAAAGGCCTTCCAAAAAAAAGAAATCACCGGGTCCAGATGGTTTCACCAATAAATTCTCACAAACATTTAAAGAAGGAATGAAGCCAACATTACAATCTCTTGCAGATTTAGGAGAGGAAGTATTTATTAGTTCATTCTGTGAGACCTGCATTCCCCTAATAATCATACAAGATAATAACATTACCAGAAAGGTAAACCTCAGACCTGCATCTCGATTGAGCGTAGATATAAAAATATCCCACAAAATATTAGCAAATCTAATAATGTATAAAAGGAATTATACCCGTGACCAAGTGGGTTTTATCCCGGGTACACAAGGCTGGTTGAATATTTGAAAATCAATGTAACAGACCACATCCACAGGTTAGAGAAGAAAAATCATGATCATATCGATGGACTCTGAAAAGCTTTGAGATATTTTTGACAAAATATAACACACATTTATGATTAAAAACTCTTACCATACTAGAGGCATGGAGGGAATTTCAATTTGATAAAGAACGTCTACAAAGAACCTATGGTTGACATCGTAGTTAACGGTGACAACTGGATGCTTTCTCCCTACGATTTGGAACAAGACAAGATTGTCCTTTCTCACCACTCCTGGTTAACGTTGTACTGGAAGTTCTAGCCAATGCAATAAAACAAGAACAGGAATATATATAATATTTGTATATGTATTGTATATTTTTATATTACTGCATATGTCAAAACATATATAATAACATAATATATATAAATTATAGATCCCGAAAGAGATAGATTAGACAGGAAGAAATAAAACTGCCTTTATTCACAGATGATAGGATTGTTTATGTAGAAAATACAAAAGAATCCACAAAAACCTCCTGAAACTCATAAGTGAGTGTTGCAAGGTTTCAGGGGACATACACAAAAGTCAATTGCGTTTCTATTTTCTAGCAGGAACAGTAGGAATTTACAATAAAATGACTATTTACAGTAGCTCCCCCAGAAGTGAAAGATTCAGGCACAATACCAGGCATAAATCTAACAAAATATGCACAAATTATATGTGCATGCCCTTGAATAGGTGAATGGATGATAACAAGAAATCATCTATCAAAACCCAAAGAGACATGGGTGGATATTAACTGCATATTGCTAAGTGAAAGAAGCGAGTCCGTTAAATTTACATAATGTGGGATTCCAAATGCATGACATTCTGAAAAAGGCAAAACTACAAAGATTAGAAACAGAACAGTGGTCACAGGGACAGGGCTTCCAGGGGAGAGAGAGGAAGGTTGACTCAGCATAGGGAATTCAAACATGGGGGATTGTTTTTTAGGGTTATCAAAACATTCAGTATGACACTGTAATGGCGGAGGTGGACACTAGCTGTTTTTCAAACCCCGTAGAACTTTACAGCACAAAATATGAACCTTGAAGTACATGCATTAAAAAGTAATTTAGGAGGACAGAGGATCCCAGATAGAATGCACAGTGTATGTATTATAAATGTATAAAACAACCTAGCTGAAGTGGGGGAGAGAAAATGTGCCGATGCAAATAACCTTGGAAATGAGTGAAGTCTGTAAAATTAAAGGTGAAAGAAACTGTGCAGAAGCCCTATATTCTAGATGATAACTGTATATCCACATATGTGTACTATAGAGAGATGAGTTAACAATTCTGACCCTGCTATCCATTGATATTTGAGATGAACAATGAAGCAAATGGATGGAGGACGGTGTGAGTCAGGTTTTCACTGTTGGAGTAGAAATTTACAGATTGGCAAAGGGAGGGGGCTAGAATAATCAATGCGGTAATGAATTAGAGTTGGAGATATCGGTAAGAACGGTTTGCATTAATATAGAGATGGTTACATGTAGAACTGTGTCATAATATGTATATATGCATCGGTTACTATACACACATGTATCTCCTTGCTCTGTCAGCACAAAGGTCAGGAAGAAGGTCAAGAAGCAAGTACACCCCAGTAGCAATGAGCACACCTATGATCCAAATCTTGGTTTTTAATACCATTCTCCAATAAAAAGAATGAGGGTTTTTGGAAAAGGGGCTGATTCTAGGACGGGGCAGGAAATATGGAAGATGAGCCTGGAGCATCTTGTAACGACATATAGGAAGGAAATACCACCTCCCTAAAACAAGCAAACAAACAAACAAACAAACAAGCAAAAACAACCAAAAATATTCAATGGTGAGGATATTTCAGAAACACACAGGATCAACTAAACTCCCAAAAGCTCACGGACAATCTGAGCAGCAAAATCAATAAAATAGTATTCTCGGATACTGTTCCCAGTAGAATAACCCAAAGTATAAAATCAATATCCACGAGCCCAAGCTAATACAAATAACTGAATAAACAAATAAATGGGGCGAACAGATAAATTTTCCATGCAGAAAAATTCCAAGTAATTTAGGTAACTACCCCACCTTCAAGGAGGTGGGCCATAACCCCCACCCCCCAACCACCACCACCACTCCGTAAGCATGGGCTGTACATAGTAACCTCTTCCCAAAGAGCACAGCATGGAAAGGGAGAAAAAAAGAAAAGTAACTTTATAGTAGAGAAACCTGACAAACGGCACCTTGGCCAGGCGATCGTGGCCATCATGAACAGCCATAAATCATGTGGACAGCACGTCCCCTTGATATCATGTGAAGAAAATGACACTCCACCTCTGTGATTGTCCTCCCCAAAACTCATAACCCCAGTGTACTCATCAGAAGACCATCAGACAGATTCCAATAAAGGGCCATCCTGCACTATATTTTATAGGATGTTTCAAAGCATCAAGGTCATCAAAGACAAGCAAAGTCTGAGAAACTGCCATACCCATCAGGAGACTAAGGAGACATGACAATTAAATGTGATTTGGCACCTTGGATGGTATCCTGGAATGGAGGAAGGACATTAGGACATAGTTCCATAAACTGGAAATTTGAACAAAGCATGGACTTTAGTTAGTAATCTATCGATATTGGTTCATTAATCATATCAAAGGTATCACACTAATGTCATGTTAATAGTAGGGGAAAATGAGGGAGAGGTAATGAGAACTCTACTATCTTAACGCTTCTGTAAATACAAAACCCTTTTAGGTAAAACTAAAAAAAAACCCCAATATTCACATAAAATTTTGTTCTGGCTCAACTCCCACCTTTTCTGGGAGAAATCCAGCCCTGTCCAGCTGCCCACAGAATGTCTGGGAATTCTCCAGAAAGTCTCTTCGTTGACTATTAGGACGTTTCTCACGGTGGCCCATGACAAGGTCCCAAACAGGACCATTTGCAAACTTCACCTTGAAGCTCTCGCATGTTCCAAAAGAGAAGGGCACTATTATCACAATTAATGGCCACCGCCAGTGGTCACCACTATTTGATGTGTGGTTTGGGGGTAGGCTTCTTAGAACTCTGAAGGGAGCAGAAAGGGCTATTTTGTGGAGGAACCTGCCCTTCCTTTTCCAGCAACCAAAGTGTCTGTGAAAGGGGCACGGGAACCTCTGACGTGAGCTTTTGTCTTGACTAAAGGTCCAGTAAACTTGTTCCTTGTGCCCTTTTAATGAATAATTTCTGACTATCAGGTACCAGGTGTTCCTTTTAGGATATCAAGAAATAAGAAGTGACACTGAGTGCTTCTAGGAAGCCATCCAGACCAAGCAACTGTCTTTAGTCGGTGTCTTAATGTCACTCCATTTCCTGCTTCCACAACCTTGCCTGGGTTTCTTTGTCCCTGACCTGTGGTTCGTGCTCAGGATTATTTCTTTGAAAATCTGCCTCTGCCTGAACATCATCTTGTTTTCCATATTCCTGGCTGTGTTTTCAGATTCTTGGTGTTTAGAATTTGGCTGCCTGGCCTGACCATGGCCCTGGGATCATTGGCTGAACTCCCCACCCTCCTACTTACCGGTTGGGGAGACTAATTTCTTAATTTCTGGACTCTCTCTGATTTCCAGCCCCATATCACACCAGTACCCAGACAACTATAATAATAACATCAGGCATTTGTTGGCCATGCACTATATGTCATCAAAAGCACAGAGTTCAACTGCCTGAACTCTCCCAAGGTAGGGACCTTGGGTAAGTGTGATTATTATAAAAAGCTGTGGGCTGGAGTTAGGAAGTTGCTCCCAGAAAATTAATGACAGTGAGGATGCACTTGATTCCACAGAAGTAGAAGGAAGAGGAGAGGGTGACCCTGATCCGATTTCTCATCTAGCTATTTAAGTAAAACCGGGGATGTAAAACTCTACCAGAAAACCCAAGCATCAGGAGTGGTGATAGGAACACATTAGAGTCAGGGTAAGAGGATCTATTAGGAACAAACCCGTGGAAGCTTAGCTCACTTTTTTAGTAACTGGCTGGTAAAATATCTTTGGTCCCTAGGATGGGGATGGCTGGAACTCATCCTTTTCTCCCAATGGACACCATCTAGCAACTTGGCAAGATGTTTTCCCAATGGGCTGCCTACGCCGACATGGACGCTGAGTTTGCATGGTGACTCGAGTCTGTGAAATGGCTTTGCACCTGTGGAAGGAAACAGTCCCATAAATTCCTCAGGTCTCTTGTTCAGAATGCAGACCATCTTTCCAGGGGTGTGTAGTATGGAATGGCCTCTCCTTCCACTTCTGCTCCCAGACCATTTCACTCGGAGCCCTTCTTCCACATCTGCTTCTCACTTCCTCTCATTGTTGCTCTGCTGGAGCATGCAACATGCATGGTCATGCAACATGACCTTCTTCCCCAGAACTTGGCCATCCCTTGGCCCGTGATGGTTAATTTTATGCGTTAACTGGCTATGATACCCCATTATTTGGTCAAAACCGAGTCTATATATATAGATGTGGATATAGAGAGAATCCATGGGGGCGCCTGGGTGGCTCAGTCGGCTGAGCATCTGACTCTTGATTTCGGCTCAAGTCATGATCTCATGGTCATGAGATCAAGCCCTGCTTTGAGCTTTTTGCTGGGTATGGAGCCTGCTTGGGACTCTCTCCCTCTCCTTCTGCCCCACCCTGCTCATGCACGTATGCAGGTGCACACTCTCTCTATCCCTCAAAAAAAGGAATAGAATAGAATATGTGGATATATAGGGTATATATGGATATGGATATATCCATACATATATGTGTGTGTGTGTGTGTGTGTGTGTATATATATATATATATATATATATATATATATATATATGGATATATATATATATATGCAGTTGACCCTTGAACAACACGGGGTTGAACTGCAGGGGTCCACTTACATGTATACATACATAAATAAATGTATACATAAATAAGTACAGTGCTTTACATGTGTTTTCTCTTCCTTATAATTGTCTTAATAACATTTTCTTTTCTCTAGCCTACTTTGTTGTAAGAATACGGTATGTAATACATCTAACGTACGAAATACGTGCTCATTGTCTGTTTATGGTATCAGTAATGCTCCTGGTAAACAGTAAGCTATGAGTGGTTAGGTTGGGGGGATCAAAAGTTATACGCAGATTTTCAACTGTGCAGGGGGAGTCAGTGCCCTTGTGTTGTTCAAGGGTCAATTGTGTGTATTCTGTTGCTTTGGAGAAGTCTGACTGATGACGGATACATCAGTGAGCAAACCCGACACAATAATAATGGTAATAAATGAGCAAAGGTGTTTTGTTGCCTTAGGTTTCACTTTAATGGAAAAATAATAGTAATAGTAGAAAGAAGTAGAAGAATTAGAATGAGAAGGAGAAGGAGAAGGGGAAGGGGAAAGGGAAGGGGTAGAAAAGGAAGAAGGAGAAGGAGAAGAAGGGGAAGAAGGAAGGAGGAAGGAGGAAGGACTGTCCTCATAGCAACAATAATCTCTATAGCTCACTGTTAAAAATAAGAAAAGCTCCCCCATTACCTTTCCAGGATTGATCACGGAGAGACCTGAAAATGAAATTCTTTCACCTACTTTGACCAGTGTCCAATATCTGGAGAAAGAACTTAATGTTTCTGGAAGTCACGCTATGGAGGCATGATTGATTCAACCCCAGGGCTACATTTGTTCAGCTGTCACAGGAGAACCTTTATGGTGGCAACCACGGCCACTTGTGGGTCCATGGTGACATCAGACCCAGAGTGCCCTAGAGGGGTTTTCAGATAGTTGAAGGATTGCCATGCAGAGGAAAGCAACACTCTTTTTGTTTGTTTGTTTCTAAAGGCAAAATCAATGGGTGAAAGTGACGGGAAAACTTCGAAAAATTTCACCTGGCCGGGGGAAGAGTCTGGCTGCCTTCTGAGGGTGACTGCTGTCATCCATGGATGAGTGGCATATCTGGGAAGATAATGTGGTTGGTTCTCTAGTGTGGTACACACACACACACACACGCACACACACACACACACACACACACACACAATGTGGGCTTTAAAGAAAGTTTCATGTTCACTTTCTTCGCTCCATCATTCAGTCACTGAGTAACTATAGGCACGTCACATAATCTCCAATCCTTAGGGTTTTCTTATCTGTGAAAGTCCAATGACAGTACTTATGTCGCAAACATGAACGTGAGAGAAAACAAAAGGAAAGGGGTCGATACTTTGTTCAGTAAAGGTGATCGTGATCCTTCGCTGGATGAAGTGAACTCCAAATTACCTCATGGATGCAGCGAGGTATAAATCTCTGAATCTGAGCTGTGGCGGGAGAAGGTATTGGTGTATCAGTGAGGACAAAGATCACCTAACCACGAATGGGTTTGACTTGTGGTACTGGTGGCAAATGGGTGGTTTTCTTTGAGATCCTCCTTAGGTTCAGTTCACCACTAGAGAAATTTCTGCTTTACCATAGACATGGTAAAAGGTGGTTGGCTATTTTTCCCTGGGGGTTGGGACAGGTCTCCTGGGTTTGAGGGAGAAGTACAGAGTAGACTTTTCCAAGATTTCTGAGACTCCTTTCCAGTGGCTCAGCACCCAACAGAGAATCTATCTATCTATCTATCTGTCTACCATTGATGTATGAATCTATCATTGATCTATTGATTGATGTATCCATCCATCTATTGATATAACTATCTATCTTATGTTGAATTAAAATGAAAGTAAGTTATGAGACTTCTCTCACTAACTGGCCCTCTGTAATGGAAAACAGTCAACTCTTTTAGAAATGGTTAATTAAATCTTAAAGAATGAACATTTTGGTTTCTATGCATGTTAGAGAATACCTTTTGGTCACAGGGCAATCATTTCAGAAAATGTACTTTTTAATTCAGATTTCAGTTGATCCCATTATTTCATTTGCTTTGCTTTCCACTTATTTTAGAATTCCCAGATTTTGTTTTGTTTCACTTTGTTGTTTACATAATGCACTTTTTGCTAAATTTGCTGGTAGGTGAATCGGCATATTTAAATGTAGATTTCTATATTTAATGATGAGTTCAAACTTGTGCTTTAAAAAAGTTGAAATTTTGCAATTAAGTAGTGACATAATTGTTTGTTTGCATGTTTTTTTAATTCATATTTTGCCAGGCCCTTTGATATATAATTTCCTTTAATTAAATGTTAACAAATATGCCCTCATTTAAAGAACATTTATTTTATTTTATTTTATTTATTTATTTTATTTTTGAGAGAGAGAGAGAGAGAGAGAGACTGAGCGTGAACGGGGGAGGGGCAGAGAGAGAGGGAGACACAGAATCCGAAGCAGGTTCCAGGCTCCGAGCTGTCAGCACAGAGCCAGATGCGGGGCTCGAACCCACAAACTGTGAGATCATGACCTGAGCCGAAGTCAGACACTCAACCTACTGAGCCACCCAGGCGCCCCTGATTTAAAGAACATTTAAATAGTATTCAGTGTTTTATTCTTTTACTATTGGGGAAGTATCTACTATTAAAAAGTGGCTCAGTTGGTTAAGCATCCAACTTTGGCTCAGGTCACTATCTCACGGTTTGTGAGTTCAAGCCCCGCATCGGGCTCTGTGCTGACAGCTCGGAGCCTGGAGCTTGCCTAGGATTCTATGTCTCCCTCTCTCTCTGCCCCTCCCCACTCATGCTCTGTCCCTCTGTCTTAAAAATAAATGAAACATTAAAAAAATTTTTTTCAAGTAAATGTTTCTTGTAAAGTTTCATTTCCTCCATCAATCCAAAACAGAGTTCCTAAGGCTTAAATTAACCCGTGCCGCACGGATCATGTAGAAATGCCCCAAGCTGGTATAGCCAAGGGGATGCTTTAAAGGTGACTAGCAGAAATGTAAGGGCATTTATATTTTTGCCCAGGACAGGTCCATTTAGAGTTTGGACTAGCAGAAGGATATTCTGCCAAAAGGGGTTTAAGATGTCTATTCCTTATTTGCACACAAGGAGGAAAATGGCAGACTCCGCCCAACGTACAGATCTTGTGATGAGGTTAATGACACACTGGAAAAACCACATGGCTGTATTTGCTAGAATTCTGCCAGCGTTTTGCAGAGCCTATTGAAGGCCAGGAAGCCTCCACGGGATCTAAGAGCGATGGGTTCATGGACGCTGATTGCATTATTAAGACGCACTAATTGACAAATAAATAATTAAACAAGAGGCCTGGGCAATGACGGAGGCTGAGTGTGCCATGTGAATCCGGGATTATGATTCATCCATTCTTTGCAGCTGAGCTCCCTTCAACCCGAAACAAACCAGAAACCTCGGTGGTTACAGACAGCAAGCTCTGTACAAGCCATCGCTAGAACCTTCTGAGATGCAAAGGACAGGGTCCGGAGCTGATGTGCAGTGTGGATGAGTATACGACTGCTGCACCTGTGAACCCGTGAGCTCTGAACAAAAATGAGAGCTTCAGCCATGCTGGTTGGGTCTTATGGGAAATGAGCTGGAGCTCCACGGTCCTTCCTTTGCGATTCGTTCTCTGTGGTTCATTATACGAACCACAGAGAAAAATATATGAGGTTCGCCCTACCAAATACATGTTTAGTAATTCTCAAAACACTGTTTTGGCGTTGATTTCTTATGGACCTGAATTAGGATCTTCTTTGCGGTCTGTTCTCAGTTTCAAAATGCATGGGGCAAACCCCAGCTGATGATTATTGCCTTGATCTTCAGACCACAGAGGTGGCAAATCCTGGTCACTTTTATTACAAGGAAAGAGAGCCAGAATTTTTACAAAATACACAACATGTAAATCAGAATTCCCTTGAGAAAAGACGAGGCACTGTAGGCATGCCAAGTAGAAAAGGCTCTAACAGAGGGCACTAAAGGCCTACATAATCATCGGAAGTCGTGTAAAAACGATTGATAGCAAAGTTTTGAGAAGGAGGTAATTAACAAGAGCTCTCCAGGAACCCACCACAAATCTCAGGAAACTCAAAGGGTTAGCTGCCTACAATATCGAGACAGGTAAGCTTTAGGACCTCACCTAGAAGGTACTAGGAACTTTATACTGGACATCTGCTCATGTGACTATGGGCAACTGCCATCAATAATATAAATAATAATAATATTATTATTATTTATTATTATTATATAATTTAATTTATAATATAATAATTTATATTATATATAATATATTAATATTTATATATTATATATAATATATATAATTATATAATAATTATATATATTATATATAATATAATTATTATATAATATAATAATATAATAATTATAATATATATAATAATTTGTAATAATTTAATAATATTATATATTATTATTAATATTATTATTAATATTATAATATATTATAATCAATAATAATAAATAATGGCTTCTCTTTTCTGCCTTCCAAATTTCACTTGTTTGCACTGCCTTTGGGAGTCTCTAACCTGAAACCACATAAAGATAGACATTCTGAGAAATGTTATCTCCGTGTTTTTCCCTCGTTACGCAAAAAACAAAATAATAATAAGACTAGAAGAGGTCGGCGAGTTATAAACATAATCCAGCATAACGAGGAAACCCAGGAAAACTCAGGAGAAGGCAAGAATCATTACAAAACTCTGCTTTGTAACATGGTGGTCGGACTGAATTACCGCTCAGCAAATATTCATTCTCCCTTTCCCTCCAGCCCTGTGGAAGAAATTAATTTTCCCTCCCCACCCATGTGGACTTGGGCATACGGTCTTGCTTTGGCCAAAGGAATATAGGCAGAAGCGACCGTGTGGAGGTTCCAAGGAGGGGCTTTAAGAGGCATTGCACATTTCTCCCAGGATTCTTGAGATTCGGCACTCGAGAATCACTGCCCCTTCAGCCCTGGAGATGCCAGATTAAAACAACAACAAAACCACACGGTGCCCGGCCAACAGAGCCACAGACAACCTCCAGACCCCTGACACACACTCACCTTTATAAGCCGTGAGATGTGGGGGGGTTGCTTGGAACCTCAACAAAACATCCGGTCTCTGAACCTGTCCTTTATTTATCGCCCATTTCCTATGGCGATAGTTGTGTTATACAGAGGAATCAGCCCAGATTTTGGAGTTCTGGCTCTATCCGATCCTAATCGCTCTGCCTGCAGGTCCATTTGCTCTTTCTGAGGCTCCATTTCCTCACATACAAGAGGACGAAATGATAGAAGCTCTCCACACTCACAATTTACTTTGCCCTCAGCGTATTGAGCCCTTATGTTGATTGCCTTTTATAGTTTCAATAGAGCAATGGCCTAGGAATCTATTAGTCACACATTATTAGGAGACCGAGGCCTCCATAAATAGACTTTTTTTTTTTATCCATAACCACACAGGGTTAAGAATAAGTGTAAGAACTAGAACCCAGGCCAAAATCTATCCTCTAGAGCCCAAGCTCTTACTGTAGGGAGGAACTAGAATTATGATGGGGTACGGCAAGCCCGGTGCCCACTGCTACCTTCCCTTTCTTCCCCCAAACTCTCCTCTTCAGGCTTCGTAGAACCTATCATTCCACGTTCCCCTTGAACTTCCCATCACTTGGCCGGATCTCCTAAACCGGTGTATCCAACGAGGTTAGGGAGCTGAAAGGTATTTGTAAGATAAAGAGACTTCACTCAGGAGAGCAGGGTTGACGAAGCTCTAGGAAGACAAGAGTCAGGGAAAAGTCAGGGAAGTCCACGACCAGATCTCAAGGTTACCACTAGCTTTGCGGGAAGCTCCCAGAACACAGGCCCCCAAACTGATGTCCACGTTTGTCTGTGGCACAGGGGCAGGTGAGTCATAAGAGCCTGTCCAGACGTTGGTGTAAAGCTTCGTGCCATGTGTACCAAAGCCCAAACATCGGCTCGCTACTGTCCAAGGAATAGGAGTGGCCTTCTGCTTCACTTCTGTCTTTAAAGCTGCCTTTAGTGGAGTGTAAACCAGGTGCTGACCAGGGATCCTGGGAGATGCCCTTCCTGGTTTCCTCACCTGTTCTATAGGGAGAGCACAGGAGGGAGCCAGAACGGTGCAGAATTCCGGCACGGCAATGGTCTTGTGTCTTGGTCTTGTGATCTGGCGTGGTCTTGTCCCTTTGACGCCTTACCTGTATGCACATTTCCAATATTTAACTTCCAGGCACGAGGAAGGCAAGAATCTAACACGAGAAAGCTCCACGTGGTGCAGCCAAAGACCTACTCCCTCTCTGCTCCAAAGGGAAGGCTCTGGTCCCACCGGACGCTGTATCTACCCTCTGGCTGATGTTGGTTCTCCTTCTACTCATTCTTCAGCAACTTGTACCCTAGAGAGTATCTATTTCACATAATTACCACCAGTGTGCCTTACATAAGGTAGTAAGATAAGAGGACGAATTACAAGGCAATTATAGGCAAATATTTAACCAGAAAAACCTGGAGGAACTTGCGCGTGTGCTTTCCGTATGTTGGTTTGCTTGTTGACAACAGCCTCCGATGTGACACTTGGTGTCCAGAACTTCCGTCTTCACCCACGTGCTCTCTGATCCCTTAGTAGCCATGGTTCTCTCTCTGATGGGGTGACAGACTTGCCCTCCCACAAGGTGGTTCCGCCTCTATTTATCCTTGTCACCCACTCGCATAGAGCATTTAGAATGGAATTACCAGGAGTCTCCTCCCCAAAGAAAAATGCTCCCAGGTTTCAGATAGATACTTTCCAGATCTACGCTTCTCAGGCTCCCACCCCCACTCCTATTCCTTGGGCTTCTACCAATGCTAACAAAATATCATTATCAGTTTTGGTGTGTAAACTGGCTCCGCCCAGGTGAGAACCTGTAGAGATCTCTCTGGGCGATGCTGGGATCTCACCCAGTTATGGGTCTGGAGGCGGAGGCGGTAGCCAGGGTGGCTCTTGAGAATGGCTCTCGTCAAGGTAAAGTCATTGCAAGGTCTTTAAACGGGGCGGGGGGTGTGTGGCATGGGGTTACTTCTGCCTTCAGTGGAATTAGGTGGGCAATGGGAGGGGCCAAGGGAGTTGTGTTTATCAGAATCTCCAAAACTCAATGTTCCCCAAACAACACTATCACGCACTAAAGGAGAAAAGGCACAATAGACCGTTTCCACCTGTAAGGTCCACCATCCCCTTCCGAAGAGAAAGCGTAGTACCAACTATCCCTTAGGTCAGGACCCACAGCTGCTGCCAGGCTCCTGGAGGGACCACCAACAGGTGTTACTGTGAGAGATTGCTTGTCACCTAAACCCGCGGTCGTACCCACCGCTGTGAAAATGGCTTCCGCTTCTCTTCCTTCTTCCAAATCTTGCAGGAAAGCTCTGGGAACACAATGTAAGCCAGAATCCTGCTGGCAAGGAACTGGAGGAAACAGGTGCCCAGCTCTCGGCACCTGCCCTACCCAGGAGAGCATGGAAGGCGTTGACAGACAGACACTGCCGACAGACAAGTGTCCGGCCCATCGGGGTCACACGTTCTCCTCCACAGTTCTCCTCTCAGCACTTTCCACGTGGTGCTGGAATGTTCTCTAAGCTTTTCTATCATTGCTTTAACCTCTCTACCTGGCCTAACATAGTCGTGGCTTAGTGATCCTTGAACGTGTGAGGATTATCACCCGGGCCCATGACTATGAAGGTCAAGCTCTCCCATTGCACTCCAGTCTTTATTAGAAAAAAAAGGAACCCATCCAATCAGGAAAGACAGAAACTGTTTTTAATAATACTCCTTTGTGGGGCGCCTGGGTGGCGCAGTTGGTTAAGCGTCCGACTTCAGCCAGGTCACGATCTCGCGGTCCGTGAGTTCGAGCCCCGCGTCAGGCTCTGGGCTGATGGCTCGGAGCCTGGAGCCTGTTTCCGATTCTGTGTCTCCCTCTCTCTCTGCCCCTCCCCCATTCATGCTCTGTCTCTCTCTGTCCCAAAAATAAATAAAAAACGTTGAAAAAAAAATTAAAAAAAAAATAATAATACTCCTTTGTTACTTATAAAATCAACCCCGTCATGTGGTCCAGTCTTCTCCCATGAAATCCAACCCCACAGTTTCTCAAATGCCATTTACCTCACTTCAGGAAGGAGAAACCTTTACAAAGTATGTATGCAGGAAAGCCAACTTTAGCTGTCGATATAACTTCTCCGGGTTTCTTTTTTTTTTTTTTAATTTTTTTATGTGTATTTATTTTTGACAGAGAGAGACAGAGCATGAGCGGGGGAGGGGCAGAGAAAGAGGGAGACACAGAATCCAAAACAGGCTTCAGGCTCTGAGCCGTCAGCACAGAGCCCGACGCGGGGCTCGAACTCACAGACCATGAGACTGTGACTTGAGCCGAAGTGGGACGCCCAACCGACTGAGCCACCCAGGTGCCCCCACTTCCCTGGGTTTCTTTTTAAATTTTTTTTTTTTTTTCAACGCTTTTTATTTATTTTTGGGACAGAGAGAGACAGAGCATGAACGGGGGAGGGGCAGAGAGAGAGGGAGACACAGAATCGGAAACAGGCTCCAGGCTCCGAGCCATCAGCCCAGAGCCTGACGCGGGGCTCGAACTCACGGACCGCGAGATCGTGACCTGGCTGAAGTCGGACGCTTAACCGACTGCGCCACCCAGGCGCCCCTTCCCTGGGTTTCTTAAAGCCTCATTAAAGAGATGGGAGCCATGATGCCACAGGGATCCCTACACTCAACAGCGAAATGCCAGGGAAGGAGATAACAGAGGCCGAGGACTATTAGCCGAATTATCGGAACCCACATTGTATTTAGCTGTAAGCACTGTACCTCGTGGCTTAATTAGAAACCCTGGTTAACCCAGAGTCAGACTGACAGTTTATCGTCCGGTCACACTTCTGAATTATTGCTTATGTGGAATATGTGGTGGTTCCCCAGAAAGTCAACCCTGATATTTCATGCGTGGACCCCAAAGAAGGCAGGAAATACTTGGAAATAGGCCTGAGAGACAGATGGGAGCAACCATAGGCACTTGCTTATTTATTTAACAAGGGTGTTCGTTCATTTAACAAGCAGGCATCGGGGGCGCCTGTGGGGTTCCGTCGGTTGAGCGTCCAACTTCAGCTCAGGTCTAGATCTCACGGTTCGTGGGTTCGAGCCCCGCGTCGGGCTCTGTGCCGACAGCTCGGAGCCTGGAGCCTGCTTCGGATTCTGTCTCTCCCTCTCTCTCTGCCCCTCTCCCGCTCATGCACGTTCTCTCTCTCTCTCTCTCTCTCTGTCTCTCCTTCTCTCTCAAAAAAAAATGAACACTAAAAAAAAAATTAATAAGCAGGTATTGTGCTAAGCACTCCGGAGAAGATAGTTACAAGAGATGTGGTCCTAGGGTTCTAGTAGGTTAGACTCTAGGGAGGAAAATGGAGTGAGCTGTGTAGGCTCTCTGGATCTCAAAGTCCCTTCTGGAAGGTGTTGGGAGTGATGTTGCGAGCAGTAAGGAAAAAAAGTCACAGAGGCTAGCTGTAAAGAATAAGTTAGACAGACAGATATGTGATACCTACATATACATGTATACATGCGTTCATATACACGTACGTACGTGCATATACTTGTGTGTGTATAAGCTCTCCATGCCATCCTGGGGGACTGAGACTCAGTGAGCCTGGCAGAAAGCACAAGCCGAGGAAGATACGAAAATTGCTTGATTTTTCAAAAATGTTTTACTTATTTATTTTGAGAGAGAGAGAGAAAGGGAGCCTGAGCAGGGGAGTGGCAGAGAGAGAGGGAGAGGGACAGAGAATCCCAAGCAGGCTCCATGCTGCCAGCATAGAGCCCAACCCGGGGCTTGATCCCACGAACTGTGAGATCATGACCCGAGCCGAAGTCAAGAGCAGGACACTTCACCGACTGAGCCCCCCAAGCAACCTGAAAACTGCCTGAATTTTTAACACACTTCTCCACCTGCCCAGATCCACAGCCCATCCTGAGTCGTTTGTCACTTTGGAAGTATGTTGAAGCATGTGTGGCATATGGGGGGGGGGGCATAGATCTGTGTGGGAAACCTTAAGACCTTAGGATTGATCATACATTTTCATAGAAGTGATTTTCCTGCTTATCACAGCCAACAGGTTATGCCTTAAATGCTTCTGTTACTGTCCCTCCCACCCGCAGTCACCTTCTCCGTTTCGATTAAGATTACTGTTCTCGACTTTGTTTTTTAGACTCGGGAAGTCATTTCTCTTGAGGTATATGTTTCAAGCACAGCAATTCTTTAAACAAATATACTCCCCTAGTCTGAGACTCTTGTCTGTTTGGCGGTGGAATTTACACTGTTAGTTTTATGTTTGCTGTAACGGCTTCACTTTACCCAACCTCTGTTCCCCTTTCTAACGTGTTCTCTTTATGCTCTCTTGGTGAGCCCTTTCTAATGTTGCCCTCTGATGTGTGGGGAATGCTGGTTTTTGTCTTTGTCAGTGATTTGGAAGAAAAACATGCAGTGTTTAAATTCTACTGGGGATTTCTTTAACTACTCTCTTTTATTTTTCCTTTTTATTCAAGTATTTGGAAGCCACCTAGGTAGATAGATAGATAGATGATCGAGAAGATGTGGTATATATACATATATACACTTCAACTATTTTTTTTATTTAGAGGGAGGGAGAGCGTGAGAGGGGGGAGAGTGGCAGAGGGAGAGAGAGAGACAGAATCTTAAGCAGACCACATACTCAGCACGGAGCCCGACACGGGGTTCAATCCCACAATCGCGACCGCAGCTGAAATCAAGAGTCGGCTGCTCAACTGAGCCACCCAGGTGACCCAACACTTCAACTGTTCTTAATGCCAAAAGGACAGACTGCTGTCCTCAACCCTTTCCATTTCATTTCCAATGCCCCCCCACCCAAAAAGTCTTTTTTGATCTCTTGCAAAGGGCTCTATTTTCAGTACAGCTCAGATGTTGGCAGACGTCATCAACAATCGAATCATAAATGAGGTCCCACGGACAACCGTTTTATCAAGAAATTGCCCTTCATTCCCCAACCTGCACCTAAAAGATTACATCTCCCTTTTCCGCTGTTATTCTATCTTACGTGGAAAAAGGGGTTTTGCAGATGTGCTTCTGGTTAAGGACCTTAAGATGGGGAGGGTATTCTGGATTTCTCCAGATGACTCAGCCTAGCCACCTTTAAAGAAAAGTTCCCAGCTGAAGTCAGAGTCAGAAATGGAGGTGTGGCTACGAGAAAATGTTCAGCGGGGGCACAATATTGCTGGCTCTGAGGACGGAGGACGAGGGCCATGAGCCGGGACTCGCGGTGGCCTCCAGAAGCTGGAAAAGGCGAGGAAACAGAGTCTCTCTTGAAGCCCTCACAAAGGAACATGACCCAGTTGACACCTTGATTTTTTTTCTAATTTTATTTATTTTGAGAGAGACAGACACAGCGCGAGTCGGGGAGGGATGGGGGGGTGCGTGGAGAAAGAGAGAGAATCCCAAGCCGGCTCTGCGCTGTCAGCACAGAGCCCGATGAGGGACTCGAACCCATGAACCGTGAGATCATGACCTGAGCCGACACCGAGACACTTAACCAACTGAGCCACCCAGGCTCTCCGACACCTTGATTTTAGCCTGTGTCAGACTTCTGACTCTCACCGAATGACAAAATTATACATTCGAATGACCTTAAGCCACGAAATCTGTGGTATTTGTTACGCAGCAATAGGAACCTACTGCAGTCTTTGCTCACGGGGGGGGAGGGGCGTCCTGGCACACCTTACCGGCCACCCCGGAGCCACGTGCGGGATAGTTTGCTCTGGCTTTCCCAGTCTAGTCAGCCTTGGCTTCTCGGAAAGCCACTGGGACGACTTCAACATTGCTGGGATATAGCAAAGAGACGCAACCGCCCAGGGACTGGATCCCCAGGGAAGTAGGGCCCCAGACTTGGCGTTATTGTCCAGATTAAATGCGTTCATATAGTCAACGTGCTTTCAACAGTTGCCTGGTGAAGAAGGCTGGGTTTCAGCAAATATATATATATATACATTTTTAGTACTACAGATAAAGACAGTTGAGTTGATCAAACTCCATATATCCTCACCACTGACCTGTCCATCTCTTGTATTCATTAATTCATTCATTCACTCATTCATTCATTCCCTTTAAGAGCCACAACCCACTCCCATTATTCCTCCTTACACTATCATTGTCGTAGTATACGTTCATCTTTCTTTTGTTTCGTATTTTATTTTATTTTATTTTATTTTATTTGAGAGAGAGAGAGAGCACGAGTGAGACCACGAGTGGAGGAGAGGGGCAGAAGGAGAGAGAGAGAGAGAAAGATCATCTTAAGCAGCCTCCACACTCTGGTGGAGTCCGACATGGGGCTTGGTCCCACGATCCTGATATCATGACCTGAGCCAAAGTCAAGAGTCGGACACTCAGCTGACTGGAGCCACCCGGGTGCCCCTCATCTTGCTTTTGAATGTGTCCTTACAAGGTATGTATTTTAGTCTTGCATACATGTCATTTTTAATTTACATAAATGCAATTGACATAGAACAGTTCATTTTGTAAGAGAGCTAGTTTTTTATTCGTTTGGGGGGTTTTATTTTGTTTTTCATTTTTTTAAAATAATTTATTGTCAAGTCAGTTAACATACAGTGTATACAGTATAGTCTTGGCTGCGGGAATAGATTCCCACGATTCATCACTTCCATATAATACCCAGTGCTCATCCCAACAAGTGCCTTCCTCAATGCCCATCACCCATCTTCCCCTCCCCTCCAACTCCCCCATCAACCCTCAGTTTGTTCTCTGTATTTAAGAGTCTTTTATGGTTTGCCTTCCTTGTTTTCATTTTTAACTTTTTTTAAGACACAAGCTTCTCTCCACATCCATTGCTTCCAACTGCTAACATTCCATGGGGTCAACCCACGTCATCTGATCCGTCCAAAAGGTTAACGTCCAAAATATGTAACCTTTGTACAACAAAAAGCCTGATCAGGAAGCTGCCTCAGTGCTTGAATTGGGTCCTACAAGTCCCCGAAGTGCAGGACTTTAATCTTTCGTTGCTGCATAGACGAGGACTGTGTAGGTCTCAAAAGGAGATACAGAGGCTCTGAGTGGGTTAGGGGACGCAGCCAGTTATCAACCCGCACTGTTTCCCTATTTCAACAACCAGCATGGCTGTACTATGTCTCTCAGCCTGTATCACCTCTCCCTGTCCCCTCTTCAAGTGATGAATGCCCAGCTTGCCCCCAACTTCCCCAACATAAACTATGACATACCAGACTTTCTTGCTCACATCCCGTGATGGACCCCGAGAATTTTTCCCTGGTTTGGACACCAGGCAAAGAACTGCTGGGTCGACATCATGCACATGCGTAATTTGCACGGAGGGTGCCATGTGGTTCTGCCATAACGGCAACGCCAGTCCACCCTCCCCGACAGCAGAGCGCCTGCCCCCTCCCCCCGAGGCTCCACATCCCGCCAATGCCGGTGTCACCTCACTCTGATTTTCACCCATTTGTAGGCATGAAGGAGTAACCCCTGTCGTTTGAAACGGCGTTTGACGGATTCCTAATTGCCCG